>NC_133328.1:161321335-161638835 GCF_042186555.1 Aquarana catesbeiana | reverse complement strand
ATCCTCTTCCACTCCTCCAAGATGACATAACAGAGCTGGTGGATGTTAGAGACCTTGCGCTCCTCCACCTTCCATTTGAGGATGCCCCACAGATGCTCAATAGGGTTTAGGTTTGGAGACATGCTTCGCCAGTCCATCACCTTTACCCTCAGCTTCTTTAGCAAGGCAGTGGTCGTCTTGGAGGTGTGTTTGGGGTCGTTATCATGTTGGAATACTGCCCTGCGACCCAGTCTCTGAAGGGAAGGGGATCATGCTCTGCTTCAGTATGTCACAGTACACATTGACATTCATGGTTCCCTCAATGAACTGTAACTCCCCAGTGCCGGCAGCACTCATGCAGCCCTAGACCATGACACTCCCACCACCATGCTTGACTGTAGGATAGACACGCATGTCTTTGTACTCCTCACCTGGTTGCCGCCACACACGCTTGACACCATCTGAACCAAATAAGTTTATCTTGGTCTCATCAGACCACAGGACATGTTTCCAGTAATGTGATCTCAAAAGACTTGCCACCACCCTCATTTATAGCTGGCTATTGCAGTAAGCGGCATTGGAGGGCTACAAACAGATATAAGCAAGGCCTGGGGAATGCCCAGGAAAAAATTCCAAGCCTACTTACCACCAGCTCGCAGACAACCAAATTAACCTGTCTAACAGTATGCGTTAAAAACAGGGGTTTAGTCCGCACGCATTTGCAAATGCATGCGTAAGCCACAGAGCCTCGTCACGGCACCCTGATATCTGTGGTCCTAACACTAAAATATGAGTGTCCCCACAGTGGAGGCACATGCATTCTGATGGATAAATGAGAGCAGGTGGACTGAAGGGCAGCCCATCCCTTCTTATGCCCCGTACACACGGTCGGACTTTGTTCGGACATTCCGACAACAAAATCCTACGATTTTTTCCGACAGATGTTGGCTCAAACTTGTCTTGCATACACACGGTCACACAAAGTTGTCGGAAAATCCAATCGTTCTGAACGCGGTGACGTAAAACACGTACGTCGGGACTATAAACGGGGCAGTGGCCAATAGCTTTCATCTCTTTATTTATTCTGAGCATGCGTGGCACTTTGTCCGTCGGATTTGTGTACACAAGATCGGAATTTCCGACAACGGATTTTGTTGTCGGAAAATTTTATATCCTGCTCTCAAACTTTGTGTGTCGGAAAATCCGATGGAAAATGTGTGATGGAGCCTACACACGGTCGGAATTTCCGACAACAAGGTCCTATTGCACATTTTCCGTCGGAAAATCCGACCGTGTGTACGGGGCATTAAAGGTACAGGAGCACACCAGACACCCAGCAAATAGCACAATGGCTGCAAAGGTGCTGGTACGTTGCTGGACCAATACACACACCAAGGTGATCTCAAAAGACTTGCCACCACCCTCATTTATAGCTGGCTCTCATTTAACCATCAGAATGCATGTGCCTCCACTATATTTATTAATATTATATAGTTATATATTATTATTACTATAATATTTAGATATTTTTTGGGGATATTTATTATAGTAAAAAATATTGCTTTTTTTTTAAAAATGTCGCTCTTTTTTTTGTTTATGGTGCAAAAAATAAACTGCAGAGGTGATCAAATACCACCAAAAGAAAACTCTATTTGTGGGAAAAAAAGGACGTCAATTTTGTTTGGGAGCCACGTCGCACGACCGCGCAATTGTCAGTTAAAGTGACGCAGTGCCAAATCGCAAAAAGTGCTCTGGTCTTTGGCCAGCCAAATGGTCTGGGTCTTAAGTGGTTAAAATATGTAATTTTCTCAATGTTTATTTTAGTAATAACAGAAAACAGGTGAATCTCCCTAGCAGGGGGACACAGACAGAAATAAAAACCTGGCAGATGATCTAACCTAATCTTCACTCTGTTCAAAACTAAAAAAAAAAAAAAAAAAAAAAAAGTTTTTATCAAATCTTACTAATTCCACACCTTTTTAGAATTACATTTTAGAGATGATTCTGTTGATGTGCATACTTGAGAAGATGCAAGATGTATGTGTGAAGATAGGAGTACCTTATACTGCATACTAATAACAATCACTGTTTTTAAAAGGCACCTTCGCCAACGTGTTTGTGGGGTAGATAACCCATGCCAACATTTGTTCTTCAATTAGGAAACTTGCTTACTGTAACATTCATCCTATTTATAATGGTAGAATGTTACGTTCACTGCTCATTCCCAGGACTTTGACTCTACTATCACATTTGCATTAATGCACTTGCAGTAGTAAAACCTTGTACCATGTTTGCCATTGATGAAAGCAAAATGGTTGTTATTAAAGTGTAGTGGTCCCGCTGATAAACCAGGTTCTGATCCCTTAATAGAGCAAACAGCCAGGCACAGGGTAAATTCAGCCAGATGAAAACAGTAATCAGGCATGTGTGTAATCAGGCAGATGGTGTCTTTTTTTATTATTTTTAGTTTTATTTGTTTTGTAGAACTGGAATTGGAATCGAGACAGGCTTTGGGACACCCAGAACTAAATAACTTGAATGAGGACACTATTTTGAAGCACTTTTTTTAACCAAAGTAAAACAGTTATCTGTACAAATGGTAGCAACAGGTTTAAATAAAGGGGGGCTTCCTCTAAGGCGCAGGTCTGGAACAGCACCTATACTAATAAAGGGGTGTACAGGCAACAGTCTCTCTCACTTGCTCTCTCTCTGGATTTCTCTGCAGCCTACTTACTGTGATCCAGGCAATCTGAAGGCCTTCTGTCATGGTTTGGAGTCCAGCTCGGAGACCAGTATATATAGCAGTGGAGCAGCGCCCACTGACAATTGGGACAGGTATACAAGCAGGTCACCCTGGCTGATGACACAGGTTCACCTGAGGTGCAGGGTCTAAGTACTAAACGGTATTCACCAGAGCTCCTAATGGTGTAGAAGGGCTTTTCTGCATGTTAGTACCAGGTTGCGTTCCTCAGGATCGCTCCACCAGAAGATGAGCAAGCCAGGTTCCAGTAGCAGATATAGCAAGTAGGGATCAAGCAGAAGCGTAGTCTCTAAACAAGCCAAAAGACAGTAAAAAATTGGTTTCAGGTTAGTATTGAGCTGAAGTGTAGTCGAGGAACAAGCCAAAGGTCAATACCGAATGGCAAAGATATGGACAGCAGCAGGAAAGAGAAAAGTGAGATATTGGCTGGAGAGAGCACAATATTCTGGCAAACAGGAAATACAGAGACATGGCTTAAATCAGGAAATTTTATGGGAGGAGCAAAGAGTTCAAGATTCAAGACAGACAAGATTCACCGCAGGATCTTTTGAGGAATAGGCCAGTGAATTGTTGAGCATTCCAGGTGGCTCAGCAAGCAGAGTAATTGCCTGACACAGCAGAGGTCCCATTTTTTAGTCCAGGTCTTGACACCTTCTATCAGCTTCAGTTGACGCTGGCATAAAGTATCCCAGGAAGACACCTTCTGGGTGTTGCTTTGGGTGTTCTTGCAACTTTAGGGATGATCCTTTAGCTCCTTGATGAGTTAGAATCATCCAGAACTTCTGAAAGCTTCTTCTAACCCTTGGGAGGTTTAATAGCATTTCCAGGCTGGGTTACTCTCCTGCAGGCAAAAGACCCTGCTACTCTGCTCTCACCCTTTTATACCACTCTCAGCTCCCTACTGGCCATTTTCCCGACCAGGGAATGGCTGAGGCTGTATCCAGGGCCAAATTAGACTCTACCTCTCCTGCTCACTATGTTCCCTGAGTGTTCTGGAAAGACGGGGAGACAGGCAAGCCTGCAGCTGCAGAACTCAGAGCAGGCAAAACACAATTATGTCTCCACTTCTAACGGCAGAGCCAAAAATCTAAATGTGCCTGACTTTTAGCACCTAAACTAGGAGGGTGCTACATAAGTAATATTTTGTAACACTGTGCAATGTTACTGTTATGCAGAACTGTATTTGGTCACAAGATGACAGTGTTCCGCAACTTAGTTATCACACAACCTATACAGCAGTGGTCATCAACCCTGTCCTTAGGGCCCACTAACAGGCCAGGTTTGCAAGATAACTGAAATACATCACAGGTGATATCATTTGCTACTCAGTGATTGCAGTATTCTAGTCTGCATCTCCCCAAGCTAATACATAAAACCTGGCTTGTTAGTGGGCCCTGAGGACAGGGTTGATGACCACTGCTATACAGGAATGCTGAGACTTGTATGCTGTAAACAGGATTCTTTCATCCAGATTATCTGAAGCTGAACTACACCGCCCAAGAGGACTGGCAAACGGGATGGGCACATTTAAAAAGGAAATGCCTGGGAACACAAAGGTAGATGGGAGAGACTATGTTGGAGGTCGGACGTGAGAGGGAGAGCAGAGTGGATCCACATGGGCCCAGGCTGGATAGAACCAAGCTGGGAATTTGCAGAGCCACCAGAGAGAGAGTTGATCATCCTGAGGAGGCAGGTTAGCAGAACATGTAGATAGGCTGACTGGGACATCGCCATCTACACAGCCATACAAGAGGACTGACAAAGGGGGTTTCCCTCCAAACGGAAGGTCATCATTTCGCCCTGCTGAGCTGTGAGACCGGGTGAGAGGGTTCCTAACCCACACAACGCTGCTATTGCCTCTTATGCCCTGTACACACGACCGGTTTTGCCGTCGGAATGAACTCTGAAGGTTTTTCCAAAGGAATTCCGCTCAAGCTGTCTTGTATACAC
Source organism: Aquarana catesbeiana (assembly GCF_042186555.1). Classification (NCBI taxonomy): domain Eukaryota; kingdom Metazoa; phylum Chordata; class Amphibia; order Anura; family Ranidae; genus Aquarana; species Aquarana catesbeiana. Next base: position 161,634,145 of record NC_133328.1, on the reverse strand, counting down.
ACGGTCACACCGAATTTCTGAATGTCAAGAACGCGGTGACGTAAAACACGAACGACGGGACAACACGTATGACGTCTCGTACTTGCTTCAGAGCATGCGTCATTTTTGGTACATCGGAACAGCATACAGACATGCGGTTTTCCTTATAGGAATTTGTTTTGTCGGAAAAATATAGAACATGTTCTCTATCTAAGTCCATCTGAACTGTCACACAAAAAGTCCGATGGGGCGTACACACAGTCGGAATACACGATGAAAAGCTCCCATCTGACTTTCTCTGTCGGAAATTCCGACCGTGTGTACGGGGCATAATGGAGCGTACACACGGTCGGACTTTTTGGCTACAAAAGTCCAAAGGGCGCCAACGGACCAAATCCGGCGGACAATCCGATCGTGTGTGGGCTTCCCTGGACTTTCAGCGGACTTTTCCAGTCGCAAATCTGACGGACTTTAGATTTGGAACATGCTTGAAATCTTTACGCCGTAACTCCGCCGGACCCAGAAATCCGCTTGTCTATGCTAGTCCGACGGACAAAAACCCACGCTAGGGCAGCTATTGGCTACTGGCTATCAACTTCCTTATTTTAGTCCGGTGTACGTCATCACGTACGAATCCGTCGGACTTTTGTGTGATCGTATGTCCGTTCGTTAGAAAGTCTGCCGCAAGTCCGCCAAAAGTCCGTCGAAAGTTTGTCAGACGGGCTGTCGGACTTTTGTAGCCGAAAAGTCTGACCGTGTATACGCCCAATAAGACTGTTGTTGCAATAAGTTGCCCAGAACAATTCACATTACAGGCCTCTATCTTTAGGCACAGATGCCACAACCCACCCAGTCCTGCAGTCTAACATCTTTATTGTTTTTATCAACACTGCCTACAGGATACCAGAATTCACCCCTTTGCTTCCTTTGCTAGGCAGAAATTCTACACATATTCCACTGTGGACTCAAGCTATCCAAGGAATAAATTGGCATTTCAAGTGCTGGTTTCTATTTAAATGGGCATACCTCAGACAAAATCTATCCCCCCCCCCTTTTTCCTTTCAAAGCAATCCAGGTTACCCTTTGATATCCTTAAAGCAGGGGTAGGCAACCTCGGCCCTCCAGCTGTTTTGAAACTGCAAGTCCCATGAGACACTGCAAGACCCTGACAATCACAGGCACAACTCCTAGAGGCAGAGGCATGGTGGGATTTGTAGTTTCACCACAGCTGGAGTGCCAAGGTTGCCTACCCCTGCCTTAAAGTGACTCTTCACCCTATCAGTGTTTACTGAAGGAGGATTTTACCAATCCTTTGGGCAACTCTGTTTTCCTCAGAGAGACTACATCCCTATTGTGCACCAACATAAGGGCCCCAACTAGCCGAAAGAGTTCTTCATGTGTTTGGGGTATCTGTTGAAAAATGTACTTACTAAAAAAAAACAAAAAAAAAAAAACAGTTTTTCTTAGTTTCTGTCAGTAAATTTCGTAAATAATTTTTCTCCTTCACTGATGTGCACTGATGAGGCATGACTTATGGGCACTGATTAGGTGGCATTGATGAGGCACTAATATGCTGCACTGCTGCACTGATAGGTGGCACTGTTGGGCACTAATAGGTGACACTGGTGGACACTGATAGACGGCATTGAGGGGCAGTACTGATAGGTGGCACTGATAGCCAGCAGTGACTGACATCACTAATGGGCACCGCACTGATTGCTGGCACTTGTGGGCACTGATGGTGGGCACTTATTGGTGGCGCTGTATTGTAATCGGGGCACTGATGATCAGTGCCCTGATTACATTTCTGAATGTCCCCTGCATGGAGATGCCGCTGATCGGCTCTCCTCGTCACACACTCTCAGTGTGAGGTGATGAGAGCCTTTTACATGTGACCGGCTGTGATTGGACACAGCCAATCACATGGTTAACCACTTGCTTACTGGGCACTTAAACCCCCTTCCTATCCAGACCAATTTTCAGCTTTCAGCACTGACGCATTTTGAATGACAATTGCGCGGTCATACAACACTGTACCCATATGAAATTTTTATCATTTTTTCACCACAAATAGAGCTTTCTTTTGGCGGTATTTGATCACCTCTGCAGTTTTTACTTTTTGTTAAAAAAATGTAAAAACTGAATTTTTTTTTTTTAAATATTATTTTTTTTATATTTTGTTATAAAAAATTTAAAACAGGTAATTTTTCTCCTTCATTGATGTACGCTGATGAGGCGGCAGTGATGGGCACTGATAGGCGGCAGTGATGGGCACTAATGGGTGGCAGTGATGGGCACTGATCAGTTACACTGATAGGCAGCACTGCTAGGTGGCACTGATTGGCACTACTGGTGGGCATTGATAGATGGCACTTGTGGGCATTGATAGGTGGCACTTGTGGGCACTATTAGGTGGCACTGATGAGGCAGATGTGCCTATTTCACTTCGGGACTGATGTCCCTCACATCTGAGCCGGTGATCTGCCTTTTTTTTCTACTCACGCTGTCAGCGTGAGTAGAAAAAAAAAACGATTACCGATCTTTTGTTTACATCATGTGATCAGCTGTCATTGGCTGACAGCTGATCACATGGTAAGGGGCCGGGACCGGCCCCTTACTTGGATCGGTGATCCATGTAAGGGGTCGGGACCGGCCCCTTACTTGGATCGGTGATCACAGCGAGCTCAGCGCACGCCCTGCAGGGCGCGTGCACAGGGGAGGCCGTCATATGACGGCCTCCTGGGAATTCAGGTCCGCGCTGTTGCTGTCATTCGGCCATAGCGCGGATATCAAGTGATTAAAGAGCCGCGGCCCTCTACAAAGATCAGGGTCATGCCGTGTCCTAGCAACACAGCGTGGCCGCGTTTGCCACGCTGCTTGCCCTGCGGGCATGCGACTTCATATGACGTCATCCCAGAACGAGAGCTGCACTGCCCCTCCATCATTTGACGGTGGGCTGGGCGGCAATCGGTTAAATTCCTGACTCTTCTCACTGAGAGCCTGCAAGTGAGCTAGCCCAGTGTTTGTTCTTTCCTTCCTTCTCCTCTTATCCACTTACTTGGGGAAAATTTCTCAGTTTGGGAGCTCACATTTAAATCTTCAGTCCTGTAGGATGGGTGGGAGTGGTTTAAAGTGGTACTGTATTGTGTTTTATATTGCTTTTTCTCGTTGGTGTTTTGCTATTTGGAAGACTGTGCCAACTGTTTCTTTTGCTTAGTTTTCCATTACCATGACATTAATACAAGTTAAACATTTTTCTCATCAGTGTGTACGTGTTTGTCCTTTGTGTGACAGCCAGGGAGTCACCTGGCCAAGGTGTTTCAGTGGTGTCAGCAGGGGCAACACTCTGCTCAGGGTTCAGTAGTGAACAGGGTACCCAAAATACTCAGCAGCTCCTGAGGGGTAGCGCTACAACTTTTTATGGTTACCAGAATTATTAAAGATGCAAGCTTTCCTGACTCTTAAATCTTTTTCGAGCTTTATGCAATATCAATTGTATAAAGCCTGAGGAAAAGATCTGGGGGGTCCCGAAAGCTTGCATAGTCAATAACTTGTATTAGCCAATAAAAGGTGTTGCTTAAAAAGACAAACCTTCTGCACTAATGCAAATGCTGGAATAGCGACTAATAGTGCTGAACTTTTATTTTATATATCAGTGATAATCTAGATTCATGTGGGCAACATAGATTTGTTTGATTCTGTATCGGTGATTTCACAAGGCCGTAAATCCAAAAATCTCAGCAGATCACATAAATCTGGATGTATATGATCACCAATATACAGTGGCTAACTGATTAGAATTTCAGCCTAGCAGCACTAGGGTCATTGGTTCATACCTTAAAGCGGGGGTCCACCTATCTATCGTTTTTTTTTTTTTTTGAGTTCATTCACAAACTTTTCTTCTCAGCATTACATACTCACATATTGTGTGTAATATGTCTGCCTGTGTCAGATTTCGTCGGAAAGAATAACTTATATTATTCACTGCAGGCGGTTTCCATCTTCATTGTGGGCATTTGAAGCCCACAAGCATTTATTTCCTGGATGTGGTGAATGCTGTGCTCCCAGCATTCACCGCTCATTCCCGCACATGCTCAGTGGGATCCTGGGAAGCCTGAGACTAGCTCCCAGGAGTCTGGGAGAGGCTAGAAACACGCCTACTCCCACGGGAGGAGAACCAGGAAGTGCAAAGAAGAATAGAAAAATAAAAGGTAATTACGGCGATTTAAATTTTTTTAAATGGCATGTCAGCATCTAGGCAAGGAAGAGAATACATACAGATATTGTTCAAAATTTGGGTGGAACCCCGCTTTAACCGCAGTACTACCTGCCTGGAGTTTGCATATTTTCCCTGTGCTTGCGTGGGTTTTCTCCAGGTACTCCGGTTTCCTCCCACCCTCCAAAGACATGCTGGTAGGTTAGTTGACTCCTCTCTAAATTGGCCCTAGTATGTGTATGTTTGAATGTGAGTTGGGGACCTTACAATGTAAGTTCTTGGAGGTCTTGTGTGAATGTATAATATATGTGTAAAGTGCTGCATAAATTGAGGATGCTATATAAGTACCTGTAATAATAATATTACACTGTATGCAATTTAACTATGACTACTAAAGCTGGGGTATACATGGTTAGGACAAAAAAGCTTTGGCCATACTTCTCCTATAAATAAAACAAATTTTAGCCTTTTAATATCACTTTAATCTTTCTATTCGCTTTTAATTCAATTACGATTGGAGAAACTTTCGCGTTTTTCCTCATTAAACTTTTTTGAACATAACTTTTTTATTTGTTCTTGTAATCATACAATTAAAGCAGAACTAAACCCAAAAACAGAAATGTAATATATAACAGCTTGCCAATCTTTAAATATGGTGGCTGCATTCATTTTATTTTTTGGGGCTTTTTCCCCTTTATTTTCATCTGGTGGTCTGGCCAGTACCACAGTTCCTTTCTTGGGCTGGCCATAGACTAATCACTTCCTCTATCCACACTGGACCACCGTCGGGACATTGTATTCTGACAGCAATGGGTGCAGCTGTCAGAATACACTGATCAGTGGATGCAGTTGCTGTCCTGAAAGTTTTCTCCTTCAAACAATCGACTTCTGTTGAACAGGGACGGTCACACACTGATTAAATTTTGGTCTGTGGATGGCCAGCTTTATAGGTTCACACACACGTGAGTCTAGGAAAGCATGTTAATCATGTTCCCCGACCCTCATAAAAAACGCTCTGCTTTATGGCAGATGTGAATGGGTGCTATTAATTTGTAATGGCACCTCCATCCATTGAAAAACACAGCTTGTCTTTAGGTGTGCAGAACTGCATGGTGTAGCCGCACCATGTGGTTCTGTGTTGCCGTGTTCTGAAAAACAGGTCAGGGACTTTTCCCCATGTTTCCCGCAGGTACGGCAGCCCATTCAAATGAATGCCTGCTATGCCCGCATGAATGCAGCATCCGTACAAGTGTGAACCTAGCCTTAGGGTGTCTTCACTTCATGGAGGGGAAATGAAGCCACCTTTGAACAACATTGTCAGCCTGTGGAACAGGTAGTGTTATATGCACTAGAAACTTAGATGGACTTGACTAACAAATTAAAGACAAACTCCTGCTAACACTTTTTAGGCAGTTACAGCAACATAAAGTTTTTTTTTCTCTCTTTTGGCATAAAGATGGCCAAAGACACCCTGAAGAAGCCATGGAGAAGATGCCAATGAGGGACCTTGACTTTAGTTCCACTTTAAATATTTTGTCTCAACCCTCTAACTGCTAGAATAGCTTGGTCTGTTCAAGGAAGTTGAAAAATAACAGTCTCACTGCCTGTATCACCAAGTGAAATTTAAGGGGAAAGTTGTGTTAAAGAAAAAAACCTTTGGTTAAGGTCTTGATGATGAAACATGTCAGGTGGAGTTTGATTATGCCATCACATTGCAACTAAAAAGTGCTGTGAGAGCTGGCAATAACACAGAGAGAGACAGAGGCAGACTCTAGGTGAATTTTAATCCTTGTGCACAGGACTTGTATACCTCTTAAAGTGGTTGTAAAAGCTCAAGGTTTTTTACCTTCATGCATGGACACACAGAGCATCGGCTTGGAAGGGAGCCTGCTCGGGTGCCACCATAACAAGGTGCTTGCTCTTGGGCCATTCAGCAGGAGGGAGGGGCCAGGAGCACTGGAAGGGGACCCGAGAAGAGGAGAATCACGGCTGCTCTGTGCAGACCCACTGCACAGAGCAGGTAAATATGGCATATCTTCCCTTTAATATCACTTTGTGAGTATATCTTTTATATATTTATTTTAAATAAACCATTTAGACAGAGAGCACTATTAGTTTTCATTTTTTGCTTTGAAGAATATATCTGTGCCTACCTGCGGAGTGGAGGAGACAGATTGGTGTTATTGCAGCCATCCTTTAAAGGGGATGGGGCATAATAGGACCTCCTCTCAGTGGAGGAGGTGAGGTGGTGCTAAATTTATACATTCCTTTAAAAGGGGAAAAGTGTGGTATGGATCTATGATAGCCAGGACCCACCATTATAAGGGTAGTCCATCTTATTTATAGATTGGGAAAGGAACACAGAGTGGCAGTGTGTCAATATTTTCCATGTGGGATTCACGTGGAACAGCATATCAAGATTGAGCACTGAAGAGCACTTTGCATACTTTTGGTTCACATTTGAAAAAGGGACAGTATTGTATTTTTCTGAAGAGTAGGACTTTTATGATTTTATTCTCATATATGATTGTGGTGGGATGGTGTATTGCCGACCGTATACAGTACATATACGGTGGCTCTCCGTACCGAGTACATAATCTAGGGAGTACCCCTGCCACCCCGGCTATGCTGTGATTGGCTGAAGCACTTACCAGTCAGCATGTGTCAGGTGCTGATTGGTCGCCGACACCCGACAATCGGCTCCAGAGATTACCGAATGGATCCCTGTGTAGGTAAACAAACACAGGGCTCTCTTCTGAGAACAGCAATGTGCTGTTTTTTTTAATTCTTGCAATGCAAATTGCTTAGTAAAAACAGCACACACAGCACACAGTAAAACATGTTGGTCACACATTTAACCCCTTGATCGCCCTAGATCAGTGATGGTGAATATTGGCACCCCAGATGGGTCACAGCAAAGAGTCTGAATACTTAGGACCATGTGATATTTCAGTTTTTCTTTTTTATAAGTAAATCTGCAAAAATGTCAACAATTCTGTGTTTTTCTGTCAATATGGGGTGCTGTGTGTACATTATTGAGGTAAAAAAATGAACTTAAAGCGGAGCTCCACCTTTAAACAAAAATATTAAAGGCCAGCAGCTACAAATACTGCAACTGCTGACTTTTAATAAATGGACACTTACCTGTCCCAGGGTCCAGCGATGCCGAAGCCGATCGATCGCTCGTCTCTCGGCTGCCACCGCCGCCATCCTCGGTCAGGGAATCGGAAAGTGAAGCGCTGCGGCTTCACTGCCCGGTTCCCTACTGCGCATGCGCGAGTCGCGCTGCGCATCTACACTGGTCCCCGTTGTGTTGTGGGAACTGTGTGTTTCCCACAACACAACGGGGGGGGGGCGGCATCTGCGGCTAGCTGCGGCTAGCTATGCCCGGAAGTGGGTGTAGATACCTGTATTATACAGGTATCTGCACCCCCCTCCCCCCTGAAAGGTGCCAATTGAGGCACCGGAGGGGGGGAGGAATCCGATGAGCGAAAGTTCCACTTTAGGGTGGAACTCCGCTTTAAATGATTTTAGAAAATGGCTGCAATATAACAAAGAGTGAAAATTTTAAGGGGGTCTGAATACTTTCCGCCCCCACTGTATATTCCATGGTTTTTGGATGATATAACTTTTGCGCAAACCTTTCAATATATGCTTATTGGGATTTTGTTTACCAAAAAATATGTAGCAGAATACATTTTGGTCTAAATTGATGAAGAAATTAGAGTTTTTAATTATTTTTTACTTTCTGCTATAAAAAAATTATTTTTTTTCCTGAATTTTCTGTCTTTTTTTTGTGCATAGCACAAAAAAATAAAAAATGCAGAGGTGATCAAATAACACCAAAATAAAGCTCTATTTTTTGGGAAAAGGGACATCAATTTTATTTTGGTACAGCGCTGTACAATTGTCAGTTAAAATAACGCGGTCCCTGGGCATTTTATTGTTCATATATTTGAATATCCTTTTAAGCATTATCCAAGTCTCGCTGTTCCCTGTCTGGGTCCGGATGGCCATCGGGATGCCCAGCTTCCTGATTATATTATTGTCCTATATAGTTGCACAGTTTTAAGTCTACGAGTATTCGTTCTGGGTCTCCCATGCCGCCACCTCATATGCCTTCTATACCCTGCACATTGATGATCATTTTAATGTTGATAATGTTTTATATGTATCCATAAATACTATGTCTTGCCTAGCCTGTTGGCTTATGGATCTAAATGGTGTGACCCTCTTGGTTATTGTCATTTGATAAATACTGTGTTTTTCCCTTTTGTTTACCTGACTGAAAAATAAAGGAATTACAAAAATAACACAGTGCCCTACTGCAAAAAATAGCTTGGTATTGAAGGGGGTAAACCTTTCAGAGCTGAAGTGTTTAAAGCAAAAACTTTTTTTGAGTTTTGGTGGCTGCACCTAAATCACTGTCGCTGTTTGTCATGAGAAGAAAAGTGTCAAAATGTACCTTTTAAAATTAACTGCAAATCCATTTTTTTTACTTCTTTTGTGCAGTGGCAACGCTTCTGCCTCCTCCCACAATTCCCAATTGCAACAGTATGTGTCTGCCAAGCTTTTAATGGACTACAGCATGACACAGTGACATAATGTGGTCATGTGTCAATTTTTTTGGACAGACACACATCAGTCATCTCTGCTTCAGCACTGCCCATCCCTGCCTAATACCGCCCAGCACACAGCACACCAACCCACTGTGGAGAGTCTCTAGGAATGTTCCAGACAGCAAGGAGGGATATGGGATGACCACATCCTTTAGACCAGCCTTCTTCAACCAGGATGCCTTCTAAGTTATTCAGGGGTGCTTTCACAAAATGCCTAAAAATTGCCCCAAGTTGTCCAAAAAAAATTTTGGGAAAAGTGTACAAGGTCAAAAATAGATAAACTGTTCTCCAGGAGAATTGCCACATTCCAGGCAAGGCAATTCATGTTCAGAGGTAAAATTAATTTCTTGTGTTGCATTATGTTAGCCTTTTTCAACCTGGATGCCGAATTTTTCTGGGGTGCCTTGGACAAATGCCTAGAAAATTGCCCCCGATTGCCCAAAAAATGTCAACAAGCCAGTGGGTGGATCAAGCCTGCTTTTTGGTTACACAAGGCTACAGGTTTTTATTGTGCAACATTGCAACCTTGGGCCCCATGCTGGTCAGCTGCCTTGACGTCAAAGGTTGATGAGGTGGATGTCAGATGCCTAAGGACTTCCTTGTTTACACCTCTCCATTAGCACTGGGGTCACGTTAGCCAAGTGAAGAAGAGAAAATGAGGGCAAAGAGAAAAGCTGTAATACTAGTCAGTACCAGTGTGCATTGTAAACATAAATCACCTCTAATGTTGGGTTTCCTATGTTTATGCATGATGCCATGATATGTAAAACTATTGGTTTAGCTTTTTACATTTTAGAATGGAGTGCCTCAAGATTGTGCAGAATTTTACAGGGTGCTGTAACTGAAAAAAGGTTGAGAAACACTGCTTTAGACTCGGGAGGTGGCAGTGCTGAGGGGAATATGCTCACATATTGCAAAAAATTTGGGGAGTGAGAAAAATAATAGGATTTTTTAAAACCACATACTTGTAAAATCTTTTTCTTGAGATTACATCACGGGACACAGAGCTCTATTCATTACATCATGGGTTAGATAGCCACCTTCGGGAGTTGGACACTGGCAACCCTAATTGTAAGGAGAGTTGCTCCCCTATATAACCCCTCACATATGGAGAGTACCTCAGTTTTGTAGCAAAGCAATAAGTATCCCGATGCATATATATACATAAATCCCGAAGAGGGGCGTGGAGCTCTGTGTCCCGTGATGTAATCTCAAGAAAAGGATTTTACAGGTAAGCTGGTTTTAAAAAATCCTATTTTCTTCATACATCATGGGACACAGAGCTCTATTCATTACATCATGGGACGTCCCAGAGCAATGCCCAAATTGAGGGGAGGGAGACACAGATCAGAAAAAAAGACCGCCATTGGATGTGAGAACCTAAACTGCTGCCTGCAGTACACTGCACCCGAAAGCGGTATCCTCATGCCCTCTTACATCCACCTGATAAAGCCTAGCAAATGTATGGACCGAAGACCAAGTTGTAGCCTTGCAGATCTGAGCCATGGAAGCCCGGTGATGCACTGCCCAACAAGCACTTATTGATCTAGTCGAGTGCGCCTTAACATGAAAAGGAGGAATCTTCTTTTCTAAACCATAGGCCTGACCCAATAACTTGTCCAATCCACCTAGCTATAGTGGACTTCGACGCTGCCTGGCCCTTTCTGGGACCGTCTGGCAGTACAAACAGTCAGTCTTCCTGCATCTGAGCAGGCGCGTCCAGATAGATTTTGACTGCTCTAACAACATCTAGAGAGTGTAACAACATTTCCTCCTCAGACTGCGGATCTGGAAAAAAGGATGGTAGGACCACATCTTGGTTTAGGTGGAACCCCGATACCACATTAGGTAAGAAAGCCAGGTGAGGACACACCACCACCCTGTCTTTGTGAATAATAAAGTATGGCTCTTTACATAAAAAAGCCGCTAACTCCGAAAACCCTCCTGGCAGAGGATATGGCAACAAGAAGAACCAACTTCAAAAGACACAAAGAAGCATGGCATAATGGTTCAAAAGGCTGTTTTTGCAAAACAGACAGAACCAAATTCAAATCCCATGGACACACGGGCGGTGTGACTGGTGGATTTAAAAGTGCAGTGTCCCCTGAATAAAGGCCCGGACTAGGAAATGAGAGGCAAGTGGTTTCTGAAAAAATACCGATAAGGCCAAGATCTGACCCTTGATAGTGCTCAAGGCCAGCTTAATTTCTACTCCTAATAGAATTCTCGCCTTTCTTCAATCAATAGCATACCTTCTAGGATGCCATCCTTTGGACTCACACCAGGAGACATATGCCTTCCAGATTCTATAATAGATGAGCCTGGAGGCCGGCTTCCTGGTATTAACCAGAGTGGTTAGGGCTGGACCTGAAAGCCCACGTTTTTTCAGGATGTGGGTTTTAATAGCCAAACCGTCAAATTCAGACTTTGTATGGAAGGATGGAATATTGGCCCTTGCGAGAGCAGGTCAGGTCGCAGTGGGAGCACCCGTGTCCTTCCGACTGCCATCCTCATGATCTCTGCATACCGGGACCTCCTGGGCCAAGGCGGGGCTACTAGGATTACTGGCTTCCCTTCTGTCTTGACCCTGCGAAGTAACCGAGCAAGAAGCAGAACTGGAGGGAACGCATGGAACTATCAAGACGTCTGAACCTTGTACCAGCTGGTCCTTTGTTCTTGATACAAAGATGTCCAGTTTGTTGTTGAACCTGGAGGCTAGTAGGTCTACATCCGGGGTACCCCATCTCTGGCATATTGCCTGAAATATGGGGGGGTGTAGCAACCATTCTCCTAGGTCCAGTTGCTGGTGGCTTAGAAAATCCGCTTTCCAATTTTCAACCCCTGAATTAAAGAATGCAGATAGACAAGGAATATGTTTCTCTGCCCAAGTGAGAACATGATTCACCTCCCTCTGGGCACTCAGACTCCTGGTGCCCCCTTAGTTATTGATATAGGCGACTGCTGTGGCATTGTCGGACTGAACTCGGACAGGACAGCCTTGTAGCCTGTCTGTCCAGGTCTCCAGGGCCAGATGGACTGCCCGAAGTTCCAGAATGTTGAAGACTCTTCGGTTCTGGACCATCTGCCTTTGATCAATGCTTCTTCCAGAACTGCTCCCCAGCCTGAGAGGCTGGCATCTGTAGTTACGACTTTCCAAAAAATTGGAAAAAAGGACTTTCCCTTCTGAAGATTCTTGTCTAGTAACCACCAATTGAGACTCTGGCACACTGATGGTAACAGGTGCATTGGAAGATCCGAGGCTTGAACGCTTTTGTTCCAGGCAGACAGAATGCTATTCTGCAAAGGCCTTGAGTGGAACTGGGTGTAAGGAACAGCCTCGAATGAGGCTACCATCTTCCCCAATCTCATACAGAGACGAATGGAAGGATTTTTCCTGGCCTTGACTAGTCGGACCAAATCCTTTATGGCTTTGGCTTTTGCCTTGGGCAAGAATACCCTGGTTTGGACTGTGTCTATGACCATGCCCAAATATTCCAGCCTTCTTAGGGGCTGTAATAGTGATTTTTCCAAGTTGAGGACCCAGCCTAGGTACTCCAAGTATCTTACTGTGCTGAGCACATTGTGCTTCAAGCGTGCCATGGACTGTTCTACCAGTAGTAGATCGTCTAGATAAGCTGTTACTGCTATGCCCCGATCCCTTAGTTTTGCCAGGGGCGGAGCTAGAACCTTTGTAAATACTCGAGGCGCCGTAGCTAGACTGAAAGGGAGAGCCACAAACTGGAAGTGGCGCTGCTCTAGCACAAACCTTAAGAACTTCTGGTGAGCGGGAAAAATTGACACATGTAGATATGCATCTTTGATGTCTATTGATGCCAGGAATTCTCCCCCCTGAAGGATGGAAACCACTGAGTGGATAGACTCCGCAATCGATTGTTTAAGAACTGATTTAGGTCCTTTAGATCCAGAATGGGTCTGGCTTCGGGCCTGTAAAGAGGTTTGAGTAAAACCCTGAGCCTTGCTTCTATGGAGCCACCTCTATGATCACCCCTTGAGATAAGAGGCGATCCAAAGCCAGAAACAAGTGTCTCCTTTGACCAAAGAAGACGGGATGGTAGAAATTCCAGCTTGTAACCGAGAGTTACAGTGGAGGATACCCATGTGGATGTCCTGCACCTCTTTCTGCCAAACGCCTGCAAAACACAGAAGCCTTCCCCCCACTCGGCTGAGCGGGGGCGCCCCTTCACAAGGAGGCTTTGGGCTTCTGTTTAGCAGACCTTTGACCCCAAGGCTTCTTTTGCCCATGGACTTGGCCTTGGACCTTTCCTCTTGTACTGGACTGGGAAGGCCGTCGCCACTGCCTAGAGGCCGAGGTACTCGGGGCTGGGGAAAGAGACCGTTTAAAAGAAGGACGTTTATCTTTCTTTTTAACCGGCAATACGGTGGTCTTGCCACCAGAAATCTTCTGGATATATTTATTCAGATCATCCCCAAACAAGCGATCCCCATGGAATGGGAACCAAGCTAAATATCTTTTGCATGAGGCTTCAGCTGCCCAATGTTTAAGCCGAAGAAGGGACCTACGCATGTGTACCAGCAGGAGTGTAAGGTGGGATGCTTGCTGGACAGAATCCATAATAGCATCTACTGCAAAACATAAGGCCCTCGGAAGAGCTGCATAGTCTTGAACTTGCTCAACAGGAAGAAAATCAACTACCTGCTTCACCTGCTCCTTCAAATATTGGCACATACCAACTGCTGCAACCGAAGGTTGGACCACAGCGCCAGCCAAGGTAAAAGAGGATTTAAGTAATGATTCCAGCTTCTTGTCAGTTGGATATTTAAACCCCTGAACATTGTCCACAGGACAAGTTAGTCTTTTATTTACGCAAGAAACAGCCGCATCTATTGCTGGCACACTCCATTTCTTGGTGAATTTTTCCTCCATTGGGTATAACAAGGAGAATTTCCTAGGAGGAGAAAATGATTTATCTGGGTGAGCCCAGCCATCATACATTAGCTTTTCCATTAATGGATGGATGGTGAAGGAAAATGCAGCCTGTGGAGACTTCTGAGACCCCAAGGATGAAACAGGGGCCATGGCTGGTTCAGTACAGGGAAAATTGTATGTGGTACGCACCATCTCTGTATAATATTGCACCTGTAGCTTGAGAGCCTGAGAGGTAGAAGAGAGCTTCTCCTCATCCCCTGATTCATCCGACTGCTCATGATCCTTGTCCCCAAACAGTGTTGTATCATCATCATCAGACTGCTGATCATCTGATAGGGAACCCAGAGCAGAGGAAGGAGATCTACCCCATTTTCTGCTATCTCCTAAGGATGCTGTGAAAAAGCAGTAATCCTTTGTTCTAAACCACCCAATGCTGCCTCCATAGCATCTTCAGTGACATATGCAAGGGCTGCAATATTGGGAGAGGCAGCAATGCCTGATAGCGGCAAAAGGCTCACCCTGCGTGGCTGCCTCCAGCCTCTCAGGGGGGATGTTACCCTGCAGGCACGTCTAGAGTCCCCAGACCCTGACGGTGATTTCTTGGTGCTCTTTTTACCGGCCCTGAAGCCCTTTTGCGGGGAGACATAGTCCTAAGCTAACAAAGCAGAGGTACTAAAATCAATTGCATACACAGTTGTGCCTAGCTTACAATAGTAGTGTTTGCACAACCTGATGCTGAGTAGGTGTCTTAGGTGTGCCTGTATTCGATCCACATGAGATGCTTATGTGCCCCAGCTCTGTGTCCTGCCGCTTACAGACCCCTGGCGACCTGGGCTCTTTAAAACAAGCTTCTGCGCAGTGAATCGCCATGCATGGTGCTTGCAGCCACGCCCCCCTTCTTCCCCGCCATCTTCGCCGTAAAAGCACGCCCCCTGCGTGCGCGCGTAGGGCCAATATGGCGGTGGCTGGGGGCGAGGGGGAAAAAAAAGAAGACCGGGAGGCTACGCAGGACCCCAAACAGAGCTTTTCTTCTAAGCACATTTTGCATTGTGACAAAACACCTTAGACACTGGCGAAAAAACTGAGGTTCTCTCCATATGGGAGGGGTTATATAGGGGAGGAACTCTCCTTACAATTAGGGTTGCCAGTGTCCAACACCTGAAGGTGGCTATCTAACCCATGATGTAATGAATAGAGCTCTGTCTCCCGTGATGTATGAACAAGAAATGCAAAATGCTGAGCTGTTGCATGTATAATATTTGGTCTACTGACCATGGTCACTGGGACAGAAAGTAAAGGGAAATCCAAAAATTTTCAGTTGTTACCAAAACAGAAATCTTTCAATGGGTAAGCCTGTTGTGAGGACAACTGCCTAAAGACTCGTACACACAATCGGATTTTCGGCAGGGAATTGTGTGATGACAGACTGTTTGCCTAAAATCTGACCGTTAGTACGCTCCATCAGACAATTGTCCAACTTTCCGCCAACAAATGTTGGATGGCAGGCTGGTCAATTTTCAATGTGCAACGGTCTGTTGTCAGATTTTTGTCTCGTCTGTACACAAGTTTGTCACACAAAAGTCCAAAGTACAAACACGCATGCTCGGAAGCAAGGATGAGCCGGAAGCGGTCGGTCTTGTAAACTAGCATTCATAATGGAGAATTAACATTCGTGACGCAGCAAATTATGAAATCTTGAAATGCAGCCCACATTCTCTTCTTCTTTAATGGTATAATAATGAAGCTGCTTTTCTGGTGATACTGATGGAGTTCTGCCAAACATATTTTTAAAGGCTTTATTTTTCTAGTGATATCAAGAATAATATGCTTGTTTTTCTTTTTCTTTTTCTTTTTTTTTGGCCAAGTTACCACAACACAATTATCACATAGTTTTTAACCACTTGCCGACCGGGCCATAGCCGAAAGACTGCAGCAGCGCGGTCGGCTAGTTCTGGGTGGACGTCCATGGACGTCATCCCAGAAACCTGCTCTCGCGCGCCCCCTGGGGCGAGCACACCCGAGAATTTCCGTGGCCGCCGGGTCCAGAGCCGGCGCATCACGGATCACGGAATGACGGAGCGATCACATGTCAACAAACCGGCGTCATGTCATGACGCCGGTTCCTCCCTCCCATCTCTGTACCGATCGGTATAGTGCGAGGGGAGAGGGGGAGGGATCGGATGGCAGCACCGCTGTGGGCTGCATGTGTAGTGCCCACAGCGGTGCTCAGTGACAATTGCAGTCACATCCATCCCTCCATGCTCAGCCATCCCTGCAATATACCCTGCACTACTCTGCAATATACCCTGCACTATTCTGCAATATGCCCCGCAATACTCTGCAACATACCCTGCAATACTCTGCAACATACCCTGCAATACTCTGCAACATACCCTGCAATACTCTGCAATATGCCCTGCAATACTCTGCAATTCGCCCTGCAATACTCTGCAATATACCCTGCACTACTCTGCAATATGCCCTGCAATACTCTGCAATATGCCCTGCAATAATCTGCAATATACCCTGCACTACTCTGCAATATGCCCTGCAATACTCTGCAATATGCCCTGCAATACTCTGCAATGTACCCTGCACTACTCTGCAATATACCCTGCACTACCCTGCAATATACCCCGCACTACTCTGCAATATACCCTGCACTACTCTGCAATATACCCTGCACTACTCTGCAATATACCCTGCACTACTCTGCAATATACCCTGCACTACTCTGCAATATGCCCTGCAATACTCTGCAATATGCTCTGCAATATGCCCTGCAATACTCTGCAATATACCCTGCAATACTCTGCAATATACCCTGCACTACTCTACAATATACCCTGCAATATACCCTGCAATACTCTGCAATATACCCTGCAATACTCTGCAATATACCCTGCAATACTCTGCAATATACCCGGCAATACTATGCAATATACCCGGCAATACTATGCAATATACCCTGCAATATACCCTGCAATACTCTGCAATATACCCAGCAATACTCTGCAATATACTCTGCAATACCCCGCAATACTCAGCAATACCCCACAATTTTTAACCAGTTCCCGCCCGCTGTCATATGACGTCCTTGACTTTGAGCGGGGATATCTAAATGATGCCTGCAGCTACAGGCATCATTCAGATATCAGCTTTTTCAGCCGGCAATTTCCTACACCATAAAAATGATCATTGCGGCTGTTCCACTGCCCAATCATTCTTATGGGAGGCCCCCCCCCTTCCCGCCACCCTCAGGTGCGTCTACTGACTCACCGCTACGATCGAAGCCAGGATCATATTTTTTTATTTCAGGCTTCCCAGCCTAGAGGTGAGATGTGGGGTCTTATTGACCCCATATCTCACTGTAAAGAGGACCTGTCATGCCATATTCCTATTACAAGGATGTTTACATTCCTTGTAATAGAAATAAAAGTGATCAAAAATTTTTTGGGGGGGAAAAAAGTGTCAAACTAAAATAAAGTAAAATGAACAATAAAAAAAAAAAAAAAAAAAAAAAAAAAAAACATTTTTAAAGCGCCCCTGTCCGTGTGCTCGCATGCAGAAGCGAACACATACGTAAGTCCCGCCTACATATGAAAACGGTGTTCAAACCACACATGTGAGGTATCACTGCGAACGTTAGAGCGAGAGCAATAATTTTGGCCCTAGACCTCCTCTGTAACTCAAAACATGTAACCAGTAAAAAATTTTAAAGCGTCACCTATGGAGATTAAGTAGCGAAGTTTGGCACCATTCCACGAGCATGTTCCATTTTGAAGGGTGACATGTTAGGTATCTATTTACTCGGCATAAATTCATCTTTCACATTATGCAAAAACATTGGGCTAACTTTACTGTTTTGTTTTTTTTTAAAGCACAAAACTTTTTTTTCCCAAAAAAACGCGTTCGAAAAATTGCTGCGCAAATACCGTGCGAGATAAAAAGTTGCAACAACCGCCATTGTATTCTCTAGGGTCTTTGCTTAAAAAAATATATATATAATGTTTTGGGGTTCTATGTAATTTTCTAGCAAATAAATGATTATTTTTACATGTAGGAGAGAAATGTCAGAATTGGCCTGGGTGCTCCCGAACACCTGGAGGTGCTCCCTGCATGTTGGGTCTCTGTATGTGGCCAGGCTGTGTAAAAGTCTCACACATGTGGTATCGCCATACTCGGGAGTAATAGCAGAATGTGTTTTGGGGTGTAATTTGTTGTATGCATATGCTGTGTGTGAGAAATAACCTTCTAATATGACAATTTTGTGAAAAAAAAAAAGAAAAAAAAAAATCTTGATTTTTCAAAGAATTGTGGGAAAAGATGACAATTTCAAAAAAACTCACCATGCATCTTTTCAAATACCTTGGAATGTCTTCTTTCCAAAATGGGGTCATTTGGGGGGTATTTGTACTTTTCTGGCATGTTAGGGTCTCAAGAAATTAGATAGACCGTCAGTACTTCAGGTATGACCAATTTTCAGAGATTGGCACCATAGCTTTTGGACTCTCTAACATTCACAAAGACCAAATAATATACACCAATTTGTACTTATTTTTACCAAAGATATGTAGCAGTATAAATTTTGGTCAAAATTTACTAATTTGCTAAATTTTATAACAGAAACAAAATAAAATTCATTTTTTTACCAAATTTTCAGTCTTTTTTCTTTTATAACGCAAAAAATAAAAAACCCAACGGTGATTAAATACCACCAAAAGAAAGCTCTATTTTTGTGAAAAAAAGGACAAAAATTTCATATGGGTACAGTGTTGTATGACTGAGTAATTGTCATTCAAAATGTGAGAGCACCGAAAGCTGAAAATTGGTCTGGTTAGGAAGGGGGTTTAAGTGCCCAGTGGTCAAGTGGTTAATATCAAAGATACAACTATGTTGGTGTCCCTTGTTAATTTTACCTTGTATTTTTTTAAATGTAACTGCCCACTCCTGAACTGTCATTTTGTCAGAGGATTTAGTAGACCAGACCGTGTGGACTGCACAGAGGAAACCAGAAACGAATGTAAGTGAAATAATGGTGTTTATTAAACAAGTGACAAGTAAAAGGAATATAAACAGTGCAAAACCAACACAACAAACCCACTACAAACAACAATATATACAAGTAAAAGGAGATACCGGAATCGTAAACAAAGCCAGGCCAAGGTCATACACAGGGAGGTCAGCAGATGGGCAAGGACGGGAAACCAGCAGGGCAGGGAGAGGATGGATGGTTAGGCTGCAGGACAGGGATCCAAGGGAATCAGGAGGGACAAGAACAGGATGGGCTTGGGATAGGGATCGGATCAGAGCAGAGCAGGACAAAAACAGGTTCACGATCAGGATACAGGCAGCAAGGTCAGGGCGCAGGGAGAAAGATACCAAGGCAAGCATATGAGGGCTTGCCGGGTATTTATAGGACTGACTATGATTGACTCAAGTCACACCTGAGCGCAGGGAGTGTTGTCTGCTTCATACTGCCAGGATCCATCCGCTGGTGGACATCAGTACTGCGGCCAAAAGATGAAATGACACCAGCAGGGAAATATTCTCCTGACAGTTCAACACTGCCAGGAGACACCTGCTGGTGGACCCCAGTACTGCATGCCAAACGATATATCTTACCAGCGGATGGACCCTTTCCTGACAGTACCCCTCCCTAAAGGAGCGGCCTCCGGAAGCTCCAACTAGTCTTAATTGTCCATGGTCTATGGCATCAGGCAGAATGGTGGAAGAAGGCATTTCAGGCTGGTCGTCAGGCACATCCGGGCAGACGGCTGGCATGTCAGAGTCATTGAGCTGGGCAGCGGACAGGAACAAGCCGAGCTGGGCAGCGGACAGGAACAAGCCGAGCTGGGCAGCGGACAGGAACAAGCCGAGCTGGGCAGCGGACAGGAACAAGCCGAGCTGGGCAGCGGACAGGAACAAGCCGAGCTGGGCAGCGGACAGGAACAAGCCGAGCTGGGCAGCGGACAGGAACAAGCCGAGCTGGGCAGCGGACAGGAACAAGCCGAGCTGGGCAGCAGGCTCCGGGTCATCGAGCTGGGCAGCAGGCTCCGGGTCATCGAGCTGGGCAGCAGGCTCCGGGTCATCGAGCTGGGCAGCAGGCTCCGGGTCATCGAGCTGGGCAGCAGGCTTCGGGTCATCGAGCTGGGCAGCAGGCTCTGGAACATTAGGCCGAACAGCGAGCACCGTAAGGGCAGGCCGGATTACAGGCACCGGCTCAGCAAGCTGGGTAACGGACCCCGGCCCAGTGGGCTGGGTAACAGGCCCCGACTCAGCGAGCTGGACACCGGGCACTGGTTCGGCAAGCCGGATAACGGATACTGGCTTGACAGGCAAAGTGACGGACTGGTTTAGCAGACTGGGTAACGGGCACCAGTTCAGCAGACCGGGTAATGGGCACCGATTCAACAGTCTGGGTAACGGGCACCGATTCAGCAGGCTGAGACACGGGCACCGAAACTCCAGGCTGAAACACGGGCACCGAAACTTCAGGCTGAGAGACTGGCACCGAAACCTCAGGCTGAGATACCAACATCACGACATCAGGCTGGAAGACAGGTACCAGGATATCAGGCTGGAGGATGGACACATCAGACCGGAAAGCAGGCTCATCGGGCTGAACAGGGGGCACATCAGGCTGGAAAGTGGGTACCGAGACATCAGACCGGGCAGCAGGTGCTGGAACTTCAGGCCGGACCGCAAAAACAGGCGCTGGCACATCAGGCAGAACAGCAGGTACTGGCACAACAGGCTGAACAGGTACATCGGACTGGTCAGTAGTCGCTGGAGCGTCAGACTGGAACATGGACAATGGGATTTCGGGCTGAGCAGCAGGCACTGGGACCTCAAACTGGGCAGCGGACACAGGCATTGGCACAACTGGCTGAGTAGCAGACACTGGCACATCAGGCTGGAAAGCGGACTGGAAAGCCGGCACCGAGACATCAGACCAGGCAGCGAGTACTGGAACTTTAGACTGGGCGGCAGACACAGGCGCTGGCACACCGGGCAGAACAGCAGGTGCTGGCATACCAGGCTGAACAATAGGTACATCGGACTGGACAGTAGTCACTGAAGCATCAGACTGGAACATGGGCACTGAGATGTCAGGCTGAGCAGTAGGCACTGGGACCTCAAACTGGACAGCGGGCACAGGCATTGGCACAACAGGCTGAGTAGAAGACACTGGCGCATCAGGCTGGACAACAAACAGAAGGTCATCAAACTGGGAAGCGGGCACATCAGACTGGAACACTGGTAGCAAAACTTTAGGCTGGAACATGGACATAAGGTCATTAGACCAGTCAGCAGGCACTGGACCGTCAGGCTGGGTGGCAGGCACTGGACCGTCAGGCTGGGTGGCAGGCACTGGACCGTCAGGCTGGGTGGCAGGCACTGGACCGTCAGGCTGGGTGGCAGGCACTGGAACGTCAGGCTGGGTGGCAGGCACTGGAACGTCAGGCTGGGTGGCAGGCATCGAGACATCCGGCTGGGTAGCAGGAGCAGGTTGGGTTACTGGCAAGATGGTGTGGGTCGGGAAGAATTTTTGTTTCTTTTTTGGTTTAGCCCGTGCAGTTTTGTATGTAGGTGCAGGGCTGTAAGAAAAAAAGGTAGCTGGATCGAAGGAAGACCAAGGAACTGTAGCTAGAGAAGGGTTTTGTGGGACTGTTACAGGTGGAGGAGAAGAGACAGGTGGATTGAAGGCAGGATAGGTGCGACACTTGTAGACTGGGTGGTAGTATTTGGTAGGGGGCTGATTAAACTGGGCTGTAGCTGAGGTTGCCATAGGTGACGGGGAGATAGGTTTTTGGGAAGGCAGATGATTAATGGCAGAGCTGGAATATTGTGGCTTAGCTAAAGACAGGAGATCTGACCATGCCTGCAGCACAGGTTGAACAAACGCTGATTCACACACAGCCTGACTAATCAAGGATTGCACCGACTGGATGCAATTGGACAACACTTGCTGTGAACAGGAGGAATAATGTTCCATAAAATAGGCTGAATCATCTTCTAACAACCAAACCAGGGATTCAATTTGGCCATAATTGAAGGGGGGCGAAAAATTATCACTTCCCTCGGGAATGCATGACAGGGTTGGTTTTGCACATAACTGGATCAGGGGCTGAACATCTTCAAAAGACATATACCCCTGATCCACTAGGGAATGAGCTGATCGGATAGTTTCCATCAGCTGGTCACTAGTCCACCCTTTTAAAATCTGTCGACAATATTCACCATCCTCTTCTGCTAGCAGAGAATAATAAATGATTTCATCGAAATCCATATTAGCAGACCCGACAAACCAGGATGGTTTCCTTAATGCAGCCACGTCTGGTCAGGGATGGCCTTGGTATACTGTCAGAGGATTTAGTAGACCAGACCGTGTGGACTGCACAGAGGAAACCAGAAACGCATGTAAGTGAAATAATGGTGTTTATTAAACAAGTGACAAGTAAAAGGAATATAAACAGTGCAAAACCAACACAACAAACCCACTACAAACATCAATATATACAAGTAAAAGGAGATACCGGAATGGTAAACAAAGCCAGGCCAAGGTCATACACAGGGAGGTCAGCAGATGGGCAAGGACGGGAAACCAGCAGGACAGGGAGAGGATGGATGGTTAGGCTGCAGGACAGGGATCCAAGGGAATCAGGAGGGACAAGAACAGGATGGGCTTGGGATAGGGATCGGATCGGAGCAGAGCAGAGCAGGACAAAAACAGGTTCACGATCAGGATACAGGCAGCAAGGTCAGGGCGCAGGGAGAAAGATACCAAGGCAAGCATATGAGGGCTTGCCGGGTATTTATAGGACTGACTATGATTGACTCAAGTCACACCTGAGCGCAGGGAGTGTTGTCTGCTCCATACTGCCAGGATCCATCCGCTGGTGGACATCAGTACTGCGGCCAAAAGATGAAATGACACCAGCAGGGAAATATTCTCCTGACAGTTCAACACTGCCAGGAGACACCTGCTGGTGGACCCCAGTACTGCATGCCAAACGATATATCTTACCAGCAGATGGACCCTTTCCTGACACATTTGAAGTAAAACACATAGCCAAGTATTATTCTCCACACTTTTTTTTTTATTGTGCATTACAAAAAGCAAAAAAAAAAATTAAATTAGAGATGCTATCTGCCATCCAAATATAAAGAACTTAACCAAAAAGTGCATTCTATGCATACAAAAGTATAGAAAATATAACAAATAAAATCATTATTCCAAAACAAAAAAAAGGAAATTAGTAATTGGTGAAGGACTTAAAATCCCCAGTCCAGCGGCCTTGTTGGGGGTCTTGTGGCTGGTATTGCCACTGTCTTCCATGCTGCTCTGGTGAGTGGGGTGGCTATGGAGGTGGGGCCTCAAAATTCGAAATGTGTGTTTTTTCCGAAATTCCCCCCCCCCCCCCGTTGAGCTGCAGGAAGAGTTCTTCACACCTTCTCCATTGCTCAACATCCATCTCCCTTAATTTGTTTTCTGTCAGACACCCAAATGCCTCAGCCGCATCTGGGTCTGTCCGTATGGCAGTAGTGGCCTTACTGAGGAAGGCAGCTGTGGCCTCATCTAGATTCCTGCTCTACCTGGCCCTTTTAGCAGGAGGGCGTAGGGGAGGGATCTGGGACTCCATCTGGCTGCTGGTTTCGGGCTCCTCCTGACTGTCACT
Organism: Aquarana catesbeiana; assembly: GCF_042186555.1. Lineage (NCBI taxonomy): Eukaryota > Metazoa > Chordata > Amphibia > Anura > Ranidae > Aquarana > Aquarana catesbeiana. The sequence continues at coordinate 161,610,739 of NC_133328.1, read as the reverse complement.
TTCCTGTGTATGAAAATGGGACATAATTAAAATATTTTTTAGGGTTTGGTCATCAATCATACACAATTTTGATCTCCTCACTGTTGCAAATTGAATATGGACAATTAAAAAAGACTATCATTCTGACCCCAGCATTTTTTATTGTACAAATCATTTTTGGTCACTACTGTCTATTGATATGGAAACCACTTTAAGGCAGAAATATTTTAACAATAACGTCTAGTTATCACCATTGTATTTTTGGATAGAAATATGTTCAACAATGCTATACCTGGGTCAAGCTGGGCTCCTCCACATCTTCATCCTGTGCAGCAGGACCTGTGTGGACCTCTGGAGCAGTGGCCTCAGCAGATGTCGAAGGGAGTGTAGACAGCCATCGATGGCCTGGGTTCTGTCTGGTTGGACAAAAACCACAGGCTGTGGTAACACCACAGCCTGGGGACATATATGTCATCTGCTGATGCTCCAGATCTCTGTGAGTCCATGACCTTGTTGAGCTCCCTTTTAAAAGTACTCCTCAGGTTTGATATTTTTGTCTTGACATAGTTGATGTCTTCCCTGGGGTACACTGGCTTCACCAACTCAAGCAGTTTCTCCAACACTGCCTTCCCTAAGATTTTATTCAAGTAGTCTCGACTCTTGACCTTCCAGAGACAGGGCAGCTCCCGGTACAAGTCAATGAATTGGGGCAAAAAATCAGGCACAGTAAATTTATCCGTCATGATAAATGATATGATGCCTGCAAGACAGAACACAAGACAAAACATAATGTCTGGCTTAACTCATAAGCTGCTCCCAATCTAGGCCTCAATCTAAGCAGTATAGGCCACTAACCACCTATGTCTCAATTTCCAATTGCCCCTCCGTTTTCTGGCTTCTTTCATGTGTTGGGGATAACGATCGTTTTCCCTCACACCAAGATCGTTCCCACGGCCATTCCATCGACCGTACGTTATGGCTTTATATACACTGCACATGCGTGAAACTCCACTCTCAGTGCGTCATGACACCGGTACGTGACCATCTCTGCATGCGACACACACGGCGGAACATTCGGGAGGGACAACATGGCAGATTTGGCAGATTCCAGGCAGCCCCGCGGTGGTGGAGCTCATAGGAGGCATAAAGGAGCAAAGATAAGATGGTGGAAATGGTGCGCATCCTAGAGTACGACTACGACTGCAAGCTGCGCAATTACGAAAGGCCCAACAGCCGAAAGGACAGCATTTTGGAGAAGGTCATCGCTCCAACACCCCCCTGTTCGGTTCGCACCAGAACATGCGAACAGGCAAAAAATTTGTTCGAACACGCGAACACCGTTAAAATCTATGGGACACGAACGTGAATAATCAAAAGTGCTAATTTTAAAGGCTTATATGCAAGTTATTGTCATAAAAAGTGTTTGGAGACTCGGGTCCTGCCCCAGGGGACATGGATCAATGCAAAAAAAAGTTTTAAAAACGGCTGTTTTTTCGGGAGCAGTGATTTTAATAATGCTTAAAGTGAAACAATAAAAGTGTAATATCCCTTTAAATTTCGTACCTGGGGGGTGTCTATAGTATGCCTGTAAAGGGGCGCATGTTTCCCGTTTTTAGAACAGTCTGACAGCAAAATGACATTTCAAAGGAAAAAAAGTCATTTAAAACTACTCGCAGCTATTAATGAATTGCCGGTCCGACAATACACATAGAAGTTCATTGATAAAAACGGCATGGGAATTCCCCACAGGGGAACCCCAAACCAAAATTTAAAAAAAAATTACGTAAGGGGTCCCCCTAAATTCCATACTAGGCCCTTCAGGTCTGGTATGGATATTAAGGGGAACCCCGGCCAAAATAAAAAAAAAAAAATGGCGTGGGGTCCCCCTAAAAATCCATACCAGACCCTTATCCGAGCACGCAACCTGGCAAGCCACAGGAAAAGAGGGGGGACGAGAGAGCCCCCCCCCTCCTGAACCGTACCAGGCCACATGCCCTCAACATTTGGAGGGTGATTTGGGGTAGCCCCCAAAACACCTTGTCCCCATGTTGATGAGGACAAGGGCCTCATCCCCACAACCCTAGCCGGTGGTTGTGGGGGTCTGCAGGCGGGGGGCTTATCGGAAACTGGAAGCCCCCTTTAACCAGATCCCTGCCCTCCCCCCTGTGTGAAATGGTAAGGGCCTACCATTTCACTAAAAAAGTGTCAAAAATGACAAGAGACAGTTTTTGACAATTCCTTTATTTAAATGCTTCTTCTTTCTTCTATCTTCTTTCGTCTTTCTTCTTTCTTCTATCTTCTATCTTCCTTTGGTTTCTTCCTCCATCTTCTTCTTCTGGTTCTTCTGGTTCTTCCTCTGGTGTTCTCATCCGGCATCCTCCTCCGCGGCGTCGGCGTCTTCTTCCCTTCTTCTCCTCGGGCCACTCCGCATCCATGATGGCATGGAGGGAGGCTCCCGCTGTGTGACGCTTCTCTCTTCATCTTCTTCTCTTCATCTTTTTGTCTTCATCTTCTTTTCAGGCCGCTCCGCATCCATGATGGCATGGAGGGAGGCTCCCGCTGTGTGACGCTTCTCTCTTCATCTTCTTCTCTTCATCTTTTTGTCTTCATCTTCTTTTCGGGCCACTCCGCATCCATGATGGCATGGAGAGAGGCTACCGTTGTGTGACGCTTCTCCTCTTCTGACGGTTCTTAAATAACGGGGGCGCGGGGCCACCCGGTGACCCCGCCCCCCTCTGACACACGGGGACTTGACGGGACTTCCCTATGGCATTCCCCGTGATGTCAGAGGGGGGCGGGGTCACCCGTTACGTAACCCGCCCCTTCACATTAGTGCTCTGTAGTTTGACCACAATGCGATTGTATGTGTGATTTGCCTGCAGTTTTAGGTGTGCTCCTGGTGAGTTATATTAGACTGTGTGTTTTCTGATTGCGCATGAAAGATGCAGCATGCAGGACTGTGATTTGCTTTCATGAAAACAGTCTAATAGAATTGGATGGGAGCGCCAAACCACAGCACACCAGTGTGAACCTGCTATTAGCCCCGTTCACATTGACTGTGGCTTTAAAATTGTGCGACTTTACCTGAAATCGCACGATTTCAAAGCAGAATCTTAGTGCGATTTTGGGTTGTGACTTTGAAGACATCTGTGTGGCTTCATGCACAGATGTCTATTGAAGTCGCATCCTAAATCACAAAAGTTGTGCATGTACTACTTTTTCAAATTGATGCGGCACTACAAAGTTGGCGTCACATTGGTTTGAACACTGCCATTGCAGGCAATAGTATGTGACTTGTCAAGTCGCATGACAAATTGCTCCATTTTGAACGGAGGCTAAAAGATAAGAAAAGAGAGAATTGGTGAGGAGGTTGGGGTGGTAAAAGTATGTGCTAATGAAGAGCAAAGTGATGGAGTGCAGAGACTGTGCTAGGCTGCATGGTGGGGACAGGACAATTACGAGAGCTAAAAGCAAACTGGGATGGAAAGGGTGTAAGATCTGTGTGTGGAATGCTGAGCTGAGACAAGAGGGTGCATGATATGTGTAGTGAAGATTTATGGAGAGGACAGCAAATAAGAGAAGGAGAAGGGGAAAAAATTAACAAGGCAGAGGAGCAAGGAGGATCAGTGCTGACTTACTGTGTGATTACGCAGGAAAGATAGAGAGAGGTGTAGACGGGTTGGAGTGGAGATGAGCCGGACCATAGTAAGAGTAACAGGTAAGAAGAAGTGACCCAGAAAGGAGAGCAAGTTGAGGGTGGGAGTGCGGCTTGCTGGAGGAGAGTGTGATTATTAGCAGCAGTAATTAGCAGAGATAAGGCAGAGTTGGACTATAGGAGGAGTCTGGTGATCAGTAGATATGCGGTGAATACACAGTCACTCCTGTCAGTGAGGCAGGAGCAGCTACCGAAGCTCCCAGTGTGTCCCCCCCTCCCCTCAGATTAAGACACCGCCCAGGGCCGTCGCCCCTCCCACCCACCCCTTGTACTGTCCCTGCCTCAACCACTTGACCATTATTACCTAAATACTTTTTAGGCTCCATGCACACTGGAGTTGATAAATTGCAGTTTATTGGAGTTTGGGCATTTTTTTTTAAAAGCCCAAAAACCCAACTCTGTTATCCTATGTGTCCATGCACACATGGACGTTTTTTAGCTTTAATGAGCAGTGGAGTTTTTGGGCTTTTTTCTGAACGCCAGAAATTTGCATTCAAAGTGCTGTTTTTCACCGCCAAAAAACGGCAAACGCTCATGAACGCAGGTTGATTAGCATTTTTTCAATGTATTGTGGGAGTTTGGAATGCATTGTGGGATTTTTGGAGTGTCCTTTGTGTATTTTTATTAAAAACACCCATAAACGCTAGCGCTAAAAAACGCTCATAAACGCTGGTACAAAATGCTGGTACAAGACGCTGTTAAAAGCAAGTTTTTCAACCAGAGTTTTCTGCCAGCAATCTGGCGTCCAGAAAAAGCTTTTTTGAGCTTCAGTATGCACGGAGCCTTACTCTTCTTACTAGGTCATGATCTTCCACAATGCACTTTTGGCAGAATGAGTGCAGATCTGTTGCATTGTTTAAACGATCTGGAGAAAATCAAGGAGGCTGCCACTGCTTTACAGCGAAGAATCAGAGATTTTGTGGACATGCTTGCCAAATTTAAATTTCCTCTTGAGTGTTCTGAAGTTTTTTATTCCACTTGTTAGCTCCTGTTTGCCCTTTTCTGATTTAACATGTTTTTCGGACTTGGAAATGTGAAAGTTTTTTCCACTCTACTCTTCTAAGTGCACCACCAGGTCATGTTTTCTGTATTTTCAAAAAACGACTGTGCGAATTACTAACAGTGAACATGACAACATCACCTATGCCAAATTTTACAAGTATAGAAAGCATGACCTGGGTTTGCATCTTGAGGAGGAGAGTTGGGAAACACTGCCCTAACTAATGTGAATTGTAATTTTTCAGTGTTTTTAAGAATATAAAACCCAAAATTTGAAGGTGCTCCCAAATTGTGCCTTAACATTTTTATTTCTCTCATGATCCCATGCCTAAAATGTGTGTATTTTCATACATCTAGTTTGCCAAAAGCCACAAAACACACAGTGTGTCACTGTGTGCTATCTACCATCACTGGGTATCAATGGAAGCGTTTTGGGGGTGCAACCCCTTCCTTATAACTATAGAAGCTCAGAGGAAGGGGTTGCACCCCCGAAACATGTCCATTGATACCCCATGATGGGAGCTAGCACATGTTGACACACTGTGTGTTTTGTGGGTTTAGGAAAAAAGTTGTTTGTTGTTTGTAAAAGTTGTTTGTAACTACACACATTTGCGGGATGGTATCATAAGGGTAATTTAATTGCTATGCCTCTACGTGTACGTGGCTTCAAATTTTGTCTTTTAAAGGGATGAGATTACCCCATATGAAGAAGGCAACATTCACACAGTCTTCGGATACTATTGTCTCATTTGGCCTTCACTTTACCAAAATCGAACTTTATAAATTCCCGAGTTTGGGATGTGTATCTAATGGTTTTTGAACATGCCTGTTTAGCCCCAAAAAAGGGGAAATAATGCAAAACATACATGTTATATACCAATATGTTGGTTTGTTTTAAAACCTTAAGGCTAGGTTTCCACTAGTGCGTCCCCAAAGTCGCGCGATTTTGCCGCGATTTTTACCGCGATTTTACCGCGACTTTTCACCGCAATTTGAAGCAATGCCTGTATCTATAGCCCTCAAGTCGCATCAAAGTGGGACCAAAGTAGTGCAGGGACTACTTTGAAGTCGCTGCGACTTGAAGTCGCACAGATATGAACAGTACTCATTGGAAATCATGGGAAACAATTTGTCATGCGACTTTTCAGTCCCAAGTCGCATGAAAAGTCGCACTAGTGGAAACAGAGCCTAAAACGCACATGTGAATGTGCTTTGAGTAAATAATTTTTTTACTAAACAATGTGTGGCTTATTATTTCAAAGCTCAATACCAGTGTATTTGTTAAAGAGGAGGTCCACTTAAACAAAAAATATTAAAAGCCAGCAGCTACAAATACTGTAGCTGCTGACTTTTAATAAATGGACACTTACCTGTCCCAGGGTCCAGTGATGTCGGCAGCCGAAGCCGATCGATCGCTCGTCTCTCGGCTGCCCCCACTGCCATCCTCTGTCAGGGAATCAGGAAGTGAAGCTTTGCGGCTTCACTGCCCGGTTCCTTACTGCGCATGCGCGAGTACACTGGTCCCCGTTGTGTTGTGGGAACTGTGTATTTCCCAGAACACAACGGGGGTGGGCGGGCATTTGCGGCTAGCTGCGGCTAGCTATTCCCGGAAGTGGGTGCAGATACCTGTATTATACAGGTATCTGCACCCCCCTGAAAGGTGCCAATTGAGGCACCAGAGGGGGGGAGGAATCCGATGAGCGGAAGTTCCACTTTAGGTTGGAACTCTGCTTTAAGTAGTTGTAGTTAGTGACAACGTGCTCTTAAAATGTGGCCAACTCCTGCGATTTTTAGTCCTCCCAAAAAAAAGAGTTGAAAAGGCATAATGTTTTTAAACTTCATGCATTAGATCCATTAAGAACAAAAACATTGTGTGTGTGTAGCAGACCCACAGCACACCATAATAATTAGCTGAAGAAGATGTTGTCACCTCATGTAGCAAATAAGGTACATTTGCACTATTGGAGCAAGTGGCCAAAATAAAGCCCATTTGTGAACATATTGGACAGATAAGAAACACAGACAACAGTAGTTCAAATGAAAGATGAGTTTATGATCTGAAATTATATTAGGCATAATCTGCTACAATTTGCTGCCAAGCCACTGCTCCTCTACCCACAAAATAATCAAGGTTTTTCTGCCGTACATCTCTGGCAAATTATGAGGGCATTTTCAAGAGCTGTTAGCACGCCCACAGATGGCTGAGATGCAGCCTCTTCAGCTGGGCCTGCCATTGCAGGGTCCACGTCACTTCGGAGTGAGGCAAGGTAGCTAGTCACATTCCTCCTTAAAAAATTATGTACAATACAACAGCACAGGACCACACGGTTGCTATTGTAGAGTGCCAGGTTGATTGGAGTCAAAAACAGCCTGAAACGATTCGATAGGATGCCAAAGGCGTTTTCGACCACCCTTCTGGCACGAGAGAGCCTGTAATTGATTATTCTCTGCTCTGGGGTGAGGTTCCTCATAGGAAACTGCTTCATAAGATGTTCCCCCAGAGCAAATCTGCAACAAAAACAAAATTGAGGCCCTCAACATTCTCCTAAGCAGGTCGCAAGTTTAATGTGCCATTCTGGAGCCACTTGTAGAGCTCTGTCTGCATTATCACTCCTCCATTAGAGTTGCGGCCGTTCTTCCCAACATCCAGATACAAAAACTCATAGTTGGCAGACACTACAGCTAGCATGACTATGCTGCAAAAGTCCTTATAATTAAAATAATAGGAGCCAGAATTGGGTGGTGGGACAATCTGGACATGCTTGCCATCAATAGCACCACCACAGATGGGAAAATCCCACTGAAGTTGGAACTGGGCTGCAACGTCCTGCCATTGCTGTTGGCTGGAAGAAAACTGTGGATTAAAAAAAGAAACCAAAAATTACTACTTCTGCACATAACATTGCAAGCAGATTTGCTTAGCAAACATGCTTAGCCAACATAAGGAGAAAACTTAAATAAGTATTTAAAGACAAAAGGGTAAGGTCAACTTATCTGGTTCATCTCCCCCTCTGGTGGCCCATTAGCAAAATTTTAGAGGGGGGGGGGGGATGGGTAGATGTTTTGGACAGGTAACCCTCTCCACTTCCATGAGAGCTGTTTGCATAAATAATCTGGGATACTTTAGCCAGCCCCTCCTTACATACACTATTGGCCACCCAGTGGACAGGTAAGAAGTGTCATAATCTAAAAATATGGATCCACACTGTGCAAATTGCAGCACATTTTAACATTCTAAAAATACCTATCAATATAATCGGAGACAAAAACTGTCTACGTTACAATTTGTAGGTGATAAGGCAGGCCCTTGCACTACATGGTTGGGTGAATTTATATAGAAATTTAAACACAAAAGAGGGATAGTGTGTATGGGTTTGGCAAAGTCAGCAGATGGAGTATTTGTATCTGTTGACTTTGCTTTTTTTTTTGGGGGGGGGGGGGTTTCAAATTAGTTTGTTCCCCAAAAAATGGTCTCTTGCACTCTGCCTGAATTTGAGGACAACAATAACATTTGTACACATTTTAGGGGTTGTTTAGGGTAAGCCCCAAAATTTAGCTGACAAAAAACACTGTGAAGTTACTAGGCTAGGTGTGTTTGGGCCCAGGATAGCATGCTGGAGAGGTTAGTTATGGAAAATAGGCCTGTAGGCCGACAAAGGAGCAGGGGAAGCTTACAGCATGCATGAGGACAAAGACGACATTCACAGCATATTACAATATTGCAAATTATGTAATCAACAAATTAAGACAATACATTAACAAACATTAATACACAGAATGTGATTTTAAAAGGAAAAACGTACCCGAATATAGTCCTTCTGCAGTACTTGAATAATGGCTGAGCAGGTGTCTGCAATAACAAGGCCCAGGGCCTGGGCGGAGATCCCAGTGGTAAATTTGAGGTCCTGGAGACTTCTCCCCGTCGCCAAGTAACACAAGGTGGCTATGAGCCTTTGCTCTGGAGTGATGGAAAGCCTCATACATGTGTCCTGCTTCTTAATATAGGGGGTCACCAATGCCAAGAGTTGGTGAAAGCAGGGGTCCGTCATCCAGAGATAATTCCGAAAATCACCTGGATTATTCTCCTGAAGCTCCCACAGCAAAGGCATATGACATAATTGGTCACAATTAAGCAACCTCCTGCTCCTGTTCCTGGACTGGACTTGGGTCAAAGCAATAATCTCCAAGGCCAATAATAGCACGTTCTCTCCTCTGATTCCTGCACATGGCTGGTTGATGAACGGCCATTCAGAAACGAACTGAAAAGCACGAACGGAAAAGCACAAATCAACATTCACCAAACTTCTACTAACACGAAATTAGCAGAAGGAGCCCAAAGGGTGGCACATGACAATTGAAGTTTCTCTTTATCGACTCGTAGTACGTCACTACGTTTGTGTTTGTTGGCCGACAATTGTGTATCGCTTGTATGCAAGACAAGTTCCCGATACACACCCTTTGGACAAAAGTTTGACGCTCTGTTGGCCAACAATCGGACCGTGTGTACGAGGCTTTAGAATGGATTTCCTCTCACTTTGAAGAGATTTCCTTTTACTCCCTCTTGTGTCTCCAAGACAGGACGTAAATGGACATTTCCCAAACAGAGGTTCTTTCCATTTCCCATTCTATCCAAATATAAAAAAAAAAATAAAGATTTGGCTATAGAGACACTTTACGCTGTTAGAGATAAATGTAACATTTTTGATTGGGTATAAAGATGGGCTGAAGAGTTTGGTGATTTGAAATTTATCTACAGTGATATGTTTGTTCAAGAAAACGCTATCCATAAATAACAAGGCCTTCCACATTCTGCCAAGCTGCTGAAAAAGAACGAATTATGAGACATCTGAACCAGACTTCAGATTTTAATCACTTGTTTTAAGAGATTGAAGACCTGGTTAACAACAGTTTAATTTACAATATGGTAAAACAGCAACAAGGAGTTAAATCTCTTGCTGACAAGCAAATCACACTTCCAGTCCTAGGCTAAGGTATCTCTGGAGCTGGCAGTGATAAAGGGATTGTAGTATTACATGACGGGAGCTGTGTCTGATAAAAATATAAGAATGGCTGGCTGTGATATGTCCTGTGCTGCCTTGGGGATTGATTCCAACAGATGAGTTGTCATGCATTTTAAAGTATGCCGGAAAAAAGTCCTCCATGCTGCATTTTGGGCACGTTTACCTATTGTCTGCCATTCAAGACAAATCAAACAAAATATTTAAAAACCGCAATGGAAGATTTCAGATTTATGTTTTTTGTATGCCTGTATGCCAGTCTTTACGTGATGGATTGCTGAACATTATAAAGATTTTCATGCAAAAAAAAAGCAATGTAACACGTCTCAATGCATGGTACGCAACATTTTTGAACACATGTTCTGGAGGGAAAAGGGTTCAGGAAACGGCAAGGCTGCAAATGACCTGATAGTGTCTTAACATTAAAGTGAAATAATTTTCCTTTTTTCATTATTAAGCTTTATTGGGGATTTTTGCCTTCCTAGATCAACTATGAGTAGAGGATTATGTATATGGGGGTTTTCTATTTTTTTTTTTTTCTATTGATTGGACTAGATGGCTTGTTCACACGTATGTTGATTATAAAGAATGGACCCATGTTCACTAATGCACCTATAGAATTTATGATCTGTTTATGGCGTGTTTATGAAGCACTTAAAAAGCTTCAAGAATGCTTGATAAATGCCCATGAAAGTGTTTCTTTTCAACTTGGAAGTGCTTAAAGGGGAAGTGATGTAGAGGAAATGATCTACTTTGAGGCGTGGTTAGGTTGTGGTGTGATAGCAGACATTTTTGTGACTTCTCTGCAAGATGAATTCATACTTTGATCTCTTTGACACTTGGCTTGGTCCAGCTTGACTTACTAATTACTAATAAAAAAAAAAAATAATAATACAAATGCCATAAATCTATCCCCTATTTTGTAGACACTATAACTTTTGCGCAAACCAATCAATATACACTTATTGCAATTTTTTTTTTTTTTTTTTTACCAAAAATATGTAGAAGAATAGATATCGGCCTAAACTGAGAAAGAAATTTTGTTTTTTTTCATATATTTTTTGGGGATATTTATTATAGCAAAAAGTAAAAAATATTGCCTTTTTTTCAAAATTGTTGCTCTTTTTTTGTTTTTTTGTTTTGTTTTTTATTTGGGTGCAACGTCACACAACCGTGCAATTATCAGTTAAAGCAGCACAGTGCCGTATCGCAAAAAGTGCTCTGGTCAGGAAAGGGGTAAATCCTTCCGGGACTGAAGTGGTTAAATGTTCAGGTTTGGCTTGGGGAAAAGGTGGCAACCCTAGTGTGGTGCCATTCTAGAGCCTTTTTCACACAGGCTTTAGCTTATATAAAAGCTTGTATAGAGGCTATGTTAGCCTACAACACTGGATTATGTTATGTCCATTATTACATATTGCTTTCTTTTTCCTTTCCTTTTTTGCTTCTAGCATGGCCCCTGTATGTCCCCTGTAGCCACTCGTTTACAGCACCCTTCCTGCTGTTGCTGGATTGCTTTGGTGCACGCCCTGTGTGTGGGGGTATCTCTACGTAGGTGGGGCTGGGAACTGCTGGGTGGGAGATATTACGAGCCATGTCACACGATCATTTTGATCCATGTGTTTTTGTATACTATGCCATTTCAATACTAATCTGCTGTAGCAATTATTAAAATGTTGTTTTTGTATTTTTATATTATTAGAGCCATTGTGGAATACTGGCAATTACACATTCCCCTGAAGAAGTCAATGTTTGGCGAAACATGTAGGGATCGCTACCAGTAATTACCATAGGCATATGGATACTCTGGCCAGTATTAGCAATCGCATGTTTACTGTTTTTTATGCACCTATGATTGTCCTGTCAGATTTTTTCATGTAATAAAATATTTTATATTTTGAACAAAACTGTGTTTTTATATATTGTTGGGCACCGTTATAATCCCAAACTCCAATCCCTTCATTTACATTCTATCAATACAAGGGATGAGATGGCGGATCCTCTGAGGTCACTCACACCCTATCACAATTTTTGTATAAAAGCAGTGTGAACAGCAAGCTTTGACAAAGCATTTGCAGAGCTTTCAGCAAGCTTTGTTGAAGCTTTTAAAGTACAATTCAGATCCAGTATGTACTGTATATGTTGAACACAGAACCTAATGGAAGTGATAATTGCCACTTTTAAGCAGGATTCAGGAGGCTTTCAACAAGCTTCAAGAAGTTCTGAAGCCTGCTAGCAGCTTGTTTAAAGCAACAATCAACACAACCATTAGGATCTGTTTAATACCTACAAACTGGAGTTTAATAGTATTTTAAACGCTTTAACCAAGGTTGCTAAAGGCTCTGCAAATGCTTTGTCAAAGCTTGCTGTTATACACTGCTCTTATACAAGCTGAAGCCCTGTGAAGCCAGCCTGTGAAGCCATTCATGGCAGGCATTGAACACAGGGTATTGATGCACGTGTGAACAAGCCCTAGCTATGTAAAAGTAAGTGATCCACACAATTGTGAGGAGTACAGATAGTAAAAACATGTAACATATTACCAGTGATAAGTAAATAGATGTGTATAGCAGAAACATGCACAGCTATAGTAACATAAAACATCAGAGAAAGCCTAGCCTGATTGGGCTTGTAATCTAGATCAAGCATACCAAGAGTAAGTGACCCTATTACTCCTTCTTTGCAGCCCTCTCCAGATTCAATAAGTTAGGCTGAATTAGACCCCAGTCTGCATCTTAAAGATTAAGTCCACCTTTTGCAAAAAAACTTAACAAATGCACATACAGTTAGGTCCATATATATTTGGACACAGACACAATTTTCATACTTTTGGCTCTGTATGCCACCAGAATAAAATTAAAATTAAACAATCCAAATGAATTTGAAGTGCAGACTTTCAGCTTTAATTCAAGGGGTTTAACATAAATATCAAGTACAAATTTTAGGAACTGCAACCATTTTTATACACAGTCCCCCCATTTTCAGGGGCTCAAATGTAATTGAACAAATGAATATAATCATAAATAAAATGTTCATTTTTAATATTTTGTTGCAAATCCTTTATTGGCAATGACTGCCTGATATCTGTAACCAGGCCCGGATTTACTCCATTTGCCGCCCCAAGGCCGGGTCCTTCAATGCCGCCGCCCCCCCCCCCACACACACACCACCATTCTCGTCCTTTATCGATGACTGCTACAATAGATCAATTAAAAACATATCTCCACACACGAGAACACTGAAAATAACTGGCTTTAATTGTACAGACTAAAAATACTTCAGGGTAAGCGCGCGAGGGGTAAGGATTTTTCGCGGGCAATTTTTCAGGGCAATGGCTGGTGTTAGTGCCTCAATCATCCCCGTCACCATGGTTATTATGGTGTCAGGATGATTGAAACACATTATTTCTATCATTACATTGTAATGTAAAATGAAATAGTTCAACTCACCATAATGCAGAATCATTGGGAGCCCTGAGTGTGTCACTTGCCACCATTGCTTGTCACTTGACACTATGCCTGCCACCAGATGGAGATGTCACTTGCCACTCTGCCTGCCACCAGATGGGGATGTCACTTGCCACTCTGCCTGCCACCAGATGGGGATGTCACTTGCCATGCTGCCACCAGATGGAGATGTCACTTGCCACACTGCCTGGCTGCCACCAGATGGAGATGTCACTTGCCACACTGCCTGGCTGCCACCAGATGGAGATGTCACTTGCCACGCTGCCACCAGATGGGGATGTCACTTACCACACTGCCACCAGATGGGGATGTCACTTGCCACACTGCCACCAGATGGGGATGTCACTTGCCACGCTGCCACCAGATGGGGATGTCACTTGCCACACTGCCACCAGTTGGGGATGTCACTTGCCACCAGATGGGGATGTCACTTGCCACGCTGCCACCAGATGGAGATGTCACTTGCCACACTGCCACCAGATGGGGATGTCACTTGCCACGCTGCCACCAGTTGGGGATGTCACTTGCCATGCTGCCACCAGTTGGGGATGTCACTTGCCACGCTGCCACCAGATGGGGATGTCACTTGCCACACTGCCACCAGTTGGGGATGTCACTTGCCACGCTGCCACCAGATGGGGATGTCACTTGCCACGCTGCCACCAGATGGGGATGTCACTTGCCACACTGCCACCAGTTGGGGATGTCACTTGCCGCGCTGCCACCAGATGGGGATGTCACTTGCCACGCTGCCACCGGATGGGGATGTCACTTGCCACGCTGCCACCAGATGGGGATGTCACTTGCCACGCTGCCACCAGTTGGGGATGTCACTTGCCACGCTGCCACCAGTTGGGGATGTCACTTGCCACGCTGCCACCATTTGGGGATGTCACTTGCCACGCTGCCACCAGATGGGGATGTCACTTGCCACGCTGCCACCAGATGGGGATGTCACTTGCCACACTGCCACCAGTTGGGGATGTCACTTGCCACGCTGCCACTAGATGGGGATGTCACTTGCCACGCTGCCACCAGATGGGGATGTCACTTGCCACACTGCCTGTCTGCCACCAGATGAAGGAGGGCGGAACAGCGGTGCTGGCAATGAGAGATGTCATCTCTCTCCCCCCGCTGCCGCACCGCTGACATTACTTCTTAATCTTTTCAAAAATGGCGCCGGGCGGCGCAATCACGCTACTGCGCATGCGCCGCCAGGCCGAGCGCGTACGAGCTTTCCCGAGCCCGGCCGCTTCAGAACTGCGCATGCGCAGTAGTGGGCGGCTCGCGGCCATCTTTTCTAAGGGCACCGGTGCCCTTAATCAACTTTAACGGGCAGCCTGAATGGGGGGGGCGGCCGCGAAGTCGCCACAGGAGCGGCGCCGCCCCTGCACCGCTGCCGCACCGAGGCCTGGCCTCGGTGGCCTTATGGCAAATCCGGCCCTGTCTGTAACCCATGAACATTACCAAAGACTGGGTTTCCTCCTTTCTGGTGCTTTGCCAGGCTCTAACTGCAGCTGTCTTCAGTTGTTCCTTGTGGGTCTTTCTGCCTTTAGTTTGCCTTCAGCAAGTGAAATGCATGCTCAATTGGGTTGAGATCAGGTTATTGACTTGGCCATTGCAGAATATTCCACTTGTTTTCCTTCAAAAGCTTCTGGGTTGCTTTTGCAGTGTGTTTTGGATCATTGTCCATCTGTACTGTACTGTGAAGTGCCGTCCAATCAACTTTGCTGCATTTGGCTGAATCTGGGCTGACAGTATATCTCTAAGCACTACAGAATTCATCCAGCTGCTTTTGTCTTATGTCACATCATCAATAAACACCAATGACCCAGTGCCACTTGAAGCCATGCATGCCCATGCCTTCACACTGCCTCCAACATGTTTTACAGATGACATTGTGTGCTTTGGATCATGAGCTGTTCCAAGCCTTCTCCACACTTTTTTCTTCCCGCCATTCTGTTACAGATTAATCTTAGTTTCATCCGTCCAAAGAATGCTTTTTTGTTCCTGAGCTCACCAGTGCATTCTCCTTTCCTCAGAATGTACCAGACTGTTGATTTGGCCACTCCTAATGTTGCTGCTATCTTTCTGATGGATTTCGTTTTTAAAGCCCTTTAATGGCCTATTTCACTTGCATGGACAGCTCCTTTGAACGCATGATATAGGTTCATAGCAATAGATTACAAATGCAAAAACCACACTTCGAATCAACTCCAGACCTTTTACCTGCTTAATTGATGAAGAAATAACAAAGGAGTAGCCCACACCTGGTCATGAAACAGCTTTTGATTCAATTGTCTCCTTTTGGTCCCTTGAAAAAGGGGAATGGCTATTCTTAGGAGCTGTAATTCCCAAACCCTTGCTCCGATTTGGATGTACATACCCTCAAATTAAACCTGAGAGTGTGCACTTTCAGCCCATATCCATTATATAGCTATCGCTTGAACATTTTTTGGTAGGTGTTTGAAAATGTTTTGCCAGTGTCCAAATATATATGGACCCAATTGTATATTTGTAGAAAAAAAATGTGCATTTATTTATATATTTTTGGCAGATGCAATGCCAGGCTCCTGCAGACTCCCCCTTCAGCTCGATGTCTGTACCAAGGTATGGGCTTACAGTTAAAAAGCTGGAGGAAATGTCAATGGACTGATCATCACTACTCTTGTGTACAAGTCTGTTCTTTTGCAATGGTAGACTGGACATGTAGTTTATTCATTTCTGAGATCTCTGTGAATGAAAGAAGTGGCAGTGTAGGAGCAGCCGCACACAACCATGCTGGTTTCAAATCTAGCAGCTGCTGCGGGGAAGAAGGACCTCTGCATGCTGTCAGGGGGGGCTGTTTTGGGGGTGGGGGTCCCCTTAGCACCATGTTACTGCTCAAATATGGGTTTCACATGTAACATTGTTTTAAGGTGATATTAGCTTCTAAAGTTAGCCATACACAGCTAGATTTCTCTTATTCAGGCCACAGACTGAACAAGAGAAAATCAACAGATGTTTCCATCCACACTAAATAGTGTGAATGGAGACATCTGCATCATTGGCTATTATATTCAAGCGATTATCAGAATAAAGTAAAAGTTTGGAGCTAACTCGGATAAATAAATATACATCCTTAATAAACTATATATATTTATATATCCATTACGTCCAAAAAAGTATTCCACAATAAAAGCACAATAAATTGTGAGAAAAAAGAGAAAATGTCCTCAGGAAGAATCCAGTCACCGTAGTGGAAAGATTTTGTGCAGTGACTAACAATCGTTTTATCTGTGCTCCACTATCAATATTGTATGAGAAATGCAAACTCACCAGATATCTAAATAAGACAATATTATTAAATTAAGGAGATATATCTTGAGCTGAGACCCATCCTCTTCAGATACACAGGGATATCCAAGGAATCTGATTGTTACAAGCCTTGTTTTATTTAGATATCTGGTGAGTTTGCATTTCTCATACAATATTGATAGTGGAGCACAGATAAAACGATTGTTAGTCACTGCACAAAATCTTTTCACTATGGTGACTGGATTCTTCCTGAGGACATTTTCTCTTTTTTCTCACAATTTATTGTGTTTTTATTGTGGAACACTTTTTTGGACTGAATGAATATATATAGTTTATTAAGGATGTATACTGATCTATTTATCTGAGTTAGTGTCAAACTTATTTTATTCAGATAATCATTTTTAAGGTGAATCTTTTCACTTGAAAAAGGGGCAGCTATCCTCACTTTTTTTGCACAAATATTATCTTCACATATTTTTGGCGCCACTACTTGTTATTTGAATATACACTATTATATTTAAGCAGCTGCAGAACCTGCAGCTGCCTGAAAATCTAAACAGTGGCTGTGTTTGACTGAATGTGGTCACTGTTCGCTGCAACCTCTTTAATTTTTCAAGTTTTGTCAAGCCAGGAGTGCCACACATAGCTAAAGCTTTGGCTTTTCAATGAAGCTGGGCCTGCGATACCAGTACTTACCTTACTGGTACTGAGAGCAATCCTACTCTAATGCCCGTACACACGATTGGAATTTCCGTTGGAAAAAACTTGGATGGTTTTTCTGACAGATTTCAGCTCAAGCTTGCCTTGCATACACACGGTCACACAAAAGTTCTCTGAACTTTCGACCGTCAAGAACGCGGTGATGTACAACACTATTACGAGCCGAGAAAATGAAGTTCAATGCTTCTGAGCATGCGTCGATTTGTGTCCGAGCATGCGTAGGAATTTTGCGCATCGGAATTGCTACAGACGATAGGAATTTCCGATAGGAACTTTTTCCTTCGGAAAAATAGAGAACCTGCTCTCAATCTTTTGCTGGCAGAAATTCCGCCAGCAAAAGTCCGATGGAACATACACACAGTCGGAATTTCCGACCAAAAGCTCACATCGCACTTTTGCTGGCAGAATGTCCGATCGTGTGTACGGGGCATTAGAGATACCAAAGTTGAAGGAGCAGCAACAAAAACAAATGATTCAGATCTGGCTGTTGTTTAGCTCTATTTATGCAAAATGACCAGATGATGGCACTGCTGAGCTACAGTATATGCAGATGTCCAACTATCTGATTTTTAATAACCGCTGTGCCGAAAAAATAAGTTGCTAATTTTAACAGGTCCAGCAAATGCTTTCCTTCACTAACAGTATGAAGTTTTAAGTGCTATTAAACCCAAAAACAGAAATGCAATTTATTATAATTTACTAATCTTTAAATTTGGACACTGCATTTGTTTTCTTTTTTTTAGACTTTTTTCCTTGACAATTACCTGGTGATTTGGCCAGTGACACTTTTCATGTTCTCTGCATGGAGGAGCAAAGGAGACTCGTTTGGACATGAGCATTGTCGATCTGGGAGGAAGGTAGTATTAGGTGCACTAGCAGATTTAAAAGGACTTGACTAACAAATTAAAGTTGAACTTTCCATAAGACTTTTTAAGCATTTACAGCAACAGTTTTATTTTCCTTTTGGGTTTAAGGTTTTATATTAATGAATGAAAGCTGAACATTGTAAGTACTCCTGTCAGTGTGTAACGTTTTTTTCTAACTGCCACTTTTGGTGGACAAAAGGTAGTTGAAAAATTCCAGACTTACTGGCTGGATCACCAGGTTAAAATAAAGGGGGGAAAAAAGGAAACTAATGCAGCCGCCACATTTAAGGATTGGTAAACTGAAATATATTACTGTACATTTTTGTTTTTGGGTTTAGAAAGGCTTTAGCAGTTCATATCTGTAGCATATCCCCAATAATGCATCCGTTGGGATGAAAGACAGCTCATAGGCTCAATACACTAAGCTTTAACACAAGGATAAGTAACTTTTATTTTAGCCATGTGACTGTAACTTTAGCATATCATTTCACTTGGTTAAAAATAACTGCCATCTCTTTTTAACCACTTCCTGACCGCCTAACTGGGAATTTACATCATGACATACACGAGACACCTTGGCAAATTTACTTGAATAGAGCATATAGGCAGCTTTTTATAATGAAAATGTGTTTATATATATATATATATATATATATATATATATATATATATATATACTTATTTTTTTAAATTGAATAATTTTATATGTCATAAATGCATTCATGCAGATTTGACTGTGACTGAAAATAAAAGGTCCTACTAGAATCTATAAAAAATCTATCTTGCGCCATCTACTAAATGCATCAAAATCCTGCATCCCCTTGTTTTGGAAACAACCAAACCCACCGTCCGCTGCGACTTGGCTGCGGAAAGTGGAAGATATCAAGAAAATGGAAGATTTGATTCTTACAACACAAAACAGACAAGAGGTTTACAGAAAATCCTGGAGATTAAGGAATATGTTCATATTCTCGGAGGAGAGAAAAGCCCTGTATGGGACATAAGTCCCTCCCCAACTGATCACAGGTGACAAACTAACCCTGGAGTCCTGAGCTATAGCTATACCTATCCCCCAACCCTCCTACCTTCCCGCCTCCCCCCTCCAATTCCCATCTTCTCTCTCCCCTCCCCCTTCTTAACCCGTACTTTCTTCCTCCCTCTAGCTACTCTGCCTTGACACTCTCTCCGTTCCTTTTATAAAGGTTTCTTCTTTCTTATTATTAAAAGAAAATGAGAAAACAAAAATGGACAGCCCTATTACCTTGCTGATAACAATATACGATTTTCATAGATTTTAAGAAGATATGATAATAAAACACAGACTGAGATTATACATGAGAGAACGTAGGTTTATGTAATGGAAATGCATCTGACTATATCCCCCTCCGACAGAAGATGTTGACACAAGGCTGCGACCTCGTCTGTATATATGTTGTTACTGTTTTACTTGGGCTCTGCCCATTTTTGAATTTTTAATAAAAATTTATATTTGAAAAAAAAAATAAAATAAAAGGTCCTCAATATCAAGACCAAACCTGTTAGCAAAGGTAAGAGGGGGTGGAACAAACTATATCACTGTCTGCGGCGCTTTCGACAATCACCTTTCATTCACATGATTTAAAGCCTCTTTTTAAAACATTGTTGCATAATAGTTATTTCAGTAATCATGTTTGCATATATGTTATTAACTATCTAAAAAAAAAACAAAAACAGAATAAACAGGTTGAAATTAAAAAATGTTGCCATGGCTCAAGTGCTAAAGTACACCCCAAGCCCCATCTTTTGCCTTACTACTTGGTCTGTATGCAAATGTAAGATATAAAAAAAAGGGCCTGTGAAACAAAAAAAGGAATTAATGTAGCAATTGGAGTCAGAATAAGTATTGCTCACATGCTATTGGCGAAGTATTATTATTATAATACAGGATTTTTATAGTGCCAAGAGTTTGCGCAGCACTTTACAACGTTAGGGCAGACAGTACAGTTACAATACAATTCTATACAGGAGGAATTGGAGGGTCCTGCTTGTTAGAGCTGGAGTCATTTTTTATGTGATTGTTTTTAATTCATTACAGTTAATTATAACATTACATAGCAGTCCTAAGTTTTCAAATGCCTTCATTATCAATAACAATGAAATTGTAGAAAGAAGAAATACTGTATACATAGGGAGTCACTGGTAAAAGTGTTTAATTTCTTTTTAGTTTCCCATAATTCTTCATGTAAACTATATTTATTTTCAGGGCTAATTGACAGTGTCTATGTAAAGGTGCCCGACCTGGTGTTTTTCCGCCAACGTTTCCCAGTAGTTTCCTCCCATGTGCCAGTCCTTGGGCCCAGTGAGCAATCACTATATCAGGGCACTGTCACATGATGTACTGCTTTCTCTAGGGTCTAACAAGGGGCGGGGGGATTTGCTAAAAGTGGAACAGACAAAATCTGTGCATAGTATTCAAACAGTTTCTAACTTTAGCATGTTCAGTTAAGCTTTAAAAATGAAAGGTGATTGGTTGCCATGCACTTCTGCTCCAGATTCGGTGTGCTCCAGTCTTAGCTAAGTCCCCACATGTTATTTTGATGCCAGTTGTGATGCAAGGTGATGGCAGGCAAAGTGACAATGTCTCTTAGAAATAATTCTTCCTAATTCAGCAATTCAGCTTTCTACATCACTGCTCAGTTGACAGTGAATCAACATTATCACCTTTTTCCACTGAGTGTGACGCTGTAAAGCCAAACCAGACTGGTGTTATCAATTAACAGAGGCTGGAACGGCTTGCCATAATGAGACATTTTTCCAAAGGTAGTAGCAACCTCAGTTGGTAAAAAGAGTGTTTTTTGAACCCAAAACCAATATACTCTGCACTTGCCAATATAAAAATAACAAAAAATGTGAAAAATAGAATATATATAGAAAACTAATATATGTGTGTTGCTGCCAGCTACTGCCGTGTGTTCCCACTCCCACAAGAGTATATAATACCAAAAAGTGCAACTCAACAATGTAAATCACTATAATAAATATAAGAGAATGAAAATCATCAGTGAAAAATTCATCAATATATAAAGTCATAACTGAAATCAAACGTGCTTCATAGTGTTCATTCCAAGATTGTCATATAAATCTTCTAGAAGTGATCCAATTGACATGGAAACAATATAAAATGCCAATCTGAATAAAATTAAGTTTATCCCTTAAGGATAAACTTCCATGGACAAAACATGCAAAATGGTCGCTAGTGGACTTCTGGGCATAAACAGGTACATTAATTTGGGGTACACACTAAGAGGCAGAGTGTCCATACAAACACTCCATGCTCAGCACAGCTGATCTCACTTCTGCATCTATCGCACAGATAGCACAACGGCCGGGCAATTTTGTAGCTGGGTGGGTTGAGCCTGATGGGGATTTAGAGATGCTAGTTCCCCATCAGGTCTACTCTCCTTATGATTGGCAGCAGGCAGTGGGAGAATGCATAGTCAATACACAGCCTGCTCGGCTTATACTCTATGTTCCTTACTAATTGCAGGGCCTCATAGTTACCTAGTGCCATGTCTAAGCGTGAAAGAGTAGAGTGTGTCCCTGAATAACAGGAATACTGCCGGACATTTGGGTTGTGAGATCTCCATAGATCACACCACCCAATCTCTCTTAGGAGTTGACACAAACGTCCCTCTGATAATCTCTCTGGGCGATTTGCTGGTGGAAATCGGTCCAATTTATTATCTAAGACAGTATTAAGGTCTCCCACCAAAATTATAGGTACATCATCCTTATTATCCACAAACTCCAACAGATCCAAAATGGTCTCTGTTTTAAACGGAGGCGGAACATAAATATTTGCTAAGACTAGTGGTCTGTTTTCCACAACACAGCTCAAGAATACGTAGCGACCCAGCGCATCTATCCTGGCTTCTCTGCAGGAAAATAAAATACCTCTACCTACCAATATGCTCACCCCTCTTGAATATGAGGTATAGACAGAATGATATTGCTCTTGGAATTTGTAGTTCCGAGCATATGGTTTGGTATCATTGGTGAGGTGAGTTTCCTGCAGACAAGCCAGTTCCACGCCATACGCCTCCATCGCCGAGAACACCGCTGCCCTTTTAGCCGGGTCGTTCATACCCCTAACATTCCAGGAGCCTATTTTTAACGTTTTTAAGGACATCTAGCTAGGATAAAAAATAAAAGAGGAGAGAAAAAAAAAAAAAAAAAAAGAGAGAAGAAAAAAAAAAAAAAAAAAAAAGGGAAAAAAAAAAAAAAATACCAAAAAAAAAGAAAAACCAAAGCCTTTGAGAATTCGTGACTGCAAAACCTACCAATTCTATAATTGTGCTAGCCAAGCTAAAAGAGGAAAAAAGGAATGAGAGTGGAGAGGTACAAAGAACTCCCGTATCCAGGGATCCCTCTCTCTCCGCTCTACATCCCCTAATTGCAAATTCAAAAACACGTGTACCAGTATTCGTTGCCTTTGTAAACCCCCCCTTTTAACTATATGTGATTTACAAGCACCCCTTTGCCCAACCCTATATCTCAGTACAAACTCCCCTCCCACCCCCCCTCCCACCCCCCCTCCCACGATATTAATCCCCCCTCCCACGTCCCCGATTCGTGACCCCCCCATTTGCCTAATTAGGCTAGCCCTGGGGGCTGCACTTGTGACCTGGTTTTTCCCCCCACCCAACCATTCAGAAAACAACTCCCCTCTCGTGAAAAAATAAGATACATTGTGTCTTACTACCACACTCTTACCCCCCTCCCCCCTTCCCACTACCCTCTTCCAAACTTTCAGAACAGTATTTAAAACATTCAAAAACCGTGTAAACACATCATTTGTTCGTGCTTCCATCTATCACACCCCCCCTTCCCCCCCCCGTGTCCACTACTGTTTGCTCTAGAAAAACAAAAAAAATTTACAAAAGAAAAAGGAAGGGAGAAAAAAAAAAAAAAAAAAAAAAAAAAAATTTTTATATAATTTTACCATTTTCTCCCTTCCTTTCCTAATTTAACTAACCTTTATTCCACCCCTAGCTCAGTAAGTCCTTTTTGTTATCTTCCAGCCATTTTGTTGCCCCTGTTGTTGTGTCAAAGAAATGGGTAGTCCCTAGGGCAATGATACGCAGGCGAGCGGGATACAACAGGGCATACTCCAATTTATAATTCCGCAAGTTACGTTTAATGTCCCTGAATTCAGCCCTTCGTTTTTGGAGGTCTGGGGAATAGTCGGGAAAAAATAGGATCTTAGTTCCGTTGTACAGAATATCCCCCAATTCTCTGGCCCTGCGCATCAGGGTCACCTTGTCCCTGTAGTTAATAAGCTTCATAATTATTGGTCTGGGGTATCCCCCTGATGGTGGGGCCCTACTTAGCACTCTATGAGCTCTTTCAATGGCAAATAGATGGGAGAAAGTTTCCGCCCCAAATATTCCCCTGAGCCAATTCTCAAAAAACTCCTCGGGGTGGGGGCCCTCACATCGCTCCGGTAGTCCCACCACCCTTATATTATTTCTGCGGGACCTGTTTTCCATTTCCTCGATTTTAGCGCTGTGCAGACCCATCTGCGTTTTTAGTGCTTTAAGCTCTCGTTTTAATGGGATTAGATCGTCCTCGGCCTGGCTTACTCTCTCCTCCAGTGTTGTTGTTCTAGCGATAGTCTTTTGTAGCTCTTGGCTTACTATTATTAGCTCTTCCTTTAACCCGGTTAACTGGGCACACAAATCTGTTAGGGAGGCCTTACAGGAGTTGACTGCGCATAAAACGTCTTTCAGTGTGGGTTCCGCATCAACTGGAGCGTTGTGAACAATAGCATTGTTGGTCACTAGTCCTGCGGACACCCCCTCTGAACTTTTACTGCTTGCAGTTTTTGTTGCGTGCGTTATCGCTGGTCCTTTTCCTAGGCTCTTCCTGTCCCCTGCCTGCGGTCTGTCTTGCTGGTGCTGGATATTTTTAGATGGAGATGTGGCAGAGGTGGAGGGGTGCGCAAATTTTTCAAGTTTAGCCGCTGCTGCCGCTGCTGCCTGATTTCCCTTCTCTTTTGAGGTGCGGGTCGTTTGGGAGCTAGAGTTCTCCTGAGGCTGCATCTCTTCACCTTTTTTCCTAGTCATCTCTAATTATATTGGTCCAAGGGATATATTGACAGATTTAACCGTGCGCAGAATTTGTGCAATGCTCCCTCTCCTCCCGCCACCCACCTCCTCACACCACCCACGGTAATGTCACAGACCCAGCAATATCCTCCAGACGGGCACTTAGATAGTCGATCAACCAAGGAACAACCGATAGGACTGCCCCGTCAATACTCCGGGCTACAACCCCCTCCCCCGACACAGCCCTCCACCGACCAACCAGGGTATATTGTCGCCAAAGTAGAAAAAAGACGCAGGGAGTCCGTGTAATAAAACTGCCAATGTCTTCGCCCCCCCCCTATCCGCGGTGGTATCCCGCCCCACGGAAGGTAGGTGGAGATGATCCGTTTTTCAATAAGCACAATAGATGGCAATGCAGCAGCAGTAGCAATAGTTGACAGTCAACACTTTGGTGTACTCACATATTAAAGCTCCTGGCGGTGGCTCTAACTCCTCTTTACTTGTGCACACACTGTACACACGCTGACTCAGCCGCCTTCTCCCGCTGACGGCGGGATCGTTGCCCGGGCAACCGCTCGAGCAGAGAGCCCGACTCCTCTCTCCCCGCCCCGAGGGCTCGGGTCTCGTCCTCTCCCGGGCGGCGGTATCACACTCCCCGCGCCACACTCCGACTCAGACAAGCGGGCGGGGATGCCAAGCAGCCGGGTAAGTGTACCACAGGGGGAGAGAGCTCACTCGAACAGGCTTCAGGCGCAAGTTACAGCAGAAAGACACGGAGGCATCGGGCTGGGGGAAGCTCGCGCTCACCTCCACTCACTCCAGCATCCGGCCTCACTTCCGGTCACGCCCCCCGTCGATGTCACACATTTCAGATCATTCTCCCTTGACTTTGACCTTGAATTTAAATACTAGAAATGGCCTGAAAAGATGGACAATAAAACCGCTTTGGCTGGACTTGATAAACTGTACAGAAGAAGTAACCTCCAAATTAAAAGAATTCGTAACATTCAACTCAGGTACAGCACCTGAGGGGGTAGTGTGGGATGCCCTAAAAGCATTTCTTAGGGGTTTACTACACCAACAGGTTGTCAAAATAAAGAAAAAGTCAAGGGAATGGGAAGCGAGGGCCAGCAGGGAAGCTATGGAAGCAGAGGCGCAATATGTGGCGGATCCAACTCCTGAAAGACAGGCGATTTGGCTTAATCGACAACAGGAGTATAGAGAGGTAATTAACAGAAGAGCAGAGAATAAAAGACTCTTCCAGAAACAAAACTATTTTGGTGAAGGGGAGAAAGTAGGCCGGACGCTTGCACTTATAACAAAGTCCAATTTATCTCCATCGGCCATTTCCTCGATTAGGACACTGGCTGGAGAGATAACTTCTGATCCCGCCAAGGTCCTAGAGACCTTCTCTGCGTTCTATAGAGACCTGTATAGGTCACGTCGAGGGTCGGACCGGGGTAGTATGGACAGGTTTATAGAGGGGGTGGATCTGCCTGTTTTATCGGAGGGGGAAAGGAGTGCGATGGAGTCCCCCCTGACTCTGGGGGAGCTGCAAGCGGCTGTCATGGAGATGTCAGCTCAGAAATCTCCCGGCCCGGATGGCTTGCCATTGGAGATTTACAGAAAGTATGGGGAAGTGCTGCTCCCGGAGCTCTTAAGGGTACTGGAGCAGTCGCACAAGGATGGGCGGCTGCCTTTATCAATGTCAGAAGCTGATATAATAATGATTCCAAAAGAGGGGAAAGATCAACTGGAAGTCACCTCATACAGACCGATATCATTGTTGTGTTCAGATGCCAAAATTGTCGCAAGGGTGTTAGCATCTAGATTGAATAAATGCATTGCAAACCTGGTACACCCAGATCAATCTGGGTTTATCCCTGGTCGGTCTACTAGTATTAATATCAGAAGGGCCTACCTGAATGTCCAGGTGCCGACCGAGAATGCAGGGTCTAGAGCCATACTGTCCTTGGACACTGCTAAGGCTTTTGATAGCCTAGAGTGGGAATATCTCTGGTGGGTACTTGAGAGGTTTGGATTTGGCCCCGTATTTATTGGCTGGATAAAGACTCTCTACAGAAATCCTAGGGCAAGACTTAAGTTAAACAATGATTATTCGGAAAGCTTTCCCCTCGAAAGAGGAACGAGACAGGGGTGCCCCCTGTCACCCTTGCTGTATGTCTTAGCTATGGAGCCACTAGCGGGAGCGGTGAGATCATCACCTGAACTGCAGGGATTCCTTAGGAGGGGGGAGGAAGAGCGAATAGCGCTCTTTGCGGATGATGTCCTATTTTTCCTTGGGGACACGGTTTCCTCATTGGAGAAGATCATGCACCTAGTAGAGGACTTTGGAAAGTTCTCAGGGTTAACCATTAACTGGGAGAAATCGTCGCTCCTGCCGGTTGATCCATTGGCCAACCAGATCCCGACTAGCATGCCCCAATTGAAAGTCACGGAGAAAATGAAGTATCTCGGCGTTGTACTATCCAGAAACCCCAGTGCGTATATTGAGGATAACCTGGCCCCCCTCCTGCAAAAATTTAAAAAGAAATGTGATATTTGGAGCAGACTCCCCCTGTCTGTGGCGGGTCGGGCTAATCTGATTAAAATGGTTTGGCTACCTCAGCTGCTATATTTGCTCCACAACTCCCCAGTTTGGATTGGAGAGAAGTGGTTCCAAAAAATTCAATCTCTTTTTGGGAAATTAATATGGAAAAAAGGGCAGGCTAGGATAGGCCTACAAAAACTGCAGTGTCCTACCACCGAGGGGGGACTGGGAGTTCCCCACCCTTTTACTTATTTTCTGGCAGCCCAGCTACAACAATTGGGCGGATGTGCTACGGATGGAGGGGGAAGTAAGAGCGCCCTTATTGCTTTGCAGGGTTGCCCACACAGCTCATTGGTGGAAGCACTGGAGGCAGAGTCACTACAACGAGAGATCCCGACTCTTAAAATGATCACTAGAGTATGGCAGACAACTAAGCGAATAATGGGATATAAAGGAACTTCAGAATATTCACCAATCTGGAATAACAAGAACTTGCAGGAATTACTATCTGTAGATAGCAACAGGTTGTGGGGTAGGTGCGGGATAAGTCGGCTGATACAGTTATACGAGGGGGATATCTTGAAATCTTTTGAGGAATTGAAGTATGAGTACGGGATACCAAATCGTACATTCTATACCTACCTACAGATTAGTCACGCCTTGAGCAAGCAGTTTGATAGGCAACCCCCCACATGGTGTAGGATTTCGCTGCTACACTCAATAATTAAATCAGAGACTTCCAAGGGGCTAATCTCAGAGTTATACACTCAATTGATAAAGCGAACAAATATGCAGGTAGGCTTTCCTGGGGGTAGGGACAGGTGGGCAGCCGATGTGGGGGAGATAACGGACGCCGAGTGGAAAAAGATCCTGGAATTTGGAACAGAGGTGTCGGTCTCTCCCTCACAAATGGCTTCCCATCTGATGCTGCTACACAGGTCTTATTATACCCCAAGGAAGCTTTTTATGTTTGGTCGCAGAATTAATGATGAGTGCCCCAGATGCAGAAGAACAGGCGATCTAATCCACATGATATGGCGGTGCCCAAAACTAGTCAGATACTGGTCCGAGATTTTAAGGAAAATAAATATAACGTTCAAAATCAACTTAGTGCTTGATTCTAAGACCTGTGTGCTCGGTCAAGTCGATATAGGGCTGAGAGACAGGTACACAGCGGTGGCGGTAGCCAGATGTCTGTTCCAGGCTAGGAAATTAATAGCCCAGCTATGGCAATCTAGAACTCCCCCGACTTCGGAAGATTGGATTAGAACTGTCAATTCCACAGTCTGGAGTGAAAGGACGTTTTATACCAGGGCCGGCAATTATAACAAGTTTGTAAGGTTGTGGAATCCGTGGGTCCAAGCAATGCCGTGTCCGCAAGCAGTGCTATTTGCGCGCTGAGAGAGTTCGTGTCTTTAGGGGTGAGACATAGCTATGCTGGGTGCAATTTAGTGATAGGAGAGCACGGTGCTCAGATCTGTTGTTGTCCATTAGGTGTGCTCGGGTACTATGGGGGGTTAACAAGGGAGGGTTATAGGGGGGGGGGGGAAGGATTAGTTAAGAGTAAAAAAAGTAGAATATATAAACACGTATAATGTCAATGTTAGGTAATGCGGCCAACAGGCCCTGCGGTATAAGTTGCAGGTTACAAGTCCTGTAGTTCGGGACTATAGATATCAAATGCAAACTGTAGTATGTCATCTTATTTAAGGGGGGATGGGGGTGGGGGAAGGGGGGGAAAAAAAAAAAAAAAAAAAAAAAAAGTGGGATAATTATGGAAGGCCACAATGATGTGACTAGATAAGAGACGTATATGAATACCAATCTGAAAGCAGTCTCTGGTTAAAGTTGACTGACGTGGCAAAAAAAAAAAAAAAAAAAAAAAAAATACACAGCCTGCTATTAGCAATAGAATTTTTTTGTTGTCAATCCCAAGGTGTTTGTGGAGCTTATGGGGAACTAGTCACTCAGCTTCCTCTATCAGGCTTTGCTCACTGTCAGTGTCGCTGGTTGCTAGGAGGCTGTCAGCTGTACAACCTTAACAATCAATGACAGGTGGGGAGGAGAGGAGGTAGCGAGGGCACACACGCCGCTTGCTACACATCCTATTTCTGTACTTCAACTTACAATTGATCTTAATTACCTCCAGTTTCGTTATATAGAAACTGGAGGTAGTTACTTTTGAATTTGGCTCTGTAAAAGAGGCACAATTAACAACTACCAGAATCTACCGCAAGTGTCGGCAAAGCTACTGAAATGGATGGCAGGGATTTTTTTTAATCTGGCAAGGGCCATTTTATAGGGCCTGGTGGTCCACTATTTGTCTTGCCTCAGTGACATGTAATATACATATATGATATCCTTGTAAGTTGGGCAGCACAGTGGTGTAGTGGGTAGCACTTTCGCCTAGCAGCAAGAAGGGTCGCTGGTTCAAATCCCAGCCACGACACTACCTGCCTGGAGTTTGCATGTTCTCCATGTGCCTGCGTGGGTTCCCTCCGGGTACTCCGGTTTCCTCCCACACTCCAAAGACATGCTGGTAGGTTAATTGGATCCTGTCTAAATTGTCCCTAGCATGTATGAATGTGAGTTAGGGACCTTAGATTGTAAGCTCCTTGAGGGTAGGGAATGATTTGAATGAACAATGTATATGTAAAGCGCTGCATAAATTGACGGCACTATATAAGTACCTATCAGACCCAATAATGACCAACTGAGAAATGCATCCCAGCTTAGTCTCTCTATAAATTTATGGCAGCTTATGGGGTGGCGCAGACAGGGGCATGGCGCAGACATCATGGCTCTTTCCTGAGTGGCTCTGTCACGAGTGATGCGCAGTTTCACTGACGCAGTTATCAATTCTGATCATGTCTTCTCTGCTCTTTTACAGGTAATTGTCTCCTATCCAACTGTACATTCCTACTGAACTGACTTTGCTGAGTCTGCTGTTAATATTTTTGGTAATTGTCTCCTATCCAACTGTACATCCCTACTGAACTGACTTTGCTGAGTCTGCTGTTAATATTTTTGGTAATTGCCTCCTATCCAACTGTACATCCCTACTGAACTGACTTTGCTGAGTCTGCTGTTAATATTTTTGGTAATTGTCTCCTATCCAACTGTACATCCCTACTGAACTGACTTTGCTGAGTCTGCTGTTAATATTTTTGGTAATTGTCTCCTGCTGCCATATCTTTAAACTTCCATATTTACTGCTAGCTCTATAACAAACACACTGCAATAGCAATATTACTGGTGATTGATTCTCAACTCCATGTGGCTTGAGTGATCAAGAGAGGTAATTAGCTTTACGACCCTAGCCTGTGTCTGTATCTGGTTTGGCACTGGCCATCTCCTCCCCATATTCAGGTGCCTCACATCAGACCCAATAATGACCAACTGAGAAATGCATCCCAGCTTAGTCTCTCTATAAATTTATGGCAGCTTATGGGGTGGCGCAGACAGGGGCATGGCGCAGACATCATGGCTCTTTCCTGAGTGGCTCTGTCACGAGTGATGCGCAGTTTCACTGACGCAGTTATCAATTCTGATCATGTCTTCTCTGCTCTTTTACAGGTAATTGTCTCCTATCCAACTGTACATTCCTACTGAACTGACTTTGCTGAGTCTGCTGTTAATATTTTTGGTAATTGTCTCCTATCCAACTGTACATCCCTACTGAACTGACTTTGCTGAGTCTGCTGTTAATATTTTTGGTAATTGCCTCCTATCCAACTGTACATCCCTACTGAACTGACTTTGCTGAGTCTGCTGTTAATATTTTTGGTAATTGTCTCCTATCCAACTGTACATCCCTACTGAACTGACTTTGCTGAGTCTGCTGTTAATATTTTTGGTAATTGTCTCCTGCTGCCATATCTTTAAACTTCCATATTTACTGCTAGCTCTATAACAAACACACTGCAATAGCAATATTACTGGTGATTGATTCTCAACTCCATGTGGCTTGAGTGATCAAGAGAGGTAATTAGCTTTACGACCCTAGCCTGTGTCTGTATCTGGTTTGGCACTGGCCATCTCCTCCCCATATTCAGGTGCCTCACATCAGACCCAATAATGACCAACTGAGAAATGCATCCCAGCTTAGTCTCTCTATAAATTTATGGCAGCTTATGGGGTGGCGCAGACAGGGGCATGGCGCAGACATCATGGCTCTTTCCTGAGTGGCTCTGTCACGAGTGATGCGCAGTTTCACCGACACAGTTTAACGAAAGCAGGATAACTAAAGCTGCATGAACAACAAGAACTCTGCTCCACTCTGCAAGACGACAAGCAAACCAGCTTTGACATTTATTTTATATTAGGTTCGTTTCCCACTCTCTATCCACTAACATGCTCCTTATTCTCTTCCTTCTCACATTGGTGTCTTCTATCCTCAAATTATCTTTACTCTACCCCTCCTCTCTTCCCTGCAGCATGCACATATCACCCTCACTCCTACCCTCTCCCTACTATGGTACCCATCATCTCCTGCAGTTGCTGCACCCACATGCTGACATAAACACCAGGGCCACTAGACACGTGCACTCATGCACATCCCACTCCCACCTTGCCTTCCTCACCCTCCTCCTTCTTCTAGTCTCAGGTGACATTTCTCCTAATCCTGGTCCGCCATTTTCCAAATGCAAGCCACATATCCAATACCCCTCCCCCTCTGGCAACCACCGCAATCCACTCAGTTTAATTTCTATCCCCCTGCTTCCTCAAAGCAGCCCACCAATCTCATGTGCCCTTTGGAACGCCCGCTCCATCTGTAACAAGCTAACATCTGTACATGACCTCTTCATCTCTCATGGCTTGAACAGACTCGCCATAACAGAAACCTGGCTTCAAAATTTTGACTCAGCTTCTCCCGCTGCCCTCTCCCATGGTGGTCTCCATTGGACTCACTCCTCCAGACCCAACAGACAGAAAGGAGGTGGAGTTGGCTTCCTTCTGTCCCCACAAAGCACCTTCCAAATCCTTCCTGTCCCTCCCTCTCTATCCCTCTCTTCTTTCGAGATGCACTGTATTCGTCTGTTTTCTCCCATTTCTCTGAGGATTGCAGCAATTTATAGGCCTCCAGGACCGGTATCGCGCTTTCTTGATGACTTTGCTGCCTGGCTACCCTACTTTCTCTCCTCTGAAATACCCACCATTATTCTTGGTGACTTTAACATTCCTGTCAATGTTAACAGCCCAACTACAGCTAAACTTCTTGACTTAACCTCATCTTTTGACCTAACCCAATGGACACATACTTCCACTCACTCCAATGGTAATATCCTTGACCTTGTATTCTCCCATCTCTGCAACCCTGGCAACCTCACCAACAACCCCTTTCCTCTATCTGATCACAACCTCATTACTTTCACTGTATCCTTGCCTCCAACCACCCATCCCTCCAAGCAGCAAACAGTTACTTGTAGAAACCTTCGCCACTTTAACCCTTCTCTTCTCTATTCTGCTACTGACCACCTATATGACATAATCTCTCCCCTGTCCTGACCTGGCCACCTCTGACTACAACAGTTCACTCTCATCATCACTAGATGCACTTGTTCCTCTAACCACACGCAGAATCAGGCCCAGACCGTTACAACCCTGGCAAACTGACAACACTAGAAATCTCAAGAGACATTGCCGTGCTCTTGAACGACTGTGACGTAAAACCAAATGCCTGCAAGATTTCACCCTATATAAATCTGCCCTTCTAAAAT
Organism: Aquarana catesbeiana; assembly: GCF_042186555.1. NCBI lineage: Eukaryota > Metazoa > Chordata > Amphibia > Anura > Ranidae > Aquarana > Aquarana catesbeiana. Next base: position 161,578,324 of record NC_133328.1, on the reverse strand, counting down.
ACAATTCATGCCTCCATGCTGCCAAACAAGCCTACTTTGTCTCTCTTATTAATTCCTTGTCATCCAGTCCCCATCGGCTCTTCTCAACCTTTAACTCTCTGCTTCGTCCACCACCTCCTCTACCCACTAACTCACTCACTGCCCAAGAGATTGCCAATCACTTCAAAGACAAGATCGATGCAATTCGTGAGGACATCTCCGCTGTGCGTACGTCTTCCCCACCCAACATACCTTGCCTAGCAGCACATTCAACACTCTCCTCTTTTGAATTGGCTACTACGGAAGAGGTTACAAAAATTTTCTCGGATGCCCACCTAACCAAATGTCCCTTGGATCCTGTTCCCTCACAACTACTACGGTCACCCTCTTCTTCTATCCTATGCTCCCTCACCCACATCTTCAATCTCTCCCTCTCTAGTGGCATTTTCCCCTCCCCTCTAAAACATGCGCAGATCACTCCCATTCTTAAAAAGCCCTCACTGGACCCTACCGACCTGAACAACTTAAGACCCATCTCATTGCTCCCATTCACCTCTAAACTTCTAGAACGCTTAGTCTACAACCGTCTTAGCTCCTACCTCAATGAAAATAACCTTCTTGACCCCTTACAGTCTGGCTTTCGCTCACAGCACTCCACGGAAACTGCCTTACTAAAACTCACTAACGATTTACTAACTGCTAAAACCAACAGCCAGTACTCCATACTCCTACTACTTGACCTCTTTGCGGCCTTTGATACTGTTGACCACCCGCTCGTTCTCAATAAACTACATTCCCTTGGCCTCCGAGATTCTGCTCTATCCTGGTTCTCTGACTATTTATCACAGCGCTCCTTCAGTGTCACCTACAACTCTGTCTCCTCCTCTCCATTGCCCCTTTCTGTGGGGGTCCCCCAAGGCTCAGTTCTTGGACCCCTTCTCTTCTCTATCTACACCTCCTCCCTTGGTCACTTAATAACTGCCCACGGCTTCCAATACCACTTATACGCTGATGACACCCAAATCTATCTGTCTACTCCTCACCTCACTCCTTCAGTCTCCTCTTGCATTACTAACTAACTAACTGACATATCAGCATGGATGTCGCACCACTTCCTTAAACTAAATCTCTCTAAAACTGAGCTATTAATATTCCCCCCCACCCGTGCCCCCCCTCCACGACTTTTCCATCAAAATCAACAATGCAAACATCAGTCCCTCCCCTCACGCCAGGGTACTAGGTGTAATCCTAGACTCTGACTTGTCCTTTCAGCCTCAAATCCAATCGTTGTCAAAAGTTTGTAGAATTCACCTCCGTAACATATCTAAAATTTGCCTTTTTTTAACAAATGAAACCACCAAGCTCCTCATTCACTCCCTTGTTATCTCTCGCCTTGACTATTGCAACTCCCTTCTCATTGGCTTACCTCTCCATAGGCTATCCCCTCTTCAGTCTATCATGAATGCTGCTGCCAGACTTATCCACCTTACCAACCGCTCAGTGTCTGCCAACCCTCTACTCCAATCCATACACTGGCTCCCAATCACCCAGCGAATTAAATTCAAAATACTAACCACAACATACAAAGCCATTCACAGCTCTGCCCCGAGCTACATCACTAATCTTGTCTCCAAATATCACCCAAATCGTCCTCTCTGCTCTTCTCAAGACCTCCTGCTTTCAAGCTCTCTCATCTCCTCCTCCCATGCTCGTCTCCAGGATTTCTCCAGAGCCTCTCCCATCCTCTGGAACTCGCTACCTCTATCTATCCGGCTATCCCCTACTCTTGCTACCTTCAGGCAATCCCTGAAAACTCATCTCTTCAGGAAAGCCTATCACGTCTCCAACTAATCTCCTACCACTTCCACCAGCTCATTCCCCACAGTTACAACCTTTTGTACCACCTGCCCCACCCTATTAGATTGTAAGCTCTTCTGAGCAGGGCCCTCTTAATCCTATTGTATTGTATTGTATTATAACTGTATTGTCTCCCTTTTATATTGTAAAGCGCTGCGTAAACTGTTGGCGCTATATAAATCCTGAATAATAATAATAATAATAATACCTGAAATAAATAAATAAATAAAATAAACGTATTGTTTTGTTTTTTAGAAAAAAACCTTTTTTATATTTGTTAATACATGTGTCCCTCTATACATTTATGTAACGACCCGAAAAGAAAAAAAATTGCCCTGTACTACTATACTATTTAGTTATTCAGTTTTTTTTGCATTTTCACTAGAACTAATTAGCCCCAGAAGAAGTGCTATTCTAGCAATAAGCTAGTTGAGCAAGCCTTTTGAATCCTTGAAAAGCAGAATGGACACCTCCTGAAATTACTTATTGTTATAGGGTTGTACCCTTCAAGGTTATTGTATATGTTTCTTTACTGGTGTAATTGTCATATTTAGGACTCTTTTTGGTTTACCAGCATAGTGCTTCAGGTCCAGTTGGATTTTGGGCCATTGTCTAGTTATTGAGACATTTTTTAATCGCTTTCACAAACTTATATGTTTTTAATTTGTTCATAAATAAAAATTGTAAACCTTTTTAACCTCCCTGGCGGTATGATTATTTCAGATTTTAGGTGCTGAAAGCGGTACAATTATTTTGCATGGAAATTTGGCGTTTTATATTGTAGGTCTGTAATTCTTAACAATAACACACTTAAATCTGTCCAAACAAGAGTCTAGTAGATATCCCGGGTATGATAAAGTTTGAAACACAAAAACATAAATTATAATATAATAAATAAAAATAAATAATTAAAAAAATAAAAATAAAAATAAAATAATAATAAAATAAATTTCCCCACGATTCACTATCGCTCAATTCTGCAAGTGTTCTAATTTACTATCGCTGTTTTCTAGCTGGTCTAAAGCCACTTTTGTTGTAAAGGGACACTTTTTGGTTGCTATGGACAATCTCCAGTTTCCAGGCAGAAAGAACAGTATATATAACATAAAACTGCATGCAGGGCATAGGACAAAGCACTGGAGACAAAAGGGATGTGAAATAATTTCATACAGTACTGTAATCTGTAAGATTACAGTACTGTATGTGTTACGTTTTTACAATTTTTGAATTTGCCGCCAGGCTCCGCCCCCGTGCGTCGCGCCGCTCGCAGAGAACGGAGCCTGGCACGGAGAGGCTTCGGAGGACGGAGCCGGCAGACACAGCGGGGGACATCGCAGGGTCCTGGGGACAAGGTAAGTAAAGCCATACCAGGATCCTGCGATGTAATCCCGAGTGTGGCTCGGGGTTACCGCTAATGGTCCTGAATTTTAACCCCGAGCCACACTCGGGAAAACCTCCAGGGAGGCTAGGTATGCCTACAAAGTCAATTTTTTTAAATTCTTTAGTGGTTTTAACTATCAGAATCTGCCACAGCTACTGAAATGGGTGGTAGGGATTTTTTTAATCTGGCAGAGGCCATTTTATAGGGCCATATCACCTGCTAGATAGTTAGGGTGTTATTGAAATTCTCCAATGTGCTCTACTTTAGAGCCCTTTCACACTGGGGTGCTTTTCAGGTGTTTTAGTGCTAAAAATAGCGCATTTAAAGCGCCTGGAAACTGCCTCTTATGCCTCCCCAGTGTGAAAGCCCAAGTGCTTTCACACTGGGGCGATGCGCTTGCGGGATGGGAAAAAAACTCCTGCAAGCAGCATCTTTTGGGCAGTTTGGGAGCGTTCTATACAGCGCTCCTACTCCGCCCCTGCCCACTGGAATGAATGAAAAGGGCTTTGGAAGTGCCGCCTGCAACACAATCGCTTTTACCCCCTTCTTAACGCCTTCTTGGGGGTTAAAAGCGCCCGCTAGCGGCCTAAAAGTGCTGCTAAGACTAGCGGCGCTTTACCGCTAATGGACCCATGGCCCCAGTGTGAAAGTAGCCTTAGAATTCAAATCTACTTTAGAATTTTTCTCTTGACCATTCAAATTGAATGGCACCCCACATAGGGTAGGTGCATTGCCATGCATTGTGGTAACATTCATGCACATTTTAGCACGCATTGCCACAATGCACAAGTGTGAATGGGCCATCATACCAAAGGGTCCTTCATTTTTTTCTGTGTGTTATGAAATGATCCTGATTCTTCTCTGGGATTTATGTGTCATACTTGGCTGACTGGTTTCTATATCTGAACTTCTATTAAAGATGTATAGATTTGAGCATTCCATACTACTACATCAGCTTCCTAAGGATGGGGTGATAAAACACATGTTAGGATTGAGTTCACCTGCTGGTGGCACTGTGCTGCTCTGGGCTGTTTGCTGCTGCAGCTCCAGTGTCCACTAGCAGGTGTCTCCCAAGAGCCAGCAGGCTGGAATGATCAGTGACACCAGGGTTCAGCTGCCAGGTGGATATTTAAGGCTGCTCCTCCCTTCCCCCAGTGCGTCACTATTCTGCTGATTGCCCCCTTGCTGCCAGATCCTTGTGCTTCCTGCACCCCACTGCCTTGCTCCTGCTCCCTGCTCTTGTACCCAATCATGATTCCTTTCCTTGCATCCCTGTTACCTTTGTCCCTTATATTGTACATATATTGTATATAGTTAGGTTTATTGGTTATTTTTGTTCTTGTTTGCTGGAGTGGCTTATGTTATCACTGGTTGCTGTGTATGTTTATTGGTGTGTGTTCACTAATAATAAATATCACTTTAAGGATATATACGTTGTTTGTTTGGTCTCAGTTTCTGGGTGTAGGTATGTGTCTGGTCTCCTTGCCGCTGATTCCTGACATAATAGTGACGCCCGCTAATGGCTAGATCTGCTCCTTTTAGGAACTGAGAGCCAGTTACTTGAGTTTTTATTGCCTTTGTCAGAATGCTGAGAGTGAAGGTTATTTGTTGTGTGCAGCTTGTGGTAGGGGATAAAGATTTGTGTCTTTCACTTTGACAGGATCTCACTGAGGAGGAGCTGTTGGGAAGCATTCTTACAGCACATTACCACTTTAGCTGTTGAGGGCAGATTCTCCCTTACCTACGTGCAACCTTTGATTCAGGTCTGTTCTGAGCTACTATTTCAGTGTATCTCTCAGGGCCATGATGTTTTCACTCCTCCATTTACTATTCACCAGGCTGGATTTTTGGGATGGTTGCTGAAACATTGTTCAGGTTATTTTTCCAGCAGTATTCAGCCTACTCAAAACAGGTGGTGTTGGATTGTATTGCTGCTGTGCACTGTTTAATTGAGCAATGTGAGCAAGGGAGAGACAAATTGACTTTAGTTCAACCTCTGCTACAAGCTTAGTCAGAGATCATATCCCCAGTGCTAGATGAGTCACATAAAGTCAGATCTGCTGCTAAAGATCAATAATCTGTTCCTTTGTTACCCTTAGCAACCTCTGCTGCTACTGAGTGTTCCTTACTTCCTGTAGATCAGTACCCTACCACCAGTAATCACACTTCCTCTGTATGCAATCCATTGAAAGCTCCCGCTGCAGTACCGTTGTGCATAGCAACGTCTCAGGCCTCTTCCTGTACTTCTGCTAGTTCTTCCCTCCTTCTTTCCCCAGTACTATTACTACCTTCCCATCAGCAGTACACTCTTGTCAGCACAAAGTAACTACGTGCAGGACTTCAGTATACAAGCCCAAAAAGAAACACAATTTTTCTCCTGCTCTTACAACTCTGTCCTATCTATGTTGCCTGCTGATGTTGCCCAGTCCTCCTCAATGCTGATGTATGCTGCTGATGTGATCCAGTCCTCCTCCATGCTGATGACTGCTGCCGATGCGATCCAGTCCTCCTCCATGCTGATGGCTGCTGCCGATGTGATCCAGTCCTCCTCTATGCTGATGACTGCTGCCGATGCGATCCAGTCCTCCATGCTGAAGACTCCTGCCGATGCTATCCAGTGCTCCTCCATGAGGATGACTGCTACTGATGTGATCCAGTCCTCCTCCAAGCTAATGACTGCTGCCTATGCGATCCAGTCCCCCTCCATGCCGATTGCTGCTGCAGATGTGATCCAGTCCTCCTCCATGCTGAAGACTCCTGCCTCTATGATCCAGTCCTTCTCCATGCTGATGACTGCTGCCGATGCGATCCAGTCCTCCTCTATGCTGATGACTGCTGCTGATGCGATCCAGTCCTCCTCCATGCCGATGGCTGCTGCCGATTGCAAACCAGTCCTCCATGCTAAAGACTCCTGCCGATGCCATCCGGTCCTTCTCCATGCTGATGACTGCTGCTGATGCGATCCAGTCCTCCTCCATGCTGATGACTGCTGCTGATGCGATCCAGTCCTCCTCCATGCTGATTACTGCTGCCGATGCAATCCAGTCCTCCTCCATGCTGGTGCTGCCTGCTGATGGTGTCCAGTCCTCCTCCATGCTGATGCCACCTGCCGATGGTGTCCAGTCCTCTCCATGCTGATGCCACCTGCCGATGGTGTCCAGTCCTCAACCATGCTGCTGCCTGCTGTGGGTGACCTACCATTTGCTGCCAAGCTTGCCGCCCAACTGAACTATGCCGATACCTGTGCCGCTGCCCAGCCTGATGTGCCTCTGCCTACTTTCCAGCCTGCCTCTGGACTTCCTGTGCCCAACAACCTGCCTGCCTCTGAGTGTCTGCTGTCCGATGACAAGTCTACCATTTATGATCTTAGATATCTTCTCCCTACCACCCCGCCGGGTTCTATTAACTCTATAAAAGCTGCTCAGTTTGATTGTCATGCAAAGGCTGCGTGTCCACCTGCTAATGGGTCTGAAAGCTCCAAGTCCTCACATACCTTTATATGGGTCACCTGCTTGGCCTGAGATTGATTTGACTGTTGCCTTGGTTGAGTCCCTCTGGCAGTGTGTTATGCCTATGGCGCCAAAGCCTGGTGGTCCAGACACACTCTTGGCAACTGGTAGCTGCATCTGCTTTCATGGCCCTGGTCGTAGTAAGCTCCCGGGGAATAGCAGAGTACAATCTATGCCTTGCTATGATCCGGATGCTATTGCCACAGCTCTGGGTGTACTAGGGGACCTGGGTCGGGTAACCAGTGCCTCAGAGAGACCTAGGTGGCTTTTGATGTGCAGAGCAAGTCCTAGAAACCAGGCAAGCTACTTGGTTATGACAAGACACTTCAGTGTCTGGGTTCCGGTATTGTCACATGACCCCAGCGCTAAGTCTGCAGATAACCCATGGAACCCCAGCATGGGGGTACCTGCCGTTTTGAGGGACTTAAAGTACCGAATGATGTACATCTCAGAGAATCTGGCCAGCAGGAGACCCAGATATAAAAAACAAAAGCACAATCAGCGCAAACACAATGATAAAACGTAAGAACTGCAAGCTGAACACTATAGGCAATCACATATACATAGCAATTATACAAAACAAACAAAGGTAAGTGCAGCGCAAAAAAAAAAAACTAAATAAAGGAAAAAGGGAAACAAAATAGTCCAATCAAGATGGAAACTCCAGGGGGCGTGGTCTGGACATGGCCGGGTAGAGACGTGTTTCACTAGAGCTCCTGGCCATCCCTAGCTCATCCTGGTTACCATAGCTCTATTTTTACAGAATGCTCACATCCAAGAAGCGGACCTACAGAAGGAACAAAAAAAAAGAACAGCCCAGTCATCAGCACCCCAGCTTTAGGGGACTTTCAGAGACTTTTCGGGAGGTCACGCTCCGGTTCCCCGGAACTCAAGATGGCGGAGCCGCGCAGCTCTCGCTCACAGTCTCCAGACCTCGTGGCGGGCCCCGACCCTTTGGAGGGATCTCGGAGCCCGATTCTCTACCCCAGCTCGTCGGTACCTGCAGATTCTGATTTGATCGGAACTCCCCACTTACCGTTCATGCTTGGAGCCGACGCTGAACTAAAAGCTATCCTGCAGGCCCTGCCAACGAGATCAGACATGGAGGCCTTGGTCGGAAGAGTAGAGGCGGCCCACAGGAAAGAGATCAGGGCAGTGAAGCAGGAGGTTCAGGCTCTCAACACGCGCCTAACATAGGGCGAATCCTCTCTAACGACGTTAGAAAAGAGAGTGACAGCACTGGAATCCAGACAGGATAGTCAGTCCGCATCGGCAGTGGAGTTGCAGCTGCGTGTGGAGGAGATGGAGGACCGGAGCCGAAGGAACAACGTACGGCTCCGGGGCCTCCCAGAGGACACGGGTCCGGAGGACTTACTAGCCACAGTCACGGATATTTTCTGCAGAGTAGCTGGGGTCCATCGAGCTTTGGGACCCCGCTCGTCAGACCCCGCTAGACCTCGGGATGTGATTTGTCGCCTGCACCACTATATTCACAAGGAGGCGATTGCTCGTGGAGCCTGGGAGTCGGGAGAGCTTGAGTTTGATGGCGCAATGGTGAAGCTCTTGCCGGACATATCCAGGTCAACACTGCTTAGAAAAGCTATCCTGAAGCCCTTACTGGATCTTGCCAGACGCTGCAACGCTACTTATCGCTGGGCCTTCCTGCTCTCGGTCACCTTCCATAAGGACCAACGGTCTTTCCTGCTGCATTCCCCAGAGTCCTTGCCTGCCTTATTTGCCTTCCTAGGAGCGGTCCCGATTGAGATCCCTAATTGGCTAGACTATCTCCCGCGTGCAGCAGGGCGGATGAACGCATCGAGGAGTCAGGCACCGAGAGCGCAGAGACTACAGAGAAGCGGGCGGCGTCCCCGATCTATCTCCAGTGATGAACACCGGGAAGCGTGAGTACCCATATCTGCCCCCCCTCTTGTCACTTTGCTGGATTTTATAACCGGATGAGACCCCTAACTTAAATAAGTGCATGAGTCCCGATTGAAGTCATTATAAAAGCGCCTGCCCTGTGTACTCTTACTTGTCACCACCTACCATCAGAGACTATTAGTATACCCTAATTTTCGCTTTCTGGAACTTTACATTCCTGCGCTATGGGTCACACTACCAGACTGAGATGCGATCTATCAAAGTGTGTGCTCAGTTGTTCCCCTGCCCGCGTACCTTCTGTACGAGGATTACAAAGTACGTTCTCTTGCCATACCTGCACATCAACCCTAATTCTCACTGATGGTGAGGGTATATCCTGCTCCCTAACCCAGGGAACATACACGTCCCGAGGGGAACTGCTGAGTATATTTTACATTCAGGCAGACTTTTCACATGCAGCATGTTTTTTTTTGCAGCCTACATCGACAGTTTTCATGGATGGTATATTGAATCACAAGGAACTACTGCTCCTTTAGGTTACATAAATGCCTCTAATATTTGTGCATATCTATCTAGATTGTTGTTGAAGTGTCACAGGGGGGGAATGTTATTGATCGGGCACGTTCAGTAGAGACCAGAGCGTTAGACTCATCTGTGGACATCATGCCTGGGTCATGTGAAATCTGGTAACTTAGATGATGTGAGGAGGGGATATGATATGATGGGAAACACCATACTTGTCATTAATGCATATACCTGATTTAATTACTCTCCACATGGAGGACTGTTGTTTCGTTTATTGTTTGGTGCGCCCTCCCATGAGCCTTCATTACTACCATTCTCATAGATAACCCCACTACCCTGGTTTGTGCCGTATTGAAATACTGATGGGGATCGCTCTGTTGCCCTGACGGAGGTTCACCTCTTGTGCGGTGTGATAGAGCCTCGATTGTGTCCGGAGGCTATGGGGCGGTACACCTGTTCTGTTCTATCAGTAACTAAATAAGACCATAAGGTCAAAGAAATTCTTTCATTGTTCTTCATTGTCATAGTAGAGGTTCTTGCTTCTTATGTTCACCCAGGATGGGCGGGAGGGACGGGACCTCACCTGCTGGTAAGGTCTGCCCACACCCCACATAGGCCCTTGTATACAACCGGGGATTTAGGGTTGTATACACTTTAAGTCAATAAGACTTTATTTTTTCTTTTTGCTCCACTTGAATTTTTAGAGGTGACGGTTTGACTGATTCTTCCAGTCACCGCCCCCGCACTTTGTGTTCTATCCCACTCTTTTCTTTCTCTTTACTATCTATCTCCCCCCCCCCCCCATTTTTAGTGCGACACCCTTTTTTCTCCCCCCTTTTGTTTATTTGAAGACATGGCGGTAGACTCAATTAAGGTGACTTCCCTTAACGCTAAAGGTTTAAATGTACCAGAGAAAAGACGAATGTTGCTCCACGAGCTTAAAAAATCACATACGGATATAGCCTTTATACAGGAGATGCATTTTAAAACGAACAAATCCCCTGTACTCCAGAATAGATTTTATCCACGAGTATACCACTCTACAAATTGTAATTCCAAATCCAGAGGAGTATCCATCCTGATCTCCATTAAAATACCATGGCAATGTCAGGAGATATTAGCAGATACCGAGGGTCGCTTTTTATTTCTCAAAGGCCTGGTGGGTGAATCACGGTTCATGTTTGCAACACTCTACGCCCCAATGAACACCAGGATGGTTTCCTTACACGTACTATAGCTAAGCTGAGGGCATTCCAAGAAGGCCAGCTAATCTTAGGTGGGGACTTTAATGTGCCACTGGTCCCTTCAGTGGATACCTCTTCGGGTAATTCCTCCTATCCACAATCACATCGCAAACGAATAGTGCAAACCCTACACAAGGCTCACCTGATTGATATCTGGAGACTCCAACACTCAGGGGAGAGAGACTATTCCTTTTACTCATCCTCACACAAGGTATACTCCAGGATTGATCTTTTCTTGATACCTCATGACCAGCTACACCTAGTAAGCTTCACAGGAATGGGTATGATGACATGGTCAGACCATGCTCCTGTACATCTCACATATGCACTCACGGAGAGACCCTCACCTAGGTCATTATTTTGGTGCTTGAATGAAAGCCTACTACAAATACCTGAGGTTCTAGCAGATGTGACCAAAGAATTAGACTTCTATTTTAGAGAGAATGACACCCAGGGCTGTGATCCTGGAATTTTGTGGGAAGCTCATAAATGCATCCTTCGTGGGATTCTCATTAAACATGGGACAAAGAGCAAAAAAGACAGAAATGCACAACTCACCAGACTGTTTGCTGAATTGGCCAAAATTGAAACACAACATAAACATTCTCCTACCCAGGATATTGGGACGATGTTGAGGACTATCCGCTCTCAAATTACAGACCTTTTACACTATAAAGCAAAGGCTGCTCTACAATTTTGTCGTAAGCTGTCTTACGAGTCAGGAGATAAGTGTGGGAAACTTTTGGCTAAGTCAGTCAAAGAGATTAAAACCTCCTCGTACATACCACAGATCACCACTCCAGACAGTCAGAGAGCCACCCTTCCGACACATATATCAAAGGGGTTTGAGTCCTTTTACCTAGATCTGTACAACCTACCCAGCTCCCCTTCCACTCAGACAAACATTGACCAGTACATTTTAGACTCCCAAATACCATCACTTCCGACAGAAACTCAATTACTTCTAGATGAACCGATCACACTGGAAGAGCTGCAAGCAGCAGTGAATTCCATGAAGATAGGTAAAGCACCCGTTCCAGACGGTTACACGGTTCAATATTATAAGACTTTCCTACCGATTTTAGGTCCACGTTTGGTGACATTCTTTAATGCACTAGGAGCTACTGCCAATTTCCCCAGGGAAATGCTTAAAGCCCACATCTCCTTAATTCACAAGGAGGGGAAAGACCCAGGTCTCTGTGGCAGCTATAGACCCATATCCCTATTGAATGTGGACCTCAAATTATTCTCAAAAATCATTGCATCCAGGTTAGCTCAACACCTCCATTCCCTAATTCATTTAGACCAAGTCAGGTTTATTCCCTCCAGAGAAGCAAGGGACAATACTATTAAGGTCCTCAATCTTATCCAAGTAGCAAAGGCCAATAAGATCCCCAGCGTATTTCTTAGCACAGACGCCGAAAAGGCCTTTGACAGGGTGAATTGGGATTACATGTTCTCAGTCCTCCGTCATATAGGCCTAGGAAACAAGATGATGAAATGGATTGGCAGCATATATTCAAATCCATCAGCCCAGGTGAAAGTCAATGGGGTACTCTCCAGCCCCTTCACCATCAGAAACGGAACAAGACAGGGATGCCCTTTATCTCCCCTTCTCTTCGCCCTCTCCCTAGAACCCTTTCTATGTACGGTCAGAGCAAGTCCGGATATCGCAGGTCTCCGTATAGGTAGCACCCACTGTAAAATATCAGCTTATGCGGATGACCTCTTATTCTCCTTGACAAACCCAAGAATTTCTCTCCCAAACCTCATGCAAGAATTTAAAATCTTTGGGGCGATTTCCCATTTGAAGATTAATTTTGCTAAGTCCGAGGCGATGGGCATCGCGATTCCATCCCATACCCTACTTGAATTTCAATCCAGCTTCCACTTTAGGTGGACTGAGACTGCACTAAAATACCTAGGTACGAAAATTCCTCCTGATATCACACGAACGTTCGAACTAAATTTTCCTCCCTTACTGACAAAGGCCCGTGCCCTATTAGACAAATGGCATACAGGTTATCATTCCTGGTTCGAGAGGTGCAACCTCCTAAAAATGAGTATACTGCCGAAATTCATTTACCTCATCCAAGCCCTTCCTATACACATCCCACCCCTTTTTTTCAAACAGGTCCACGCACTGTTCACCAGATTTGTGTGGGCACATAAAAGACCCCGCCTGCGACGGACACAGATGACCCTTCCCAAACTAGCACTACCCGACATACGAATATATTATCTAGCATCACATTTGGAAGTATACTAGATTGGAGAAGAAATAAACAATCCAAACTCTGCGTGCAGCTCGAACAATCACAATCTCATATCCCATTGGTGGGTGCACTGTGGTGCTATAGTGACCTCCCACATAGACTGAAATATCACCCACTCATTGGTACCACTCTGAAGAATAGCTCCCAAGTTGCTTTCCATACATCTCTCACGTCGAAAAATTCTCCTCTCCTTCCCATACTGGGTAATCCTAAATTTGGCCCAGGACTGTGCCCGACAGAATTTATCTTTCTCAGAGAATCAGGCAGAGATCATGCAGCTCGGTTTGTTCTTGCAGGGAAATGGCCATCCATCTCAGACTTATGTAACCCAGCAGGGAACTACCACCTTCCCTTCTGGAAAGCTGTACAATTACATCATTTTCTTCACTCCCTCCCTGACCCGCAGGACTTCGCAAGGGAACAAACCCCATTTGAGTCCCTATGTGCGGAGGATACTCCGTTAGCCCACATTCTGTCCCAAACATATTCATTGTTAATCTCACCTACGACACAACCACAATTACACTGTTTGACCAGTTGGGAGAAAGATCTGCACTGTACATTTTCACCTACACAGAGACAACGAATCATTTCCCTTTCCCTCAAGTCCTCGCTCTGCACTAAACTACAAGAAACCAGTTTCAAACTACTTACCCGCTGGTATCTGACTCCCTCTAGACTTAAGAAATGTTTTCCATCTACCTCCGGGCAGTGCTGGCGATGCATGGAGGGAGAGGGAACCCTGATTCATATCTTTTGGTCATGTCCCAAGCTGAAGGAATTCTGGGATGAAGTTAGACGGATCACCCAAAAGTTCACCGACTATGTTCTCCCGGATGACCCCGCATTTTGGTTATTACACCTTTCCTCGATTCCCATCAAGTCATACAAAAAGTCCTTGATACTCCATTTACTTAATGCAGCAAAGGGATGTATTCCCATAATGTGGAAACAAGGCTCCCCACCGCCCATATCATTATGGCTAAGGAGAGTTGAAGAAATTAAAAGAATGGAAGACCTGATCCTGTATTAGTCCCCCTTTCTCTCTCCCCTGTACTTATCTTTTCCACCATGTAAAGGATTTCAGGATACTGTTTGATCTTTCATGTTACCATCGGCTATCGGGGCCACCATTCCCATGCGCTCCATGGGCACATTCCAGCCATGATCATGTGTACAGATATACCATTATTTTTGTTTTAATTATCATTTTTGCTTTTCATTTAACTTATATCTACTTTTCCTTTTGGGTGCAATTTTTGATATGTTTGTTTATCTATGATGTTTATTTAGAGGTTCAGGCCACAGGCCTGTTTCCTCTCCCTCTCTGGCTTATCTTGTCCCCCCCTCCGCACACAAAGGCCTACTCTCTTGTGGGATGGGCCTTTGTGTATGCAACACTGTGGGGCATCGCGCGGTCTCACCTTTTGGTGCTTATTGTGCGCTGGTGGGCTGTGTTTGCAAGACGTCCTCCCACTTTTCCAGTGGGGGGGATGCCGTGCAGATATGGCTCTGGGGTTTCCCCCATCCTTCTCTGTAGCCTTATACTCCTATGAGCCCCCTTGTATTTATTGGCATTTTGGAGGTCTTTAGGCAGCCCTTTGCATTATGCGTGCCCTTGAGTCCTTAGTGGCACTTTTTGTGGCCGCTTTTAATGTGTTGGCTGCTACTTGACCAAGTGTGCAGCTTTTTATATCTGCACACGCCCCCATCTTTTGTTTTCATGTGTCAGCGGCACTTCATGACGTCGCAGTGCTGTTGGTGTCATGACGCCGCTGACGCAAGTACTGGCATCCTGTTGCTATGTTCAGCGACCTCGCGTGTTATGCGATGCACGTCGGCGCGTGACGTCGTGACACTGCTAGGATGGCGCATGGTGGAATGACAGTACGAAGGGGGCACTGCGCATGTGCCGGCATCCCTTTATAACTCCAGACGGCGCGTCTGTTCAATGTGGTGTGGATTCTGCTGTCCTGGAATTTCCCAGAGACCCAGCTAGCATATTATTCTTTACTTTCTCATGAAGGTAGGCACCTGTTATTTCTTGAACCTCATTTACTACTTAATGGGGCTCCCCCCCCCCCCCTTTTCATTTTTTGTCTTCTATACATTTTGGCCTTATTATAATGCTCCTCAACCAGTACACTGATTAGAGGACCAGACTGAGGGTTTTCTCCCTTCCCCCTTACTGGCCATTTTTAAGCAAACAGCTGCCATATCAGTGAGCCCCCATACTCGCATTTATATATATATACAGTATCTCACAAAAGTAGACCCCTCACATTTTTTTAAATATTTTATTCTATCTTTTCATGTGACAACACTGAAGAAATGACACTTTGCTACAATGTAAAGTAGTAAGTGTACAGCTTGTATAACAGTGTAAATTTGCTGTCCCCTCAAAATAACTCAACACACAGCCATTAATGTCTAAATCGCTGGCAACAAAAGTGAGTACTCCCCTAAGTAAAAATGTCCAAATTGGGCCCAATTAGCCATTTTCCCTCCCCGGTGTCATGTGACTCGTTAGTGTTACAAGTTCTCAGGTGTGAATGGGGAGCAGGTGTGTTAAATTTATCGCTCTCACTCTCTCATACTGGTCACTGGAATTTCAACATGGGACCTCATGGCAAAGAACTCTCTGAGTATCTGGAATTGTTGCTCTACATAAAAATGGCCTGGGCTATAAGAAGATTGCCAAGACCCTGAAACTGAGCTGCAGCACGGTGGCCAAGACCATACAGCGGTTTAACAGAACAGGTTCCACTCAGAACAGGCCTCGCCATGATAAACCAAAGAAGTTGAGTGCATGTGCTTAGCATCATATCCAGAGGTTGTCTTTGGGAAATAGACGTATCATTGCTGCCGAGGTTAAAGGGGTGGGGGGTCAGCCTGTCAGTGCTCAGACCATACGCCGCACACTGCATCAAATTGGTCTGCATGGCTGTCTTCCAGAAGGAAGCCTCTTCTAAAGATGATGCACAAGAAAGCCCGCAAACAGTTTGCTGAAGAGAAGCAGACTAAGGATGTGGATTATTGTAACTATGTCCTGTGGTCTGATGAGACCAAGATAAACTTATTTGGTTCAGATGGTGTAAGCGTGTGTGGCGGCAACCAGATGAGGAGTACAAAGACAAGTGTATCTTGCCTACAGTCAAGCATGGTGGTGGGAGTGCCATGGTCTGGGGCTGCATGAGTGCTGCTGGCACTGGGGAGCTACATTTCATTGAGGAAACCATGAATGGCAACATGTACTGTGACATACTGAAGCAGAGCATGATCCCCTCCCTTCAGGGACTGGGCCACAGGGCAGTATTCCAACATGATAACAACCCCAAAGACATCTCCAAGATGACCACTGTCTTGCTAAAGAAGCTGCGGGTAATGGTGATGGACTGGCCAAGCATGTTTTCAGACCTAAACCCTATTGAGCATCTGTGGGGCATCCTCAAATGGAAGGTGGAGAAGCGCAAGGTCTCTAACATCCACCAGCTCTGTGATTTCATCATGGAGGAGTGGAAGGGGACTCCAGTGGCAACCTGTGAAGCTCTGGTGAACTCCATGCCCAAGAGGGTTAAAGCAGTGCTGGAAAATAATAGCGGCCACACAACATATTGACGCTTAGGGCCCAATTTTGACATCTTCACTTAGGGGTGTACTCACTTTTGTTTCCAGTAGTTTAGACATTAATGACTGTGTGTTGAGTTATTTTGAGGGGACAGCTAATTTACACTGTTATACAAGCTGTACTGTCACTACTTTACATTGTAGCAAAGGGTCATTTCTACAGTGTTGTCACATGAAAAGATATAATTAAAAAATTACAAAAATGTGAGGGGTGTACTCACTTTTGTAAAATACTGTGTGTATGTATATATGTGTATATATGTGTATATATGTGTATATATATATATATATATATATATATATATATATATATATATATATATATATATATATATATATACACATAGTAGAGGGCTATCTTATATAATCTAGATAACATCTAAATCCATCACTGGTTATTCACTCTTTGGCCTGCTATGTATCTTTTTTATTTTGGTGTCAATGCCTCTTTTTTGATTGATCCATATGCGTTATTATTATGCCTATACATTTTCTTTCTCGCAGGACCAATTATTTCATCGTGCCAGTCCTACGTCGGGCCCTTTGGGTTGGCTGCGGAGACCTTTTCTGGGGATCCTTGTGTGGGACTTCATGAGCCTAGGGGGCTCCCCACCCATCTGGTTATTTTTCAACAGGGAAATTTGTTTCCTTGTTTGCTCAGCTCGATCTTAACCTTTTAAGGAGTGTTTGATTTTATGATACAATACTGGTATGTGCACGCTTTTACGGCTGTTGTGTTACACATGTTGACGCAATGTTTGCCCTGTCCATGTTTTGAACTGTATATTTTGTTCTTTTTGTTTCAGAGTACCTTTAGACCAACCACTTTTATCTTCTCAGTGCCCCTGAAGAAGGGATATATACGCAAAGATTCCTGAAACGAGTCGGGCTACAGGAGAAGTGTTCTTCTCAAATTTCCTCTAGCTCTTTAAGAGCGTGGTACTTTATGCATATGATGTACTGTATATCATGTATGGTGATGTTCTGCACCACTATGTATTTAATCTTTAAATAATATATTTTTCTATATTTTACTATATATCGTCTATAAGAGTTTGCCCTTAAAGTCCCACAGTACCGGGGGGGGGGGGGGGGGTACTTTTCCTTTCGTTCCTTTTATACAAAATATTGGGATGTTGGCAACAAAAAACTGGAGATTTTTTACTCTCCATGATGATTTTTCCTCTATAACTGCTCTAGTACCCAGTCGTGATTGCCTTCCTTGCATCCCTGTTACCTTTGTCCCTTATATTGTACATATATTGTATATAGTTAATAGTTAGGTTTATTAGTTATTTTTGTTCTTGTTTGCTGGAGTCGTTTATGTTTTCACTGGTTGCTGTGTATGTTTATTGGTGTGTGTTCACTAATAATAAATATCACTTTAACGATATATACAGTGGGGACGGAAAGTTTTCAGACCCCCTTAAATTTTTCACTCTTTGTTATATTGCGCCATTTACTAAAATCATTTTAAGTTCATTTTTTTCCTCATTAATGTACACACAGTACCCCATATTGACAGAAAAACACAGAATTGTTGACATTTTTTCAGAAAAACTGAAATATCACGTGGTCCTAAGTATTCAGACCCTTTGCTCAGTATTTAGTAGAAGCACCCTTTTGATCTAATACATACTTCTTGGGAAAGATGCAACAAGTTTTTCACACCTGGATTTGGGGATCCTCTACCATTCCTCTCCAGTTCTGTCAGGTTGGATGATAAACGTTGGTGGACAGCCATTTTTAGGTCTCTCCAGAGATGCTCAATTGGGTTTAAGTCAGGGCTCTGGCTGGGCCATTCAAGAACAGTCACGGAGTTGTTGTGAAGCCATTCTTCGTTATTTATTTTAGCTGTGTGCTTAGGGTCATTGTCTTGTTGGAAGGTAAACCTTCAGACCAGTCTGAGGTCCTGAGCACTCTGGAGAAGGTTTTCGTCCAGGATATGCATGTACTTGGCCGCATTCATCTTTCCCTCAATTGCAACCAGTCATCCTGTCCCTGCAGCTGAAAAATACCCCCACAGCATGATGCTGCCACCACCATGCTTCACTGTTGGGACTGTATTGGACAGGTGATGAGCAGTGCCTGGTTTTCTCCACACATACAGCTTAGAATTAAGGCCAAAAAGTTCTATCTTGGTCTCATCAGACCAGAGAATCTTATTTCTCACCATCTTGGAGTCCTTCGGGTGTTTTTTTTAGCAAACTCCATGTGAGCTTTCATGTGTCTTGCACTGAGGAGAGGCTTCCGTCAGGCCACTCTGCCATAAAGCCCTGACTGGTAGAGGGCTGCAGTGATGGTTGACTTTCTACAACTTTCTCCTATCTCCCGACTGCATCTCTGGAGCTCAGCCACAGTGATCTTTGGGTTCTTCTTTACCTCTCTCACCAAGGCTCTTCTCCCCGATAGCTCAGTTTGGCTGGACGGCCAGCTCTAGGAAGGTTTCTGGTCGTCCCAAACGTCTTTCATTTAAGGATTATGGAGGCGACTGTTCTCTTAGGAACCTTAAGTGCAGCAGAAATTTTTTTGTAACCTTGGCCAGATCTGTGCCTTGCCACAATTCTGTCTCTGAGCTCTTCAGGCAGTTCCTTTGACCTCATGATTCTCATTTACTCTGACATGCACTGTGAGCTGTAAGGTCTTATATAGACAGGTGTGTGGCTTTCCTAACCAAGTCCAATCAGTATAATCAAACACAGCTGGACTCAAGGTCATGAAGGTGTAGAACCATCTCAAGGATGATCAGAAGAAATGGAGAGCACCTGAGTTAAATATATGAGTGTCATAGCAAACGGTCTGAATACTTAGGACCATGTGATATTTCAGTTTTCCTTTTTTTAATAAATCTGCAAAAATGTTAACAATTCTGCGTTTTTCTGTCAATATGGGGTGCTGTGTGTACATTAATGAGGAAAAAAATGAACTGAAATGATTTTAGCAAATGGCTGCAATATAACAAAGAGTGAAAAATTTAAGGGGGTCTGAATACTTTCCGTCCCCACTGTATGTTGTTTGTTTGGTCTTAGTTTCTGGGTTTAGCTACATGTCTGGTCTCCTTGCTGCTGATTCCTGACAACTAAAGTGTCATAAAAAACTGTGTTTTATCTCTCCATCCTGAAGAAGCAGAGGTAGGAGGACACTCTGCCAGTGGTTATAACCCCCTGT
Source organism: Aquarana catesbeiana (assembly GCF_042186555.1). Taxonomy (NCBI): domain Eukaryota; kingdom Metazoa; phylum Chordata; class Amphibia; order Anura; family Ranidae; genus Aquarana; species Aquarana catesbeiana. Next base: position 161,558,877 of record NC_133328.1, on the reverse strand, counting down.
TTATATTTGAGTAATATAATGATATAAAAAGCTTTGGAAACTCGTTAGGGTATTGTTGGCATCAGGCGTTCCTCTCTTTTGGAATGGATTTTCCTCATTAGTTGATGTACACTGATGTCGAGAAATTGTGTGCATTCTAGGATCCATGGTGGAATCCAGAAATTTTTTTAATCTTATTAATAAATGGATATTGAATTGAACACAAAATTGTTGTCTTGTTGTGATACATTTAAAGTCTGCATTTTCATAGTTTGATTTGGACTTATGAATATGTAAGCTGGCCATACATTATACTATTTTCTTATCCAAATGTTATGTATTGCAAGGGCCTGCCTGATTGCATACAAATTGAAAATGTTAAGGTTTCAACTCATATTTTATGGTTTTGGTAAATCTAAAGGAAAATGTGTAAGAAAATAGTATAATGTATGACCAGTATAATAGATATGGTACTAGTTTGGCCCCTAATTAATTTGCTGAGTAAATTGGCCTCACTGGCACAGCCTGGGCGCTGTCACTTGTCACTTGACAAGAGCTCAGCATCTGCTTTTTATTGGCAAAAAGTAGATCTTTTTTTGGACAATCATACTATTGCTGTATAATCTGACACATTTATTCATGCAGACTTGTTAAGTTGCTGAACTTGATTAAAGGCAAAGGTAAGCAAAATTACTATACTGATCTCTTCATTTCAGCAAAGCTACAAATCTGGTGCAGGCATAGGGGTTGATTTACTAAAACTGGAGAGTGTAAATTCTGGTGCAGCTCTGCATGGTAGCCAATCAGCTTCTAACGTCAGCTTGATCAATTATGCTTTGACAAAAAAAAACCTGGAAGTTTTAACTTTGGATAGTAAAGCATTTTTTTCTGCCATAAATACCTTATACAGCCCTCTTGCTCTTTCCTGTCTGGTAATTAGCGAGAGTTTGCCAGCGGGGGTGTCAGGAGAGTGGAGGGCAGATGAGTCATAGGAGGGCCAATGAGAGTTGCAGAGCTGGAGTGGGCTGGATGAGATTGGAGATAACCGGAGACTGCAGTGGCAGCCACTCATAAGGGGCGCAGGGGTGCCGCCCCCCTAATCTCCAGCCCCTAATATCCATGCAGGGCGCCGAACACATGGATTTCTATGGGGTTTGGGGGTTTGTTTGTTTTTTTTTAGAAGCACATGATCAGAGTGGCTGTAATTGGCTTAAAAATGGGTGGGCTTGGGGTTCTATTGTCTCCCAGCCAATCAGGAAGCGGGTCTTAAGACCTGATTGGCAAAGGAGGAGAAGTGACTGGATTGACTGGTAGGAGAAGCAGTGGGGAAGCCGCCAAACCCTCCCGGCCAATCGGGTCCACCCATTTTAAAGCCAATTAGAGCCTCAGGCTCTGTCCCCCATCCCCCCCCCCACTGTTTTTTATGTACCCCAAACTTTTCCTTTAACCACATGTCATAGCATATTATATATTGTACATTCACGTCAGTGCCTGCACTCAAGGGACTTGCAGTCTAAGGCCCCATTCACACTGGTGCAGGAACTTGTGTGAGGGTATTGCTATCTCTGATTTAGAACAAAGCCCCTCTGTCTTGTCTCTCTTTCCTCCTCATTTGTCCCTCATTTTGATCTGATCTATATAGTTGTATATAAAATGCACTATTTATCTTTCAAAAAGCGTTTCCCAGTGCTAAACCTTTCATCCAAATTCTAAATAGAGCATTTAAATATTTCAACAGCCAGTATAACGTACTGGTAAAAAAAAGCATGTGTGGGTTTAACTTGTCTTTTTTTAATTCTCCTTTGAGGGGTGTGTCCTATGCCTACATTATTTTGCTAATAGGCATCCCTCATTCCCATCTCAAAAAGTTGGGAGGTATGCCTTTAGCTGTCATTGTGCTCTTGCTGGGCTTCTAATGTGTCCCTGTGCCTTTAAAGTGTAACGGGCTCCCTCCAGGCATACCTGCCCTTAATTTATCCACTGCTATATATGCTCCATCTTGGAGGTTCTCAAATTTATGCGTTAGGACCGAACTTTACAGAGGAGCCTTGGCGAGGCAGTGTGGCTTCCACATATATTTGCAAATGTGTGTAACTTAAACCCTATCTTTTTTTTATAAATTGTTAGGGTCAGTTTGTTTTTTTGCAGGCTAGCTGGTAAGTGTGGTGAGAAGTGTTCTGATGTACATGTCCATTTTCATCCAGCTACCTAGATCCAACATGGGTCCGGAAAGTTCTGGTTTGTAAAAACAGAATGGGCACAGATGTCACAAAAAAATCATTTTACAGATCCCTTGCTGATGGAACCAGAGGGCCTTTCACTTGATGATTTGTTACAATGTTGCAGTGATCAATGAGGGAAGAGGATAATGAGGAAATGCTTCTTTTGCCTGCAGGAGGTTGTTGACATCATTCCCCTAGACTGCAACTCTTAAATATGGGGGTTATGGCTGCAGCTAGATGCCATAAACCCCGGTATTTTCTTTCAGATAAAAGTGTTCCCTGCGGCAGATTTGCTAGTGGATCACTTTGAGAAGTGGCTGGAGAGGTGCCCCCCTTCCTGCCACTTCCCGGGGGTTTCTGGTCTTATGTTACCTATTGCTGAGCCCGGGAACCATCTGGCGTTGGCAGTGTCATTGCCACTGCCCATCTCTATGCCCTTGGAGGACCAGAGCGACGTCATGATGTCATTTCCGATTCTTGGGCCATGTAAATATGTTTGTGTTTTATTTCTTAAAGCAAAAGATATAACACCAGAATTATGTAGGGACATATGTACTAGTTACTGTATTGTGTTTTATTTGTACTTCTTCATCTTTCTTTTTTTCTTTTTTTATGTTGTTTTCTGTAAAATGACAAAACCTTTAATAAACATTTATTTGAAAAAAAAAAAAGCAAAATTTGGGGTCTTTAAGAACCCAGATCCCACCATAGCCTGTCATGCTGTATTGTTATATATCCTTTGCAAAAGCAATAACATTTTTTTTTAAAGGGACAGTGTAAAAATGTGAATGCACCACACATGTGGGGTATCACCACAAACATCTGAGCGAGAGCATTAATTCTAGCACTAGCCCTCCTCTGTAAGAGCCCTTTCACACTGGGGCGGTTTGCAGGCGTTATTGCGCTAAAAATAGTGCCTGCAAACCGACCTAAAACTGCCGCTGCTGTTTCTTCAGTGTGAAAGCCCGAGGGCTTTCACACTGAAGCGGTGCGCTGGCAGGAGAGAGAAAAAACTCCTGCAAACAGCATCTTACGAGCGGTGAAGGAGCGGTGTATTCACCGCTCCTTCACCGCTCCTGCCCATTGAAATCAATGGGGCAGCGCAGCTATACCGCGGCTATAGCGGCGCTATGCGATCGGTTTTAACCCTATTTCGGCCGCCAGTGGGGGTTAAAACCGCACCGCTAGTGGTCGAATACCGCCGCTAAAATGACGGTAAAGCAGCGCTAAAAATAGCACTGTTTTACCGCCGACGCCCCCACCGCCCCAGTGTGAAAGGGGCCTAACTCTTAGGCTCGATTCACTTCTATGCATGTTGCTTTTGAGTGTTTCTGCAGTGTTTTTTTTTGTGGTGCTTGCCGCGTTTTTGAGCAGTGTTTTTACAGCGTTTTTGCCGTGGAATTTTTTAACATGGGTTCCTATGGAACATGTTCACATCAATGCCTTTTTGTTTCTCTGCATTTTTGGAAAGGGTCAGGGACTTTTTTTCATGCAAAATGCAGCGTTTTGCATGTAATAGAATTCAATGGACAAGCATCAAAAACGCAAGTGCACTGTTTTTGCAGCGTTTTTGCAGCGTTTTGATGCGTTTTTGATGCGTTTTTGCCGTTTTTTTTTTTTTTTTTAATTTTTTTTAAGACTGTAAAAAAAAACTGTAAAAAAAAAACAAAAAAATGCAAATCGCTGCAAAATCGCGGCAAAAACGCCGCAAAAACGCTGCTCAAAAACGTGGCAAGCATGAAAAAAAACCTCCAAAAACGCTCAAAAGCAACATGCATAGGTGTGAATCGAGCCTAAAGCAGCGCTAAAAATAGCACTGTTTTACCGCCGACGCCCCCACCGCCCCAGTGTGAAAGGGGCCTAACTCTTAGGCTCGATTCACTTCTATGCATGTTGCTTTTGAGCGTTTCTGCAGTGTTTTTTGTGGTGCTTGCCGCGTTTTTGAGCAGTGTTTTTACAGCGTTTTTGCCGCGTTTTGCGGTTTGTTTTTTTTACAGTTTTTTTTAGACTATATACAGTCTAAAAAAAAAAAACGCCAAAAACGCAAAACGCGTCAAATACGCTGTAAAAATGCTGTACTTGCGTTTTTGGTGCTGGTCCATTGAGGCTCCATTCACACTAGCGCGTTTTTTGATGCATTTTGCATTTTGCAGAAATGCACGGGAATTTTTTAACATGGGTTCCTATGGAACATGTTCACATCAATGCCTTTTTGTTTCTCTGCATTTTTGGAAAGGGTCAGGGACTTTTTTCATGCAAAATGCAGCGTTTTGCATGTAATAGAATTCAATGGACAAGCATCAAAAACGCAAGTGCACCGTTTTTGCAGCGTTTTTGATGCGTTTTTGATGCGTTTTTGCCGTTTTTGTTTTTTTTATTTTTTTAAATTTTTTTTAATTTTTTTTTTAGACTGTAAAAAAAACTGTAAAAAAAAAAAAAAAAAACGCAAAACACAAATCGCGGCAAAAACGCCGCAAAGACGCTGCTCAAAAACGTGGCAAGCATAAAAAAAAACCTTCAAAAACGCCCAAAAGCAACATGCATAGGTGTGAATCGAGCCTGAATTCTATTACATGCAAAACGCTGCATTTTGCATGAAAAAAAGTCCCTGACCCTTTCCAAAAACGCAGAGGTACAAAAATACATTGATGTGAACATGTTCCATAGGAACCCATGTTAAAAAATTCCCATGCATTTCTGCAAAATGCAAAATGTATCAAAAAACGCATTAGTGTGAATGGAGCCTAAGGTTGGATTCACATCAATGCAGTTTTAGTGCTTTTTGCATTTTGCAGATTTACACTACAGTCCATTTAACATGGTTTCCTATGGAACACGTTCTGTAGTGCAAATCTGCAAAATGCAAAAAGCACTAAAAATGCATAGGTGTGAATCCAGCCTAAACTGGCAACTTGTAGAAATGTTTGAAGCGTCACCTATGGAGATTTTTAAATACCGTAGTTTGGCGCCATTCCACGAGGCCTGGGTCACACCTATGCATTTTTTTAGCGCATTTTCAGTTTTGCAGAAACACACTGCAGTCCATTTAACATGGTTTCCTATGGGTCATGTTCACATCTATGCATTTTATGGAAAGGGCCAGGGACTTTTTTCTGTTTTTTTGGTTCCATAGACTTCAATGGATCAAAATCGTGTATTGAAAAATGCAAACTGCACCCAAAGGCTCGATTCACACCTATGCATGTTGCTTTTGAGCGTTTCTGCAGTGCTTTTTGCGCTGCTTGCCGTGTTTTTGAACATGCGTTTTTGACGCGTTTTTAACGCGTTTTTGACGCATTTTGCGTTTCGCGTTTTTTTACAGTGTTTTTTTATACAGTGTAAGAAAAAAGAAAGAAGCAAAAACGCATTAAAAACGCGTCAAAAACGTTACGTTACAGCGTTTTTGCCGCGCTTTGCGTTTTTTTTTTACAGTTTTCTTTTAGACTGTATACAGTCTAAAAAAAAAAAACTGCCAAAAACGCAAAACGCGTCAAAAACGCTGTAAAAATGCTGTACTTGCGTTTTTGGTGCTGGTCCATGGAATTCTATTACATGCTAAACGCTGCATTTTGCATAAAAAAAAGTCCCCAACCCTTTCCAAAAACGCAGAGGCACAAAAATGCATTGATGTGAACATGTTCCATAGGAACCCATGTTAAAAAAATTCCCATGCATTTCTGCAAAATGCATCAAAAAATGCATTAGTGTAAATGGAGCCAAACTGCACCCGGAATATGCAAACTGCAACCTGCGTAGGTGTGAACCAGGCCTTAATTTAGTAATGATACAATGATTAACAGGCTTTAAAAGTATAAAACTATTGAACATATTATTTTAAAAGAATTGATTAGATAACATGAATGCAGTCTGTTTATATAAGACAAAGGCTTGTGCTGTATCTCATGTCAGAGTTTCTTCCACTAATATAATAAATTAGAATGCTACAGATTAGTTTCATTTTATAATGACTGTATAGCATGCGATGCACACCACTCCACAAGCCAACACTGAGATGCTGCTACTGCCTGTTCCCTGTCTGTAGGCAGGAAAATCACAGGGGGTAATTCATTTGTGTACATTAATTGTTCACAGCCTACAATTAACCTTTAGTGAATAGCAATCCCCAAGAGCTTTCTAGGGACATTATCATTCAGAAAATGGAATTCTTAGCAATGTTAATTAATAAATAGCTTGACTGTTGGCTAATGTTTCCTTTGACCATACAAAGGGCTGCTTCTTCTAAAGCCGTCCTCTACACTAAATATGATTCTGATAACATTTTTCCAAGTAAACTATTTATAATTAATGCTGGCTAGGGATGGGCCAAACACCCCCCCCGGTTCGGTTCGCACTAGAACATCACGAACAGGCAAAAAGTTTTATCGAACATGCAAACCCTATTAAAGTGTATGGGACACAAACATGAAAAATCAAAAGTCCTCATTCTAAAGGCTTTTATGTAAGTTATTGCCCTAAAAAGCGTATGGGGACCCCGGGTACTGACCTAGGGGACATCTATCAATGCAAAAACACTTTTTTAAAAGGACTGTTTTTTCAGGAACAGTGATTTTAATAATGCTTAAAGTGAAACAATAAAAAGGAAATATTCCGGGGGGGGGGGGGTCCCCTTAGTCTGCCTGTAAAGTGGCACATCTGTGCGATTTGTAGAACAGTGCCGCAGCAATAATTACATTTCTAATGGAAAAATGTCATTTAAACTTACTCGCGGCTGTAATTTATTGCCAACTCCCGGCAATATAGATGAAAAATCAAGGAAAAAACTTTAAAAATCTCTTTAAAAAAAATTGGCTTGGGGGGGAAACCAAAATCCATATCAGACCCTTATCCGCGCATACAGCCTGGAGGTCAGGATGGGGAGGGACGAGCGAGCGCCTCCCCCCCCAACCATAGTAGGCCACTTGCCCTCAACATGGGGGGTGGGTGCTTTGGGGCAGGAAGGTTTCTGCGCCCCCACCCCAAAGCACCTTGTCCCCATGTTGATGGGGACAAGAACCTCTTCCCGACAACCCTGGGCTTTGGTTGTCGGGGTCTGCGGGCGGGAAGCTTATCAGAATCTGGAAGCCCCCTTTAACAAGGGGGTCCCCAGATCCCAGCCCCCCCCTATGTGAATGGGTATCTGGTATATTGTACCCTTACCCATTTACCAAAAAAGTGTCAAAAATTAAAAACCACAACAGACAGTTTATGACAATTCCTTTATTAAAAAAAAAAATGAAAGTGTCCCACGATGTATATCCATCAATCACGCCGCCCGACGGACCGAAAAATCTTCGCCTCCATGGAAGGCCTCCCAGTGACTGCTGTCTTTTCACTTTGACAGCTCTTATATAGGCAAGGGCGGGGCCACCCACTGACGTAATCGGATGACCCTGCCCCCTCTGACGTCTGAACTGTATTATATATATGTGTATATATATATATATATATATATATATATATATATATATAATACTATACAGACTGCACTATATACTCTGCACTGTATTATATATATACTACTCTAACTGCACGGTATACTCTGACCTGTATTATATATACTATGCTGACTGCACACTACACTAACTACCTGCCTGATCTCCATTCATTCGCTATATACGGCTGCCGTGTAAGCAGCAGCCTTATATAGTGTGGGGTGTGGACTTAGCCCCTGAGCCACGATTGGCCAAAGGCACCCTGCCTTTGGCCCAGGGCCGTAGATAATTTTTTTTCCTGGGGGGGGGGGTTCTGGTACTTAAAGGCATCATTTACACTTTAATATTGGGGGAGGCATGGTGACAGAAGACTGGGGCCATGAGGCTTTGCAATGCAGCGCAGCAAAAATTATCCCCATTCTACTGTATAGAACGCAATGCACGCAGTTGTGGTGCGGTAGTGTACTCATTAGTACAGCGAGCTCCTCCTAAGCTCTATATTTTTTTTTCCGTTCAGCCCGCTGGGTTGAACTAAAAAAAATGTACAATGTGAACCAGGCTTTAGATTTCATTCATATGTTCTAAATGGCCATGGAATGGCAAATATACCATGAATACCTACAGCCAGGATCCCAGATGTTCCAATTTTTGTCAGCTGCTCAGCTTGTTCACCTGAGTGATGGGCTGAAAAGAGCCACTGCTGTTAACATGTATCTGCACATCCAGTGGTACCCATGTTTAAGCTCCAGGGGACAAAGCAAAATGCATTGGGGTGTGGCCTTGCGGGAACCCAGGCTGAGGTAGTCTCTCCCATCACTACTACATTACCATAGGACTCCATGGATGTTCGGCACCAGGGATTTTTTTTTCTCTCTTCCCTTTAGTGACTACAGGAGCTGGGATGAGTTCCGTCCCTTGCCGGCACTCCTGCAGCTCATTCAGTATCCATCTACATTACTCCCCACATCAATTGAGCCCGAGCGACACACTAACAAACCGTGGGTCACAGTGGTTATCTGCTGTTAGGGATACATTTTTGACCCTGGATGCAGAGAGATTTTATCCAAGGGCAAAAATGTACCCCTACCTGCAGGTAACCACTGGATGTGCAGATACAGGTGGATACATGTTTACAGCAGCAGACAGCCTTGGTTTTTTTCAGCCCATCACTCAGGTGTACAGGCTGAGCAGATATTAGAACATCTCATCCCGGGTGCAGGTATTTGCAGTATACTTGCTGCACCATGGTCATGTAGGATATATGAATGAGACCCAAGACTATTTTAGCTAACCTTACTGTGCAAGTTAAGCACGTGCAAGGGGCAACATATTGTGGTGGGCAGTAAATTCAGTGATTTATTTAAACCTTAAAAAACTGTGTCCTAAGAAATTTTATGAAATGTTTTAAGAGATGGAAAAAAAAAAAAATATTGTGCACTGCCTACCACAGGATGGTGCCCTTTGCACCTGGTCAATATGGTCGGCTTTTATTCAGTCTTAAACTGTAGTAAACCCAGCTTTTGAACTTGTACCTACAATTAAGCCTATAATAACGCTTACCTGTGGGTACAGTGAACATCTCCTAAACTTGTGGTGTTTAGGAGATATTCACATGGAAAGTAGCCGGTGATGTCACTGGTGCATGCGTCCTGAAGGGACGGCATACCACTTAGTTGTACTTCTCCTGAGGAGGAGCGCAGTTCGTTCTGCACTTTTGTGACCCATTTTTAGCCGACAGACAGCTATAGCCCACTGTCAGCGGACATCACTCGGGGGGGGCAGAGCCAGGGACTGGCAGTCACCACTCTTTGCTCACTGAAGGCTGAGAACTAAGTGATCAGTGGTCTTTTGATCGCTCTGTTGTTTGTCTTAGAAGCAGCTGGGGACAGATGCAACATTGGATCAATGCTCCATCTACCTGGGTAATTATAATTAAAAAAAAACATCTCTTTTAAAGGAAAAGAAATATCCCCCTCTCTCTCCTAAGAACCCTCTCTCCCCAAGCAAAGATTCCCACTGTAAAATATCTCCCTCCCTCAAATATCCCCCCAAAGATTAAACTCCCCTGTCTCTAAACTGACCCCCCCAAAGCAAAAAATATCTCCCTCAGTCAACACCCTCTCCCCCAGCAAAGATTTCTAACTATGAAGAAAATCTTCCAGTGCAATCAAACTCCCTCCCAAAAGCAAATCCCATTAACCACCCCCTGTAAACTTCTCTACAAGAAACTCCCCCCTTCTCCAAAAGCAAACCCATCCCCCTTTCCTTAACCCCCCACCAAAAGTAACTCCTCCAGGCTGGAATTCTCACTTCCTCCTTCCCAAAACAGAAAATTGATGCCTCCCCCTTACCAGACCTCAGATTCAGCACAGCACAGATAGGAAAATTTCTGCATCCCCAGTCTCCCTTCAGCTGTGTCATATGATACCTTGAGGAGGAGTCTAGGAGTTCCCTCAACTGTGCACTGTAAATTGCTGGCATCTGAGACCTCACAGTAATGTCATGCTTTTCAGGGGGACCCCTTATTAAACTGAGGGGGTGGTGCACAATAGAAGGGGGGCTGGCTGCTGCACTCCGAAACTCCGCTTCTACTGTGCTGATGCTGAGGCTAAACAGCGGGGACACTGTCTGTGCATTTTGCCAGGATGCTCTGGGGGTTTTGAACACCCCTGACCCCCATTATCTATGCCCCTGCTTTGACCAATCATGGCTCTCACAGTACATTGCGCAGTAATTGGCCAAAGCATGCAGATCAAGTGTATGCTTTGGCCAATCAGCAGCTGTCAATGCACATCATGCTGTGATTGGCCAAAGCATGCAGGTCACGTGCATGCTTTGGCCAATTGGCAGCCGTCAATGCACTGCGATCTCCCAGTGCATTATGGTGCACTCCTCGGCAGATGAACTTGCCCCATATGTTCGTTTGTTCGTATATACTCTGAACTGTATTATATATACTATACATACTGCACTATATACTCTCCACTGTATTATATATACTACATGGACTGCACTATATACTCTGCACTGTATTATATGCAGTATACTACACTAACTGCACTATATACTCTGAACTGCATTATATATACTATACGGACTGCACTATATACTCTGCACTGTATTATATGCAGTATACTACACTAACTGCACTATATACTCTGAACTGCATTATATATACTATATGGACTGCACTATATACTCTGCACTGTATTATATACAGTATACTACACCAACTGCACTATATACTCTGAACTGTATTATATATACTACACTGACTGACTGCACACTACACTAACTACCTGCCTAATCTCCATTCATTTACTATATACGGCCGCCGTGTAAGCAGCAGCCTTATATAGTGTGGGGCGTGGACTCTCACAGCACATCGCACTGTGATTGGTCAAAGCATGCAAGTCAGGTACATGCTTTGGTCAATCAGCAGCTGTCAATGCACTACGATCTCGCAGTGCATTATGGGGTGCTCCTCGGCGGACGAACTTTCCATGAGCGCCCCGTAACAGCTGGTGTTTGAGTCGAACTTACGTTCGATTTGAACATCAAGCCCATCCCTATTGTTGGCCATCTAATGCCGCGTACACACGGTCGGACTTTTCGTCTACAAAAGTCCAACGGACGCTGACGGACTAAAGCTGGCTGGTAATCCGATCGTGTGTGGGCTTCTCCGGACTTTCAACGTACTTTTTTAGCCTCAAATCCGACGGACTTTAGATTTGAAACATGCATCAAATCTTTACGTCGTAACTACGACGGACCCCGAAGTCCGCTCGTCTGTATGCTAGTCCGACGGACAAAAAAACGACGCATGCTCATAAGCAAAAACTAAACGGAAGCACTCGGTCTAGTAAAACTAGTGTTCGTATTGTAGGTAGCACATTCATCACGCTGCAAAATCTGTGATCGTTGAATGCAGCGCATTTTATTTCTTCTTTACGAATGCTCTAAAGAACGAAGGTGTTTTGCTGTTCATAATCAGAGTTCTCCCAAACTGATTTCTGGATTCTTTTTCTCTTTGATCTCATGAATGATATAGTATGCATTTTAAAAACAATGTTTCCATACTAATAATACTTTTTCCCCTTTTTTTTTTTTTTTTTAGGTTTGTAAAGTTACCACAAAGAACCCATTATTCTTTTTTTTTTTTATAGTGATTATTTTTTAGTTTTTAGATAAAGTTAACCCAAAGCACCGTTTTTGGTTATGTAAATTTTTTTATTTTCAAGACTTACCATTTGAACATTATTAACATTAGTAATGTATTTTTGGTGTGTTTTTTCCAAACTCAATGAGATTGTTGTCCCTTGTTAATTTAACATTGTGTGTAAAATCAATGATTTAAAAGAAAACACATAAAGTCTTTTGCTAAACTCAAAAAAGATCCATTTATTCATGGTCAAAATAAAATAAAGAGGAAGTCAACGCTGGAAAAAGTCGGTGTACAAGAAAATTGGGATCTTGCGGAGTCCATATAAGAGGGAGCACAATCTGGTCCAAGAATCCCAGAGATCAACAGCACCAGCAGATGATCTAGATGTCCCCAGACTGTGGTCCTACAACAGCCTGCGTCTTCTGTCAGACCAGACTGAACCCAGGTCATCACTTTCTTCTCTTCCCTGCAGCCTTTCCTCCACGCTGCCCTGCAGCCTTCCCTGTAGCCTTCTTTTGAGGCTGTGGCTCTGGTGTTTCAGTTGTGGCAGGAGGAGGAGGAGGAGGAGGAGGAGGAGGGGGGGCTGCCTCATGTAGTTGGGTGTTTTGTGTTAGCGTGCCCTGCAGCCCCTTATGGATTGTTTCCCCAAATAGGCGCTCACAAATGAGGCGCTGCTCCCAATCCATCTGAAGAAGCCTGCTGGCTAAGTAGCAGCCATAGGATTCTTCCGCTTCGGGGGGGCTCCTTAAAAAACGGGTGGCCTCTTGCATGAGGCGCAGGGATGCGTCCTGTGTGACCATCCCCTTCCTGGCCCTTTTTTTGGGAAGGTGGAGGGGAGGCACTTGGGATTCGGTCAGGCTCCTACTGGGCCCAGCCACCTCACTTGGCCCAGCCACCTCACTGGGAGCAGCCACCTCACTGGGAGCAGCCACCTCACTGGGAGCAGCCACCTCCTGCCTGACACTGGGCCCAGCCTCCTCCAGGATGATGGTGAATCCGGCCTCCTCCAGGCTGTCCATGGGCCCGGTCTCCTCCTGCCTGCCACTTTCCCCACATTCCTCCTGGATGGACTCATCCTGTGTATAAAAAAAGGACAATAGTTTGAGTATATTTTTTTGGGTTCATCAATGACACACAGTTTGCTTCTCATGAATAGCAAATTCAATGTGAATACATCTCTTTAATAAAAGAGTCTAATCAGACACCCTAATTATTTCAAGCAGGTGCCAAACATATTTAGCCACTACTGTCAATTGATATGTATACACAATTTTGAGTGACAAATTATTTTAGACAATTATAACATCCAGTTAACATCATTAATATTAGTACAGTAAATATTTGTTAAAATAATTTACCTGACTCCAGATGGTCATATCTGGTTCATCCAGGATGGAAGACCCAGCTTGCTCCTCATCAGCCTCTGCTGGGGTGGAGGGAAGGGTGGAGGGAAGGGTGGAGGGAAGGGTTGAAAGTGATGGCCTGGCTTCATTCTGGTCATCCAGAAAACGGAGTTGATTGTAGTACCACAGCCTGGGTACATAAACATCATCTGCTGATGCTCCTGATCTCCTTGATTCCTGGATCTTCTTATGCTCCCTCTTATACATGTTCCTCAAGACCCCAATTTTCTTGAGCAATGTCTCCATTGTTGCTTCCGGGATGGTCGCCTGGACAAAGGACAGAAGTCTCTCCAGCGTTGACTTCCTCACATGCTTTGCATAATACTGAGGGTGTTTCACCTCCCACAAATTCCTCATCTCTCGATATTTCGAAATAAAAGCTGTAAGGAACTCTGGATCCTTAAATAGGGGATTCATTATATCTGGAAAAGATGAAGTCACAAGACAAAAAACACTTTTATTATAGGTTTCTGCTAACCCCTCATCATCTTCTCCCTATGTAGGCCTCATCAATCTATCAAGCCATATAGGCCGCTTGCTACAAAGTCATGACCATAAAACCCAAAAAATATATATCTAAAATTACCTTCGTTTTGTAACGTCCTGGTCCACTATCACCTACCACAAAACTTACGTACGACACGTGCGCAAGGGCCCTCTTTACACACTAGGCATGTGTGAAACTCCGCCTGCGTCGCCCGCCCCTGACGTTCGAAATTAACTCATGTTCTCCGCCCCCTAATTCGACGCACAGAACGTACGTACGACACGTGCGCAAGGCCCCTCTTTATACACTACGCATGTGTGAAACTCCGCCTGCGTCGCCCGCCCCTGACGTTCGAAATTAACTCATGTTCTCCGCCCCCTAATTCGACGCACAGAACGTACGTACGACACGTGCGCAAGGCCCCTCTTTATACACTACGCATGTGTGAAACTCCGCCTGCGTCGCCCGCCCCTGACGTTCGATTTTAACTCATGTTCTCCGCCCATTTTTTGTTACGGCGCGTAGTGGAGTAAATAATGGCGGAGACACCTGACATGTTGACGACCTCAGGTAGTGGAGACAGCCCGGAGGCTGGAACGTCAACAAAATCTGTGAGGCCTAGATTTAAGGCCTCTAATATGAGTTTTAAAGAGATGGTGGAGATGGTGGCCATTCTTCACAAAGACGACTATGATGGGAAGTATGGGCCGTACGCACGGCCAAATTTGCGCAAGGCCAAAATAATGGCGAAGGTCGTGGACACTTTGCAGGCATCTTTTGGGGTCCAGCGCTCCAGAGATCAACTGAGAAAAAGATGGTCTGACCTGAAACTCAGGGAGCCGGATCAATACCGACGTATCCGGAAAGTTCTTAAAAAAAGTAAGTACTTGTCGTGTTTTTCTCTTGTGTTTATTACCTTGTATACTGCTCCATGTGCTTTTCCTTCCTATACGATTTTTTGTTCATCGTTTTAAACGATCTTTTAATAAACCTCGTTACATATCTATAGATAGATCTATCTATATATATAAAGATATATATATATATATATATATATATATATATATATATATATATATATATCTATATATATATATCGATCTATATATATATATAGATATATATATATATATATAGATATATATAGATATATCTATATATATATATATAGATCTATATATATATAGATCTATATATATATATAGATCTATATATATATATATATAGATCTATATATAGATCTATATATAGATATATATATAGATCTAGATATATATCTAGATATATCTATATATATATATCTAGATATATATCTAGATATATATATATAGATATATCTATATATATATCTATATATATATATCTAGATATATATCTATATATATATATAGATATATATCTATATATATAGATAGATATATATATATCTAGATATATATATATATATCTAGATATATATATCTATATATATATAGATATAGAGAGAGAGAGAGAGAGAGAGAGAGAGAGAGAGAGAGAGAGAGAGAGAAATATATATAGAGAGAGAAATATAGAGATAGGTAGATAGATAGATATAGAAATGTAAAACATTCTTTTTGAATATTTTAAGTTATCTTTTTTTTTTTTCTTTACATTTAGTTAGATATTTATAGATTTTGTTCCAGATATAGAGAGAGAGAGAGAGATCAAAAGATTATTAACTATATTTTGAGATATTGATATCTAGATATCTATCTATCCGATATGTCTTTATAATTTTAAATATTGAGGTAAAATAGGAACTCTACACAAACCACTTCACTACAAATGTTGGAAAATTACTATGTACTAAAATATCTGTGTGCTAAGTAGATTAATAATTTTTTGTTTCACATAGGGGAAAAATCACTCAGCCAACAAGAAGACAGTCCACCCCAAGCCAAACATGATTGGGAAATCAGCCCAAGTCCCACTGAGGATGTGGAGGAAGGAGAGGTGGGCGACATGGGCACCCCACCAGATGAGTGTCTGACACACCAGCTTACGGTAATCTATGCATGGCTGCCTTTTGTTTAATGTAATTTGTCTACTCTATTTTAGGGGATCTGGTTGTGCTTGATTCAAGCAACAGCACCACCCCCGAGGATGTGGAGGAATTATGCTACATGGGCACCCCACCAGGTCAGTGTCTGAGACAACAGCTTTATTATGGTAAGGTAAACTATGTATGTGTGCATATTTCTAAAGACATTTTTTGGTTTCATTCCACTTTAGGTACAACAAGAAGTGACTATTTCACCTCAGAAAGTGCCCAACGGCTAATTGGTCAAATAATGGCCTGGAATAAGGACATCGATGAAATGCGTAATCGGCTGGATCGTATGCAGCAGGAAATGAAGGACATGATTGATGTTTTGGGTCGAATCTAAATGCCCTTTTTGAAACCCCAAAACATCAATCATGTCCTTCATTTCCTGTTTTGCTGACCCCATTCTGGGCCTTCTCTTTCTTTTTTTGGCTGAACAGAAATGGCTGTTTAACCTAATTTAAAAAAGGAGGGCTGTTTCTCGTAAATACCTAAAAAATCCACAAAAAAATAAAACTTGATTTTCTCAAAAACCCAAAAAAAAAAAAAAATTGATTTTAAAAAAACCAAAAAAATAAAAAAAACTTGATTTTAAAAAACACAAAAAAAAAAAAAAAAAAACTTGATTTTAAAAAACCAAAAAAAAAAAAAAAAAAATTGATTTAAAAAAAACCAAAAAACTAACAAAACTTGATTTTCAAAAAAACAAAAAAAAAAAAAAAACTTGATTTTAAAAAACCAAAAAAAAAAAAAAAAAAAAGCCTGTTTGCGAAAATCAAAAAGCCAAAAATATTTTTTTGTGGATTAGGTAGAAATATTTAAATATAATTATATTTTTCTACATTATTAAGATATCATTATATTTTTGTCTATGAACATTTTATACTAAATGCAGAACTGAATGCATAACAACCATTAATAAAAACATCTCCTTATAGGAATTAAATAAATGTGTGGTTTGTTATTTCAAGGCTCAGTATCAGTTTGGTTATAATTGTAAAAAAGTTGTTTACAGTGGCAATGGAGCTTATTTAGACATTTAAAATTAAAATACAGTTGGCACTACAACTGCTCGACCATAACCTAGGAGACAGCCCAAAAGAAAGGCAAGCAATAAATATAATGCAAGATTTCATCAATATTTTTTTTATTGTAAAAAATTATATATCCTGGCCCATTGCAATGGCCCCCCTACCCATAAAATAATTAACATATTGCTGTCTAACTTGACGGGCACTTTGGGGGGCCAAGCCAGTACGGACAGTATCCAGGCCCGTAAGGTTCGTAAGGTTGGCATCTATTTGTCCGGCCTCAGGCCCAACTGTGCCTATATAATTCGGAGAATGTTTGTTTAAAAAGTTGTGCAGAATGCAGCACGATAAAATGATAAAATTAAGTTTGTATTCCGCCAAATTAATGGCTGTTTGAAACAGGCGGAACCGGCTGGCCAGAATTCCAAACGCATTCTCAACCACTCTTCTAGCTCTGGACAGCCGGAAATTAAAAACCCTCCTCTCCGGGGTGAGGGTTCTTTGGGGAATGGCCTCATGAGGTGCTTGCTGAGAGCGAAGGCTTCATCGGCAATGAAGACAAAGGGGAGTCCTTCCACGTTATCCGCATCAGGTGGCAATCCCAGGCCACCACTCTGGAGACGCTGGCAGAACTCCGTCTGGGCAAATACTCCTCCATCCGACATCCGGCCATTCTTCCCCACGTCCACATATAAAAAATCATAGTGTGCCGACACCACCGCCATTAAAACAATACTGTGGAACCCCTTATAATTAAAATAGTATGACCCCGAATGGGGTGGTGGCACAATGTGGACATGTTTCCCATCTATAGCCCCTCCACAATTGGGAAAGTCCCAACGGCTGGCAAAATGGGATGCCACAGTCTGCCATTCCTGTGGCGTTGAAGGAAACTGGGGAATCAAACAAGAAAACCAAAATCAATTAATTTGGAAGCTAACATTGCAAGAAAATTAGACAATTAAAAACATTATTCCCCAGCATCAGTATAACATTCAATAATTTAATTCTTCTGGAATAACTAATATGGAAAGGCACACTTATCAGATTGCTCACCCCCTCTGATGGAACATTGATTACATTTTAGGGGGTTGTGAAATCCCTAAAAAAGATTACTTTTAGGACACGCAGGAATTTAGGGACTAAAAAGACTGCAGTTGTCGCACTCTGCAAGTGCAGTTGCTAACCAGCTTACAGTAAATGAGGTAATGTAAAAAGGCATTCATGTTGCAAGGAGTACACAATCACATGCAAGGGCAATTAATGAAAACACTTTGAGGCTTGCATATGATTTGATGATGGAAATCAGCAGAGCTTCTGCTCATTTACTAAAGCACTGGAACAAATGCACTTGTAGAGTGCACATGCATTTTGAAAACTGCAACATATATTTGCTTTAGACAAATCAACACCACAGAACATTCAAGCAAATTTTTACGAGGGTGGGGGGGGGGGGGGTTGTGAAATCTAGATAATTGCTAATTAGCAGCACACTATTTGGAGTAAGTTTAGGTGGGGGGGGGGTTGTGAAATCTAGCTAATTGCTAATTATAAGCACACTAAATACACTCAAACAAAATACATTCAAAATGAGTAGACTAGGTGGATATGTTCCCATCACTTCATGCTGGGGAGGTTATTGAAGGAAAATATACATGCATGACAAAAAATAACAGGAAAAAAATCCAGCATGTGTGAGGATAAAAAGGGGACATTCACACTATATTGCAATGATGGTAAGTAGTGTTTGAAGCAAGAAATACATTACATTATCAAAGATTACATAAAAGAACATGTGATGCTAATAAAAGAAAAATATCTTACCTTAATATAGTCCTTCTGCAGGACCTGGATGATGGCAGAACAGGTCTCTGGGATAATGATCCCCAGAGCCTGGGGGGAGATGCCTGTCGAGAACTTAAGGTCCTGCAGGCTTCTCCCTGTGGCCAAATACCGCAAGGTAGCGACCAGCCTCTGCTCCGGAGTGATGGCTTGCCTCATGCAGGTATCCTGCCTGCTGATATAGGGGGTCAGCAAAGCCAACAAACGGTCAAAAACGGGGTCCGTCATCCGGAGAAAGTTCCTGATATCCTCAGGATTATTCTCACGGATCTCACGGAGCAAAGGCATGTGACAGAACTGGTCACGCTGAAGCAACCAATTCTTGGTCCATGAACTCCTCCTCGCCCTGTTCATGGACTGGTCTTGGGCTGAAGAATAAACTACAGCACCAAGCACATACAATGCACGAGCTCTACGACGAGTACGTACAGGTAACATGGTTTCAAAACGGTCGGCTGGTCAGAACGCACTAAACAGAACGCACTGAAGAACAGCAAGGCCTGTGAAGAACGACCTGAAAATCAGGAACGAGCGGCCAATAAAACAAAGATTTCTCAATGCCAACTGACCAAACGCACTGAAAAGCAGATACAAACCTCACAAGCACAGACTGAACAACAGTTAAAACGAACTGAAAAATACGAGTCTCACAAGCGCGAATCGTCTCTCACCAAACTTCTACTAACACGAGATAAACACGAGATTAGCAGAAGGAGCCCAAAGGGTGTCGTACGGGCTATTGAACTTCCGTTTTATAGTCTCGTCGGACTTGGTGTACGTCACCGCGTACTAGGCTGTCGTACTTTTGTGTGGTCGTGTGTAGGCAAGTCCGTTCGTAAGAAAGTCTGCCGCAAGTCCGCCGAAGGTACGTCGGAAGTATGTCGGACAGGCTGTCGGACTTTTGTAGATGAAAAGTCCGACCGTGTGTACGCGGCATAATTGTATGATCTCCTTTAGATCTACTATCAACTATGTAGTGCAAGGGACTCCCTGAGTGGATACACATTGAATGGATTATTTAGGTTTTTCCTTATATTACATAGTTTTGGTACTTTATAAGAAAATTGTATTGTCAAATTCTATGGTGTAATGTATAGTAAGCTCTACACATCATAGTGTTATTTCAGAACAACATACTCAAAGAGGCACTGGAAACTTTTAAACTGGCAAGTGCAGGCAGATGAAGAAAAACTTTAAACAAGCTTTATAGCTCTGGCAAAGCAGCTCCCACACAGCAAGGCTTCCCTCGATCCGCATCCAACAACAGGAGCTCCAATGCTGCTCAGCAACAGCTTTCAAATTGTTCCTCCATGTGGACAGTTCAATACTTATAGACCTGTGAAGTCACTGTTTTCTCTGAGTCAATCTAAGTGTTATCCTTGATGAGCCCCGATGAAGGGGAATGGTGTTGCCCCGAAATGTGTTGGCTGTTTTTTAAGACTTTTTTTCACCAACAAATAAAATTATCTTGGATTCTTTTAGCTGGTTTTGGTCTCTGGATTTAAAGATGAAAATTACAGTAGAAGCAGGTAATGTTGATTATACTTCTAAAGGGCTATTAATTGGTATCTCATTTGTGGCTGGATTTCTGCTTTTAAGGTAAATGTTAACCATAAATAACATTTGGTGTGCTAAAGCACTAGGGTTGATTTGCTAAAACTGGAGAGTGCAAAATCTGGTGCAGTTGTGCATGGTAGCCAATTAGCTTCTAACTTCAACTTTTTCCATTAAGCTTTGACAAAAGAACCCAGAAGCTGATTGGTTTCTATGCACAGCTGCACCAGATTTTGCACTCTCCAGTTTTTGTAAATCAACCCCACTGTCTATCTTAAACAAATGCCATCACTAACAAACCTAAAAAAAAAAGGTTATTTTTTTTACCTTTCTACGTTCTTTGCTGCATCTCAGTACTGCAAGAGAAAGGAAGAGACGTACATGGTACTTTGAAAAACCAATAAGTACAGAGGTAACAAACATGTGCCTAGAGAAGTACAGTACATCAATGAGGAAGACCGACGCAACTTTTTTTTTTGATGGGAGTAGGTATAGTAGGGAAGCATTAGAACTTATGTCACATTTGTTTTGCTATCTGTGCCTTCATAGCTAGATTTAGGGTTCATGTTTATGGATGTTTTAGTCGAATGTTGCATTTTCCAATCAAGCAGCTGTGTTAAAATGGAAAATGTTGCGTTTGACATGTTGTGTCCAAAGAAGCACAGTAAAAATCAGGTCAGACGCAGCCCCTGAACTGTCATTTGTAGATTTCAATGAAAGTCAAAAAAATTCTGTTGACATTAAACTCAGGAAAACAACATCCATCAACATGAGCCCTTTTCCTTTTTAAATTGATCTGGTCCATTATTAATGAATCAGAAAGTAATGGGAAATCCAAAATGTTACTGTTATCACTGAAAAAAGAGGTTAGAGAAGATCTAATAAGGGAATGTGTTCCTGTGACAACTGCCTAAAAGAACGATTCCCTTGATTTTTCCAATTTCCGCCCACTTCCTGGTGCGTCTCTGGGACAAGAATTGAAAGGAATTGACCGAAATTGGACAACAAAAAATATATTTTTTCCTACAGATTTACAAGTTTTATTAAAGAATGCTTACCATTTTATATACAGTACATATGTTTTTAGTTTGAATAATTGTGCCTAAAATGTTAAGTTTGGTATACACAAACATTCGTATGAATATTTGTACAAGCCTTCGTACAAAAATTCTCAGTGGATTGACAGATGTTGTTCGAAAGTAGTTAAAAATCTCACTTGCTTTTAACATAAGATTTTGACACAAATGGACTTTACTTAACAAAATCACATACACTGTTAGAAATTTGTTTGAGAAAAATTTTCCATCCTGCTCCTTTTAATTTTCTTGTTACTCTCCAAAACGAACATCGATTTGACCCCACTAGCAATTAGAAAATCAAACAAACATTCTTAACATTAAACATTACAAATGAGAATCTACTAGTATATACCCAGCTTTAGACATATGAACTACTAGTTTGTTTAACCACTTCAGCCCCAGAAGATTTGGATGCTCAATGACCAGGCCATTTTTTGCGATACGGCACTGCGCCGCTTTAACTGACAACTGTGCGGTAATGCGACGCTGTACCCAAACAATATAGACGTCCTTTTTTTCCCCACAAGAGGAGAGAGATCTGCTGTTCCTAGTGATCAGAAACGGCGATCTCTCTATTCCCAGTCACTACACTGCCCCCACAGTTAGAAACACCTCCCTAGGGAACACTTAACCCCTTTATCGCCCCCTAGTGTTAACCCCTTCCCTACCAGTGACATTTATACAGTAATCAGTGGCTATTTTTAGCTCTGATCGCTGTATAAATATCATTGGTCCCAAAAAAGTGTCAAAAGTGTCGGATCTGTCCGCCGCAATGTCGCAGTCCCACTAAAAATCATTGATCACCGCCATTACTAATATAAAATAAAAATAGTAATAAAAAAGCCATAAATATATCCACTATTTTGTAGATGCTATAACTTTTGCGCAAACCAATCAATATACGCTTATTGGGATTTTTTTTAACAAAAATATGTAGAAGAATACATATTAGCCTAAACTGATGAAGACTTTTTTTTTGGCTATTTATTATAGCAAAAAGTAAAAAATATTGTTTTGTTTTTTTTTTCAAAATTGGCGCTCTTTTTTTGTTTATAGCACAAAAAATAAAAACCGCAGAGGTGATCAAATACCACCAAAAGAAAGCTCTATTTGTGGGGAAAAAAGGACGTCAATTTTGTTTGGGTACAGAGTCGCACGACCGTGCAATTGTCAGTTACAGCAACGCAGTGGCGTATCGCAAAAAATGGCCTGGTCTTTAGGGGGGCAAATCTACCGGTCGTTTTTTTGTCAATAAAGCCACTGGTAGAATTTTGTATGAAATGTTTTTATTTATAGAACGTTTGTTCAATTTTCTATTGGTTGGTGGGGTCAAATCAACATTAATTTTCTACTGTAGTGATTAAAATATTCAAAGCAGCAGGATGGAAATTTTTTCTCGAATGAACAAACTTCTAATATTGTGTTCATTTGAATGTTCCAATGAACATCTACTACGGTAGTGTATGGCTAGCTTAAGACTCATTTCCTAAGGCTGGTTTATCTAAGAGCACTAAACTGTGATTGCTTCTCTCATATGTTGACTTTTTTATCTCAAGCATTTTATTAAAGGTGTAATATTTGAAAAATGTAACCTGCATGATATTTAGACTACAGATTCAAATAAGATAAGAAAACTCTTACTTCACATTTAAAAGCTCTTGTATCGGGGGCGTGGCCTGGACATGGCTGAGTGAGGCTGCTTTTCTCCTGAGCTCCCGGCCTGTCCCGAAAACCCCGGCTAAATTCACATCACTAGAGGCATGCTACCAACTAAACGGCATAGGACAAGAGCATCAACCCGGGGTACACCCGTTGGAAGGAGCCCAGGAGAGATCCGCCACTATTTTCAGCAATTACAAGGCACATCTCCAGGAGCCACCGTAGCGGCGCCGCGAGGCCTACCACGCGGTGAGCAGGTAAAAACCTCCAGACAGAGCGGACATCCCCCAGCAGTATCCTGTCTCCGGGACGCTGTTAACAACTCCCCGGAAGATAACGGAGGCTCTACGAGGGGCACAATGGCATTCCCACGATCTCCGGAGCCCATCATGCTCGAGCAGGACATTCGGGCCCTGCTTCAGGCCCTCCCCACCCGCTCCGACATTGAGGCGCTTATCCTCAAGCTGGAGGAGACACACCGGAGGGATATACAAGAAGTAAAGGGCGAGGTGGCTACGCTGGCTGAACGAATGACCACAGGGGAAACATCGGTGACCTCCTTGGAAGGGAGAGTCGCAGCGCTCGAGCGGGAAAGGGATCATCATCGTGACTCCGCCGTCGCCTTGCAGCTACACCTGGAAGACATCGAGGACCGGAGCCGCAGGAACAATCTGCGGCTCCGGGGGATTCCAGAAGAAACAACTGCGGAGAACCTAGGAGAGACGGTCAAGGACATATTCCATACAGTGCTGGATAACCCCGAACTCAACATCGAATTGGACAGAGTGCATAGAGCCCTGGGGCCCAGGTCTGAAGACCCGAGCAGACCGCGGGATGTGGTATGCAGACTGCACCGCTACACTCAAAAGGAGACTATCCTCCGCCGTGCCTGGGAATATGGTGAAGTGGAAGTGAGAGGCAAACAGGCCAGAATACTCCCAGACTTATCGAGGGCCACACTGAGACGCAGAGCCCTCCTCCGTCCTCTACTGGAACTTGCCTTGCAAAAAGGCCTGTCATACAGATGGGGATACCCGCTGTCAGTAACGTTCCGCAATGACACAGGATCTTTCTCCCTTCAAAAAACCGCAGACCTACCAGCGCTCTTCAGATTCATGGATGCAGAACCGATCCAAGTACCTGACTGGCTCCAGTTCCTGCCACGTCCACAAGGACGATCGGGACCCCTGAGACAGCACGGACCCCTCCCTCCTCGCCACCAAAGAAACAGAAGAAGACGCAGGACGGCATCAGAGGGAGAACCGCGTGAGTAGGCCTATGGCCACCCCTCCCCCTATCCAGCCCTACTCAATTCAGGACAGACTGCAAGGAACTTAGCCCCCGCACACAGGGAACGGTTGCTTGGTCACCCCTGCCGCTAAGAGAGAGAGGGAATGGGACAAACCTTACCCTAATCTCCCCCTACCTAACCTCCCCTCCCTCCAGCCTCAAGAAGTACACCGGGCTTGGCGATGGTCGGCGACGAGACCTAGATGATCCCTTGTCACTCTAGAGGGAAGACAAAGGCCTAGTGCCTAATGGCATGTGCCCCTTTCCATGACTTAAGCCACACCTGAACTTGTTCGTTCTATAGCACGGTACCGGACCTCTCCTGTCCATCGTATTTGGTCCTCCCCCGCATACCTGCGGAACCATGCGAACTAAATGGATGCAGGAGGTTGAGTTACATGGGAACGGCAGGAGATGAACCTGCACCGATACTCACCGCCACACACCTCACGGTTGGAGACAAGCGTTCCATGGAACTACTGGGGTGACAGAAGCCACACATGGCGTGATGTAACGGACTCTTACTGCAGTTACTGTCATTTATCATACTGCCAGGGCACAAGCCGGTCTTAAAGATCGGTCACTCAAGCCATGGGGGGAGGAGGGGACCCACCATAGGTTAGCCAGTAAAAGGGGTTTTTGACCACGGAAAATGTTTGACCACTTCGTTAAGGCCTTGTGCGGTATTGAACACTAATAATCCTGAGGTCTCATCCTGTACTTGAAACTGCTGAGCCTAGGTTGAATGTTCTCCTTACTATACAGTTTACTCTTGCTCTTAGTACATTCCATGCGGCTCAACCACTTTATATGTCACTGGATGGGGAGGAAAATAGGACTTTACGTTATTGCACTTGCCGAGTTATTATGTTTACACAAATGTGTTCGTTGGGCTCTAGGTAGGAGAGCCCCACCCTTGTATCAGTTTTTTTTTTTTCCTTTTTGTGCCTTTGGTTATACCACGTTCTTTAAAGGTAGCATGTAGAATGCTAACGTGTCTAGAGTGCTACAACTTCTCAACCTGTTATGCTAATGCTAATGCCACTAAGTATACACGTATTGAAATCATAGTTGGCCGGGGGTGGAGGGAGAGGTTCGGGGGCTCACTCCCTGGCCCTGTCTTTCCACCGTCCCACATAGGACAGCTCTCCATTCCCGGTAATTTGTCCGGGGAGCGTAATAGCCTTATTATTATTATTATTGTTATTAGTGACAGCCTCTTTATTTTCTCATTTACTCTCTCTTGAGTTCGTCTATCTTCTTTTACTTGACCTGCTTCTTACCCTCCCTACCCATCCCTTGCTAGCCCCCCCCCCCCCCCTCAATTCCTTACCCCCTCCCTGGGACTAATCTTCAATCAACAGTAAACCCACCATCCACAACCATGACCTCCATAAACATAATTTCTCTTAACGTAAAGGGCCTCAACACGCCTGAGAAAAGACGCATGCTAACCAATGACATGAGACGCATGGGAGCGGACATTGTTTTTCTGCAGGAGACCCACTTCAGGGAGGGTGCTCTACCAACACTACAGAATAGATTTTTTCCAGAGGTATACCACTCCAGGTACACAGAGGCTAAGTCCAGAGGGGTCTCTATCCTAATCTCATCTAAAATACCATGGTCACTTACGGAAGTAAAGTATGATAGAGAAGGTAGATTCCTCTTCGTAAAGGGGAAGATAGGGGACACAAAAGTAACTCTAGCTAACCTGTACGTCCCCAACACACAACAAGACAGATTCCTTAAACGTCACCTGGACCTACTATCACAATTCTCAGACGGACACCTGATCCTGGGAGGAGACCTTAATGTTCCCCTCACCCCTACGGAGGATACTTCCACTGGAACCTCCTCGACCTCGAGGGATCTACGTAAACGTATCGCTACGACGTTACACAATTCACAACTGATCGACGCCTGGCGCCTGCTCCACCCGGGGGAAAAGGATTTCACTTTCTTTTCCAAACCACATCAGACGTACTCCAGAATCGATTACTTCCTGATCCCCCACAGAGATTTACAAGCGGTTAGAGAGACCACTATAGGTTCAATCACATGGTCTGACCATGCCCCGATCACATTGCGGTATGTTCTCCCAGACATGAGGTCAACACAGAAACCACCGTGGAGACTGAACGAGGGTCTATTGAAAGACCCAGAAGTTCTGGCCGAGATAACTAGAGAGATAGGACACTATTTCACCTCTAATTCTACCCCTGACTGTGACATAGGACTAGTGTGGGAGGCACACAAGGCCGTTGTCAGAGGGATACTCATCAAACATGGCTCACGACTTAAACGACAAAGAATCGCACAATTGAACACTTTACTTAAAAAATTAGAAACACTAGAAGTACGTCATAAACAGACACCCACTAAACAACTGGAAATAGAGTTAGACACGACCCGTACACAGATCACCGACCTACTGCGCTATAAAGCGAAAGCGGCGATACAAATTAGCAAAAGAAAACATTACGAATCAGGTAACAAATGTGGGCGACTGTTAGCCCAATCACTAAGAGAGCAGAAAATAGCTTCATACATACCCCACATTATATCTCCTACAGGCCAGAAAGCCTCTTTACCACAACAGATTGTGCAGGAGTTTAGCGCCTTCTATTCATCCCTATACAATCTAAAAGAGACACAAGCTACCCCCGAAAAAATGACAGAGTACATATCATCCTCCCTGATGCCGACCCTCCCGGATGACGCAAAATCCATACTAGAAGACCCTATCACGCTAAGCGAACTACAACTTGCTTTAAAAAATTCTAAATCGGGTAAAGCGCCAGGCCCGGATGGGCTTACAATACCCTATTACAAGACCTTTCTCCCATCCCTAGGACAACACCTGGTTAGACTCTATAACAATCTAGGCTCTGGGGGAAAGTTTCACAAATCCACACTACAAGCACAAATCTCTGTTATACCAAAAAAGGGTAAAGATCCAAGCCATTGCGGCTCTTACCGCCCGATCTCTCTCTTAAATTCGGACCTAAAACTTTTCACGAAGATCATCTCCATCAGGTTGCAACAACATCTTACCTCACTAATTCACCTAGACCAAGTAGGTTTCGTCCCAACTAGGGAAGCTAGGGACAACACGATCAAGGTCCTCAACCTTCTTCATATAGCTAACAACACCAAATCCCCATGCATCTTACTAGGAACGGACGCCGAGAAGGCGTTCGACCGGGTCAGCTGGAGGTTTATGTTTGCAACGCTGAAACACATAGGACTAGGTGACAAAATGCTACACTGGATCTCTGCAGTTTACACAGACCCATCGGCCAGAGTAAGAGCGAACAGCGTACTATCCGAAGCCTTCCCAATTACTAATGGGACCCGTCAAGGTTGCCCCCTGTCACCACTGCTTTTCGCGCTACACCTGGAACCTTTCCTATGCCACATTAGAATGAACCCAGACATCACAGGAATAGAAGTAAATAAAAAGCAATTCAAGGTATCGGCATACGCTGACGACCTGATGTTCTCCCTCACGAACCCAACCATTTCTCTCCCCAACCTTATGAAAGAATTCCACATCTATGGCCAACTAGCTAATCTGAAAATTAACTTTAGTAAGTCCTAAGCGATGGGCCTGGGAATCCCACAACCACATCTCACACAACTCCAAAATAGTTTCCACTTGAAATGGACCACTACAGCACTGAGATATCTAGGCACACACATACCCCCGACATTCTCCCAACTGTTTAAGCTTAACTTCCCACCCCTATTAAAAAAAGTCCAACAAATGTTAGATAAATGGAATGGAGGTCTCCACTCCTGGTTTGGGCGTTGCAACATTCTCAAGATGACAATTCTACCCAAATTTTTGTACCTTCTGCAGACTATTCCAATACACATACCCGCTGACTACTTCAACCAAATACGAGCAATATTTATCAAATTCCTTTGGGCAGGGAAAAAACCACGACTAAACAGGAAGATCCTCTCATTGCCCAAACGATACGGAAGACTGGCAATGCCTGAACTCCAATCCTACTATAGAGCTACACATCTGAGTAGGCTCATCGACTGGTGCAGACATACAACCACCAAACTTTGGACACAACTTGAACAGGCACAAAGCACATTCCCTATACACAGGATCCCATGGTGTTACACGACACTCCCTACAGACCTCAAACGCCACCCGTTAATAGGCAACACGGCACGGGTCTGTGCACACCTGATAGACTCGTCCCCCCTCTTTACCTGTAACTCACCACTCAGGCCCATTTTAGGGAACCCCTTATTCGAACCAGGATTGGAGGAAGGAAGATTTAGGGAGTTAAGGGAAGTGGGGATATACCAAGCCTCGCATTTCAGTGTTGGGGGGAGGTGGAAGACTATCACAGAGTTGTCCGACCCTGAAGGACAGTTCCGTTTAGATTTTCTGCGATCGCTACAGCTCCACCATTTCCTCAGTAGTATGCCACCACCCAATGTTACCGATCAAACCCTCACGCCCATGGAAGACCTATGCTCAGGAACGGAACCCTTGCTACACACACTTTCTCTAACCTATAGCATGTTAATCACTCCAACAGGAGATTATAAACCACAGGGCCTCTCCAAATGGGAAAAAGACCTAAATTGCCAGTTCACCACTAACAAAACTCAACACATCCTACAGTTCACCCACAAATCTTCTCTATGCACCAAAATTCAAGAAACAAATTTTAAAATCCTTACTCATTGATACAGAACACCGGCTCTGCTCAACAGAATATACCCCTCGACACCGGATGTCTGCTGGAGATGCCAGGAGGGAAGGGGCACACTCCTCCATATTTTCTGGTCCTGCCCTAGGATCCAGAACTTCTGGAGAGAAGTCCGCCAATTAATGCAGAGATTCACAGACCGTGTTGTACCAGATGACCCAGCGTACTTCCTGTTACACGCCAATGACACCCCAGCACGGGTGTACAAGAAATCGGTGGTAAGACACTTACTGGATGCGGCGAAAACTTGCATCCCAACCCTTTGGAAATCCACCCAACCGCCAACCATAGCTCTATGGCTCCAAAGAGTAGAAGAAATAAATCAGATGGAGGACTTAATTCTCACAAGCCAAAACAGACAGGAAATATACTCCAAAACTTGGCAATTGTGGAATATGTTCAAGTACTCAGAAGAAGGCCAGGCACTCCAAGGTAGATGAATTTAACATACACTCAGCTCCCAGTTTTAACTGCGAGTAGATACAGGCAAACACACATACTTACCAATCACTATCCGAATCCCCAACCCACCCCTCCTCCCTCCTCCCAAACGTGCACCCCCCCCTTCCCCCATCTCCCCTCCCTTCTAACCTTGTCCTTTTCCATATCTCTTTTTCTAACCTATTCTTCGTCACACTAGTGACTCTTTTTCTTTCTTGGTTCTTCCTCTCGTAATAATAAAATAAATAGGAAGCCGCTTGACCCGGGATTAAGTTACACCGCGGTGCTGAAGACACATGCAAGACACACTGACAGACAGAAGACTAACAGAAATTACATGATAGATGGTTTCATAGTTTTATGCCACTACATGGAAAACAGGTCAGAAACTAGGTAGTAATTTAATCTGCACGTTATTGACCCTGTAATTTGTTTGTATTCCTCCCAAATTATGGAAAAGAGATGTCATATCTTTCATTTCTGTCAGTGTACGATATATATTATTTTTTATATTTCTGTATGTACCTATGTTGACTGTAGCCATACTTTTGTTGTGTGTCCCGGTGATCCGGTTTTCTAATATAAATAAATAATTTAAAAAAAAAAAGTCTGACAGCCGCCTGCATAGTTGGCAATGCTGAGTCATCCATTCCTGCTGTTTAGCGTGGATGGGGGAATCAAGTGATTTTTCTTATTCAGCCTTTAAGGCTGAATGATAGAAATTTTAATGTGTATGGCCAGCCCCAACAGAACTGTCCTGAAACCAAATCAGAATGGGTAAGATTGTTTACCCTAATGAAGAGAGCACATCGGTAGTCAAGCTCACTTTTGTGTTGGTTCAAGCGTATCTGTTAAAAGAGGAGTATTGCTTTTAAAAAAACAAAAAAACAATAATACTTATCTAGATGGCTGCAACACTGATTCCAGCTGCAGCTGTCCCCTGCTGCCTCTAAGACTGAGAACTAAGCAATTAAACGCCGCTGATCGCTCAGCTTTTGGCCTTCAGCCTGCAGAGAGTCGGTAATTGTCAGACACCGGCTCTCTGCTCTGCCCCTCCAGCGCTCACTGGAGCACTGGGCTATGGAGGGGGTAAGAGCGGCAGGCTAAGACTCTTAAGCAGCTCACCGAGAGGATGAACCAGCTGCCGGTCCAGGCATCTGGGTGGATCCTGACTTTCTTGAGCCTGGGCCGGCTGAGTGACGCCCACTGAAAACGGGTCGAAGGAGTGCAGATCAAACTGCACTCCTGTGATCTACAGGAGAAGCATAGCCAAAATAGCTTTGACTACACTTCTCCCTTAAGTAGGATTTCTGAAGAAATGTAACCAGAGGGATACAATGATTTTATTAGAGCTCAGCTTTATGTCTATATTGTAGGCAATCACAATATTTAAAAAAAACAGGTAAATGTGATTTTCTAAATTTAGTATTCTTATATTCTTTCCTTGCATATAGACCTAATTAATTGGCTGGAAAAACTTTTAACAAAAATAGTATTGCTGTTTTTATATATGTTTTTATAACAGAAGCTGTCTTGATCTCATTAACAGAAACTGATATTCCTTGCCTTGCTGAACTAAAAGAAAATCATAATGATCAGTGGTGGGCAAAAGCCTATTGTTGATCTTCAAACTGTAAATGCTATGAAGCTGTTATGCCGTTTTCAAAGAGACCATGACAAGAATGCTTCGGTGAGCTAGGATAATGAGTGTGGAAATATCACCCCTGTCT
Source organism: Aquarana catesbeiana (assembly GCF_042186555.1). NCBI lineage: Eukaryota > Metazoa > Chordata > Amphibia > Anura > Ranidae > Aquarana > Aquarana catesbeiana. The sequence goes on along the minus strand of NC_133328.1, from coordinate 161,527,756 downwards.
GTGCCTTGTCTCTGCCTCTGTACTACCTGTCCTTTTCCAGTTCAGTAAGGAAGCCCACACATTATGTGTTTTTTTTTTTTATCCAGCCAGTTGAATAAAAAGAAATGCTTTGCCTCCCCCATCCACACATTTGATTTATATGGTTGAATCCCTCCCACTGTGGTATTCTATTCTGACAACAGGGAGCCTTCCCCACCATCAGCTTACAATGATCAGTGTTGCTGGCTATAACCAGCAGCACTGATCATTTGGGAAAAAAACGACAGGCTGGTTGTATGCAAGTCGATCAATAGATTGACTTGTATACATCCAGACTGCCCACACATGGACCAAAATGTAAGCCAGTCACCTGCTGAACCAGCCGCATTTGGATCCATTTATGGCTGGCTTAACTTAGCATTGTCAGATCGCCATGATATCTCAAATTTGAATTTACTCACTACATTCACACTCACTACACCTCAACATAATAATGGTTAGGAGAAAGAACAATGGGCCATAGAGTAGTATGCTAAAACCACATGATTTACGTATTAAAAATAGTATGCAAGTATAGGCGCAATAAACTGGAGACGGCAATAAAAACAAAAACAACCCCCCCCCCTGCCTCCAAAATGATATATGAATAGTCAGAGAAAAAAAGTATCTCTAGAAAACAACAACACCACATATGAAACTGTAAAAGTATATAGAAACTTTAAAACTGGGGAATGTGGTGAATGGGTGCATGGGAAGGAACCACATTAATGATATATATGTATGTATTTTAGCATTTATATCACAGTCATAATTATGCAAGGAAAAGTCCAGGGATCCAAAGGACCAAGACTCTAAGTCCACAAATAGGGCTGCCTTCACCGAGAACTGAAACCAGATTCCAAATCCTTAGAAGAAAACAAAAAGAGAGAGGCGCCTCTGAGTGTAGACTTAAAACAATTTATTAATAAAAGATTAGTAGCAGTCACACTCACATTTAGGAAGTCATCAAAGGGCATGTGAATGTGAGCAATTCGTCATAAAAACAACATCCATCATGGGAAGTACATCAGATCAGTCTAGGACTCCTAATCGCTGGTTGGAGGCTCTGCCTGTGTGTGGAGAGAGACACCGCTATGATGTAAAGCCGGCCGCAGCGGTGACAGGACCCAAAACGAGGCTCGGAGCGCAGGTAGGTAACCGGCGAGGAGAAATGATGTCACTGGTCGAGCAACGCGTTGCAGGGTGTATGGGCTGCGGTGACATGACAGCCGCACCCCTTCATCAGGCTAAGGATGGATGGGATTGGATGCTATAAGAGTAGGATGTGAAGGGAGGGGCCAGGACGAAAGGTACAGTGATAGGTCTGAACGAGAAGGAAAAGGAGGGGCGGAGGTGGCAAACGGAACTAGGGGGAATGGCCACAACAAATAATGGTCAGAAGTGTCAGCAATGGGGTATGAAGCGAGCAATAATCAGAAACACAAGCGAAATGGAAGTAGGCATGAAAATGGTCAAAGAAACTGGTGTAGGATAAATTAAATTGGAAATTAAAAATTAAAAAGGGGTAAAAAGGATACCTAGAGATATATATAATAATATGTAATTCTAATGGAAAAAAGAGGTATAGCATGTGTCTCTACCACATGCAAAACAGGCCTCATACAAACATGATCGTACGGAAAATTTATTTAGATAATAGGAGCCATATGAACATGTGTGCATGCGTGCGCGCACACGCACGCACACCTACACATGCGTAAGCAAAATTACAGTGACGTAACCCAATAAGGGACCTATAGGTAGACATATAAATCATATATAGATAAAAATATATAGTTTAGAAAAAGGAGGGGGGGGGGGTGATGGTTAAAAGCCACTAATGTTTGAAAACAATACAAAAAAGAGAAAAGGAATAAGGGGGGGGGAAGGGGGGGAGAATAGAAGGAGAAGGAAATATATTAAGATGGTCTAAAAACATACCAGCAACCATTAAAAGAAAATACAGAATTATTACATCTAAAACATGAAAAAACGATCAATCTGGGATAAAAGAAATTTTTTACAAAGTAGTGTAAATCTCGATACTTTCATTAATTCCTCCTGGCGACAAAAAAAATATTATTATTAAAAATAGATATACTCACAAAAGTTACAGAGAAACACATGCAAAGTTCACCACACCAGGGATCAACAGCGGGTGTACAACATCATGTGCCACTGGTCTCGCCCTACGCGTGTTTGTCTGGTGCAATGGATGTCTTCCCCTTTCTCCTACCCATTATTACTTTTGGGTGCTGGCCTTGCATAACCGCCAGTGGAGGCGGTGGAGTCAGTGGTATCCTGAGTGGTGGCCCCCCAATTGGATGATTTCTGCGCTGTTGATCTCTTATCATTTTGGAGATCGTTACTGTTTGGTAAGGGAACTGGCTCACGGTTTGAGATTCTTGCATGTGAACTTTGATCATTTTCAAGATTTCACATTTGGACTTTTATATACAGTATCTCACAAAAGTGAGTACACCCCTCACAGTTTTGTAAATATTTTATTATATCTTTTCATGTGACAGCACTGAAGAAATTACACTTTGCTACAATGTAAAGTAGTGAGTGTACAGCTTGTATAACAGTGTAAATTTTCTGTCCCCTCAAAATAACTCAACACACAGCCATTAATGTCTAAACCGCTAGCAACCAAAGTAAGTACACCCATAAGTGAAAATGTCCAAATTGGGCCCAAATAGCCATTTTCCCACCCCGGTGCCATGTGACTTGTTAGTGTTACAAGGTCTCAAGTGTGAATGGGGAGCAGTTGTGTTAAATTTGGTGTTATCACTCTCACTCTCTTATACTGGTCACTGGACGTTCAGCATGGCACCTCATGGCAAAAAACTCTCTGAGGATCTGAAAAAAAAAATTGTTGCTCTACATAAAGATGGCCTAGGCTATAATAAGATTGCCAAGACCCTGAAACTGAGCTGTAGCATGGTGGCCAAGACCATAAGGCGGTTTAAAAGAAGAGGTTCCACTCAGAACAGGCCTCGCCATGGTCGACCAAAGAGGTTGAGTACACATGCTCAGCATCATATCCAGAGGTTGTCTTTGGGAAATAGACGTATGAGTACTGCCAGCATTGCTGCAGAGGTTGAAAGGATCGGGGGTAAGCCTGTCAGTGCTCGGACCTCACGCCGCACACTGCATCAAATTGGTCTGCATGGCTGTCATCCCAGATGGAAGCCTCTTTTAAAGATGGTGCACAAGAAAGCCTGCAAACAGCTTGCTGAAGACAAGCAGACTAAGGACATGGATTACTGGAACCATGTCCTGTGGACTGATGGGACCAAGATAAACGTATTTGGTTCAGATGGTGTCAAGTGTGTGTGGCGGCAACCAGGTGAGGAGTACAAAGTGTGTCTTGCCTACAGTCAAGCATGGTGGTGGGAGCGTCATGGTCTGGTGCAGCATGAGTGCTGCCGGGACTGGGGAGCTACAGCTCATTGAGGGAACCATGAATGTCAGAGCATAATCCCCTTCCTTCAGAGACTGGGCCGCTGGGCAGTATTCCAACATAACGACCCCAAACACACCTCCAAGATGACCACTGCCTTGCTAAAGAAGCTGAGGGTAAAGGTGATGGACTGGCAAAACATGTCTCCAGACCTAAACCCTATTGGGCATCTGTGGTGCATCCACAAACGGAAAGGGGAGGAGCGCAAGGCCTCTAACATCCACCAGCTCCTTGATGTCGTCATATAGGACTGGAAGAGGACTCCAGTGGCAACCTGTGAAGCTCTGGTGAACTCCATGCCCATGAGGGTTTAGGCAGTGCTGAAAAATAATGGTGGCCACACAAAATATTGACACTTTGGGCCCAATTTGGACATTTTCACTTAAGGGTGTACTCACTTTTGTTGCCAGCGGTTTAGACATTAATGGCTGTGTGTTGAGTTGTTTTGAGGGGACAGCAAATTTACACTGGTATACAAGCTGTACACTCACTACTTTACATTGTAGCAAAGTGTCATTTCTTCAGTGTTGTCACATGAAAAAGATATAATAAAATATTTACAAAATGGTGAGGGATGTACTCACTTTTGTGAGATACTGTATTTCTCCTTGAAGTTTATTTCTTTGTTATACATAAGTGATTTATATGTTTTGGGACTGTTATTTCACAATTTATTTGATGCATATTGTTCATTATGGTTTAATATGTGTTAACTATTTTTTCACACACATATTTTTGTATTGATCACTACAGAGAAATGGGTTTTGTGCAACTTTTCAATTAATTATTTTTGCAATTCCTTTGTGTTCAGAATATGGGTTGCTGCATTACATCTTTTTGCACTAAGTGCACTTTTTTTCTGTGTTTATACCTAGTATGCAAAAAAAAAAAAAAAAAAAGAACACTGGACATTTTTTATTATCATCTGTATCCTGGTTAAATAGATTCACCCTCCCTATTCATCCTGTTTACAATTATCAAAATCTGAAATTGAAAGAAAGTTCCAAAATGTGGGTTGTCATCAGAACAGGAGAGGGGAAATCTTCTAATGTGGACACTAGTTCTGATAACTCTCATGACAACCAGGGATTTCCCTCACTTCCTGTTTATGGAACGAGAACTGAAGGAAGATCTTCCCAATAAGACACAAGGCAATATAACCCTCTGGGATTATAACCCTCCCTTACTTTATCCAAAATGGAAAAAAAAAGATTTGCTTTCAGTTCTACATCAGGCCATTTTTCAACGTGAATGAGGGGGAATGCAGTTTTGGCACCTCCAGCACTGAATTGGGTTACTGCTATTTATGCTGGCTGCTGGAGGATCTATTGTCCCTCGGGAGGTCTGTTGTTGATGGATGACTTTATGTTATTGGGAGGGATTTTTTATTGCTGGCTGCTGGAGGGTCTATTGATGCTGGCTGCTGAGAGATCTACTGTATTGTTACTGACAGGAGATATATTGTTGCTGGTGGTTGATCCTATTGTTGCCGGTGGGGATCTACTGTTGAGGGAAGAGTCTATTGTTAATGGCTGCTGGAGGGTCTATTGATGCTGGCTGCTGGTAGATCTACTGCATTGTTACATCAGGGGCCTATTGTTGCTGGGAGGATCTATTGTTGTTTAAAGTGTTTTTAGTGTTTTTTTTTTGGGGGGGGGCTGTTGTTGCTGGGGGTCTATTGTTGCCTTGGGTGATCTATATATGAAAGGAAAGAAACTAATGCGCAAAACCTAGGCTCGCTCAAATAAACAAACTACGGATAAGAGAAGCCGCCAACATATAAAAGTGTTCCCACACAGAAAAAATAAATGAGTAAAGAGGTATGTGGCACTAACTAAAAATGATAAATAATAAAATAAGTAAACAAAAATAAGTGTGATAAACACACTTAATAAATACTTCCAGGACCATGCTAATGCTGATGTGCTAAATGATCAGATGCTAATAATCTTCAATATGTTAGTACAATAACGAACATACATAATATTAATAAACAGAAATAATCAATAAAAAACACTTCCAAAACCATCCTAAAACTGATGTGCTGAATAATCAAGTGCAAAAAATCTTCAACAAAATATAAAATATTATACATTCATAATAACAGGTATTCTTATAAAGTGCAAACAAAGCAATAAAGTGCAAGAGTGTTCTAAAAGTGCTGGTAGTGTAATCAAAGCCCAATAAAGAGGGACAGATCTCCAAGTGACAGTTCATATAAAAAGACCAAAGTGCATGTGCAGTATGATCAAACAAAATCCACTTCGTCCAATAAGTATCACCATCCGTGGTGCGCCACTCATTTCCCCCAGCCTCTCACCTCATATAAAGACATATCAGCTTTGAAGAAGGAGCACGGCCATCACGTCATTCACGGCCCTTACGCTCAGGAAACGTGTCGCACCCCAGTGACGTCATCCCCTTTCGCCCTGATACCAGCTTGCGCTTCAAGCCTCGTGCTGACACACACTCCACCACAGCCAGCAGAGAACCATCTAGCGGTGTATGAGAAGATGACACAGCGCATCTCCACCGGCAGAATGAGGGACGGACCACACTGATGACCCCCCCTCCGTTGTTGGGACTACATTTATGCTTGTTTTTAACTCCTAAAATGTGAGTTGCCATTTGATTACTCATTGTATATTAAATCTGTAAAAAATCTGCACCCAGAGGCGCCTCTTCTCCCCTTCTTGTGTTTTCAGTGTACTGGGAACATCATTTCTGTTCCCCCCTGGACAGCTGCCATGAGCGTGGAGGATCATCTCCCTTCCTCCCCCCCCCCCCGTTTCCTTCCCCTCCCACTTTTATCATTATCCCGTTTTAATTATGGACCTTCTTTAATACAATCATACAGATTGTGGACTTGAGGCCTTTTATTGCATGCATATATTACTATGCTCACCAAGCACATCGATATAGTATTTGAGGGATAATTGTTTTAGTTTTTGCGCCTTCTACTTGTGTAAACCTCATATAAAGATCCCTACAGGACAAGTCAGACCTTGGTATGAATATATCCAGAACCCTCAGCGGATGGGAAATCACCCTTTGATGAAGTCACGTGTTCAGTGACGCAACGCGTCAGGGAGAAGCCAGGTGTCGTCACTTCCGGTCTCGGCCACAACCAGAAGTATCTTACTTAGCTGTACTCAGGATTTTAAGATTGTAAGTTACTACTTTTTGTTTAAATAAATGGATTGATTATACTACACTATGGAGCCCCCCCCTTTATTGCATGACCCTACAACATTGGATGAGCTTGAAGTCCATCTTGGTATTGGTATTTGCTGTGGTCATCTGCAGGGATCGATCGATCGCTGAGGGTTCTGGATATATTCATACCAAGGCCTGACTTGACCTGTAGGGGTCTTTATATGAGGTGGGAGGCTGGGGGAAATGAGTGGCGCACCACGGATGGTGATACTTATTGGATGAAGTGGATTTCGATCATACTGCACACGCACTTTGAACTGTAACTTGGAGATCTGTCCCTCTTTATTGGACTTTGATTACACTACCAGCACTTTATTGCTTTGTTTGCACTTTATTAGAATACCTGTTATTATGAATGTATAATATTTTATATTATGTTGAAGATTTTTTGCACTTGATTATTCAGCACATCAGTTTTAGCATGGTTTTGGAAGTGTTATTGATTATTTCTGTTTATTAATATTATGTATGTTCATTATTGTTGTAACATATTGAAGATTATCAGCAGGACCTGATCATTTACCACATCAGCATTAGCACAGTCCTGGAAGTATGTATTGTGTGTTTATTCCACTTATTTTTGTTTTCTTACTTTATTATTTATAATTTTTAGTTAGCGCCACATACCTCTTTACTCATTTATTTTTGGGTGATTTATTGTTGCTGATGGGTCTGTTGTTGCGGAGGGATCTATTGTTGCTGGGGTTCTATTGTTGCCTTGGGTGATCTATTGTTGCTGGGGGTCTATTGTTGCCTTGGATGATCTATTGTTGCTGATGGGTCTGTTGTTACTGGGGGTCTATTGTTGCTAGCTGCAGCGGATCATGATTGGAGGTGGGTGGGGGCGAAGAAAAGAGAGAACAGAGATGACTTAGAAGTGGGAGTACTGGCACATATTCTCTGAGAAAAAAAGCCCTGTTCTTTATTTACCCCAAACAGTTATCAGGATACAATATTCTTGCACTATAGTAGTTTATACTTGGGTAGTGTGGCAATGTAGCCGGTTGTCCTGAAAGCTCATAAACTACATATTTGCTAAGGCAAGCTTCTCTTGCTACAGGCTCCAAAATGTATAAATCGCAATGTTTTCTTCCAAAAGATACATTCAGCAATCAAAGTAAGTATGAAACTTTTCCATTAACACATACGAAACAGAGATTTGAGTTTTTGCCTGGAGATTTTTCATAATTCCAATGCTTATTAGGTTCTCTATGGGAGGAAGCTTTTCTTCACACTCCTATTTCTATAAAACCTGTATCAGTTTAGTTTAAATCCCCAGCCAGCACATTAAAGGGATTAGTAGCTGCTTTTAATTATGCAGGTTTATAACACTTACAGTAAAACACAAAGTGATTCCCGTACAAATTTATGGCATTTCTCAGAGGCTCGTCATACGTCTATCAATCTGCTCAGTGCCACAGTTTGCAATATGTAACCAGAAGCAAAATGAACACAAAGCAGATGGAAGTCACAAAGTGACACATAATAAAAGCAGAGTCTAGATTTACAATGTGATTGTTTAAATTTCCAGGTAGAAGGCTGATAGTCTTCCTTCAGGTCTGATTCACATGCTCATGGTCTCAGTGACTCAGTGTGACTCATCACATGTACTGGAATACAAGCTCCCTGCTATTTGTCTCCTTCCTGCTCTGAAATTGTTGGCAGGAGGCTTTCCTAGTGATTGAAAGAATGACATCTTGGTCTCATCAGCTAATCACTCTAATGAGAGCTGTACTTTAATTAGTTATCTCACTGGCCAGCTGACATTACTGCAGTACCTCTCGCTGATCTCTTCTCAGCAGGAATTTTGTCAAAAAGAATGATTCATTTTATTCATGTTATTGTTTAAACTGACCAACTGATGATATTTCTGATAATACTCAGAACACTCCCAAGCTGCTTGCATCTACCTGATGCTGAGTTTCCTCAAAATGGAATCTTCAACCAGTGACCCCAAGAAAGCATACCAGATCAACCCGATACACAGGAGTGCCTTCAAATTGAATCTGATAATTTTGGGTTCTTCACCAAAGTACAATAAAATAGGATACTTCAACCAATGACCCTAGGAAAATGTACAAGATCTACCAGATGCTAATGAATGCCTTCAAATTGAATATGATTATTTTGGGTTCTTCACCAAAGAATATGTTATAAACCGGTGCGACCAGAAATGTGTGAACTGCAGTAGGGAAGACCAAAACGCATGTAAAGTAATAATAGTAAGATTTATTAAAAGGATAAGTCATAAACAATAAAGCAAACCAGCAAACAACCATGGTGACACACAATGCAATGGAAAGGAATGGATAAGTCTGCAAGACAGGGGTCTAGGGATGGATGCAGGGTTCGGGAACACAGGACACAAGGTACAGGATTCAGGAATACAGGTCCCAAGGTACAGGATTCAGGAATACAGGTCAGGACTCAAGGAAAATACCAAGGCAAATGTGTGAGCATCTGCCGGGTATATATACACACCTCCTGCAATCAGTCTCAGGTGACGCCTGACTGCAGGAGATGATGTCAGCTCCAGACTGCCAGGAGACACCTGCTGGTGAAACCTTTCCTGAGAATACCCCCTCTCGAAGGAGCGACCTCCGAATGCTCAAACTAGTCACAGCTGTGTGTCCATGGCATCAAGCCGGGCAACGGCAAATCGAGCTGCGCAGCGGACAGAGGCACATCACGCTGGGCAGCAGGCAGAGGCACATCACGCTGGGCAGCAGGCAGAGGCACATCAAGCTGGGCAGCAGGCAGAGGCACATCAAGCTGGGCAGAGGCACATCAAGCTGGGCAGCGGCACATCAATCTAGGCATCGAGCAGCGGCACATCAAACTGGGCAGCGGGCAGTGGCACATCAAACTGGGCAGAGGCACATCAAGCTGGGCAGCAGTTAGTGGCACATCAAGCTAGGCAGGGGGATGGGGCACATCAAGCTGGGCAGCGGGTAGCGGCACATCAAGCTGGGCAGCGGCACATCAAGCTGGGCAGAGGCACATCAAGCTGGGCAGTGGGCAGAGGCACATAAAGCTAGGCAGCGGGTAGCGGTGCAGCAAGCTGGGCAGCAGGCAGAGGAACATCAAGCTGGGCAGCAGACACTGGAACAGCAGGCCGGACAACGGGCACTGAAACATCAGGCCAGACAGTGGACACTGGATCCTCAATCCGGACATCGGGCATCAGATCATCAGACTGGACCGCAGGCACTGAAACATTGGGCCAGGCACCAGGAACTGGATCATCAAGCATTGGATCATCAGACTGGAGAGCAGGCACTGGGACATCAGAACGAACAGCGGGCACTGATACATCAGGCCGGGCATCAGGAACTGGATCATCAAGCTGGAGATGGGGAATTGGATCATCAGGCCGGACAATGGGCACTGGAACATCAGGCTGGGCATCAGGAACTGGATCATTGAGCTGAGCATCAGGCATCAGGTCATCAGACTGGACAGCAGACACTGAAACATCAGGTAGACAGCAGGCACTGGAGCAACAGGCTGAAGAGCGGGCACTGGAACAAAAGGCTGGGCAGCGGCAGCAGCGAGCTGGGCGTTAGGAACAGATTCAGCAAGCACTGTACCAGCAGGTTGGGTAATGGGCACATGCTCAACAGGCTGGGTAATGGGCAACGGCCCAGCAGGCTGGGTGATGGGCACCGGCTCAGCAAGCTGCGTGACGGGAATCAGCCCAGCAGACTGGGTAATGGGCAAGCAGGCCGGGTAACAGGCACTGGCTCAACAGGCTGGGTAATGGGCACTGGCTCAGCAGGCTGGGTAACGGACACTGGCTCAGCAGGCCGGGTAATGGGCACCTGCTCAACAGGCTGGGTAACAGGCACCGGCTCAGCTGGCTGGGCAACGGGCACCAACTCTGCAGGTTGGGTGATTGGCACCGGCACATCAGGCTGGGAAACAGGCATCGGCATATCAGGCTGGGAAACGGGCACCGGCACATCAGGCTGGGAATCGGGCACCGGCACATCAGGCTGGGAAACAGGTACTGGCTCAGCAGGCTGGACCATGGGCGTCGGAACTCCAGGCTGGGAAACGGGCATCGGCACATCAGGCTGGAAAACGGGCACTGGCTCAGCAGGCTGGACCATGGGTGTTGGAACTCCAGGCTGGACCGTGGGCGTCGGAACTTCAGGCTGGACCGTGGGCGTCGGAACTTCAGGCTGGACCGTGGGCAACGGAACTTCAGGCTGGACCGTGGGCAACGGAACTTCAGGCTGGACCGTGGGCATCGGAACTGCAGGCTGGACTGTGGGCACCGGAACTTCAGGCGGGGCCGTGGGCCCTGGAACATCAGGATGGACAGTAGAGAATGGAACATCAGGCTGGACCGTGGGCAACGGAACATCAGGCTGGACCGTGGGCAACGAAACATCAGGCTGGAACATGGGCACCGGAACATCAGGCTGAACAGCAAATACTGAAGCATCAGGCCGGACAGCAGGCAGAATCAGAAGCAGGATCAGAGGCTAGCCTGACCCCATTGGTAATCATGGAAGCAGATTGGAGTGGATCGGCTGCCGTGGAGGCAGACTGGAGAAGATCGGCAGGCATGGAGGCAGACTGGAGCAGATTGGCAGGTATGGAGGCAGACTGGAGCAGATTGGCTGGCATGGAGGCAAACCGGAGCAGATCGGCTGGCATGGAGGCAAACTGGAGCAGATCAGCTGGCATGGAGGCAAACTGGAGCAGATCGGCTGGCATGAAGGCAGGCTGGGGCAGATCGGCTGGTGTGGAAGCAGGCTGGAACAAATCGGCTGGTGTGGAAGCAGGCTGGAACAAATCGGCTGGTGTGGAGGCAAGCTGGAGCAGATCGGCTGGTGTGGAAGCAGGCTGGAGCAGATCGGCTGGTGTGGAAGCAGGCTGGAGCAAATTGGCTGGCGTGGAAGCAGACTGGAGCAGATCAGCTGGTGTGAAGGCAGGCTGGAGCAGATTGACTAGCGTGGAAGCAGGCTGGAGCAGATCGACTGATGTGGAAACAGGCTGGAGCAGATCGACTGGTGTGGAAGCAGTCTGGAGCAGATCGACTGGTTTGGAAGCAGGCTGGAGCAGATCGGCTGGTGCGGAGGCAGGCTTGAGCAGATCGGCTGCTGTGGGGGCAAGCCGGAGCAGATCGGTTGGTGTGGAGGCAGGCTGGGATAATGGCAGGATTGTATGGGTTGGGAGAAACTTCAGTTTCTTTTTAGGTTTAGCCACTGAAGTTTTGTAAGTGACTGCAGGGCTGTAAGTAAGGAATGCAGCTGATTGAAGAGAAGGGCTGGAATACAGTAAGGAAGAGGGAGCAGTGGCTAGGGGGAATTTTTGTGGGATTGTTGCAGGCAGCAGAGAAGAGGCAGATGGATTAAAGGCAGGATAGGTGCAGCAAACAGAAAAAGGGTACTGATACTTAGTTGGTAGGAGGGTATATTGAGCTGAAACTGGGGTCGCCATGGGTGATGGAGAGAGAGACATTTGAGCAGGCAGGTGTCTGGCAGCAGGAATGGGTTGTTGGAAGCTGACTGAGGCTGAGTGCAATACATCTGACCAGGCTTGTAGTAATGGCTCAACAATAATAGTGCTCAAAGAAATATGCCGAGTCATCCTCCAAAAGCCACATTAATGATTCTACCTGAACCATACTGAAGGGGGGAGAAACGTCATCACTGCCTTTAGGAATATTCTACAAAGCTAGCTCTGCACACACCTGAATCAAAGGCAGAACATTTTCAAACAGCATACTGCCCTGATCAACTAGAGAATGGGCAAGACAGATACACTCTAATAGGGCGTACACACGGTCGGACTTTGTTCGGACATTCCGACAACAAAATCCTGGGATTTTTTCCGACGGATGTTGGCTCAAACTTGTCTTGCATACACACGGTCACACAAAGTTGTCGGAAAATCTGATCGTTCTGAACGTGGTGACGTAAAACACATACGTCGGGACTATAAACGGGGCAGTGGCCAATAGCTTTCATCTCTTTATTTATTCTGAGCATGCGTGGCACTTTGTCGGTCGGATTTGTGTACACACGATCGGAATTTCCGACAACGGATTTTGTTGTTGGAAAATTTTATCTCCTGCTGTCCAACTTTGTGTGTCGGAAAATCCGATGGAAAATGTCCGATGGAGCCCACACACGGTCGGAATTTCCGACAACACGCTCCGATCGGACATTTTCCATCGGAAAATCCGACCGTGTGTATAACAGTTGATCCCTGGCCCACTCCTTCAATATCTGACAGCAATAATTATTATCCTCCGTCACCAGTGAAGAAAGATAGACAACTACTTCCAAATGCATTTTAGTAAAAAACAACAGAACCAAGATGGCTCCTCTGTGCAGCCACTTCTGGTCAGGAATGGCCTTGGTATTATATCATAAACTGGTGCAACCAGAAATGTGTGGACTGCCATAGGGAAGTCCCAAAACGCATGTAAAGTAATAATAGTAAGATTTATTAAAAGGATAAGTCATAAACAATAAAGCAAACCAGCAAACAATCACGGTGACACACAATAATAACTCTCTAAACCAAACGTGAATACAGGAGTAAGATATAATCATAAACGATATCAAGCCAGGGTCATACTACTGCAAGACAGGGGTCCAGGGATAGATGCAGGGTTCAGGAATACAGGTCACAAGGTAGAGGATTCAGGAATACAGGTCACAAGGTACAGGATTCAGGAATACAGGTCACAAGGTACAGGATTCAGGAATACAGGTCAGGGCTCAAGGAAAATACCAAGGCAAATGTGTGAGCATCTGCCGGGTATATATACACACCTCCTGCAATCAGTCTCAGGTGAAGTCTGACTGCAGGAGATGATGTCAGCTCCTGACTGCCGGGAGACACCCGCTGGTGGACACCAGTACTACGGCCCAAAGATCTGACAGTACCACCAGCAGGTGAAACCTTTCCTGACAGAATAATAAAATAGGAGACTTCAACCAATGACCCTAGGAAAATGTACCAGATCTACCAGATGCTATTGAGTGCCTTCAAATTGAATCTGATTATTTTGGGGTCGAATGACGATTTGCCAGGGGTCACCGAATCCTGGGCTGTTCCTGAAGTCTGCACCAGGGGTCACCGAATTCTGGGCTGTTCCTGAAGCCTGCACCACTCTCCCAGCCTTTTCGCGGCCATCCAGCTGGGGTGTTCCTGGAGCCAGCGGCCGCCAACTCAGCCTCTTCGCAGCCGCCTATTCAGTTCATGGCATGGTGGGAGGGGGTGGGGGCGTAATACTGTACGAGTGGAAGGGATTCAGGGAGTGCTAAATGTCCGTGGGTTAGGGGCGCAAATTACCCACGCTACGAAAATAATTTTACTGTTAGGGGGCCTACAACTTGGGAAATTTTATCAAGGAGTCACAGCACTAGAAAGGTTGAGAACCACTGATTTAAGACATCTGATTCCCTATATTTGCAAGCACGTTACATTCTATAAAGAATAAAAACACCAGTTGGTTTCCCTTCATAACCTTTTTGACTTTTGATTAACGTTTAAGCCTTCAGTAAGCAAGCAATAAAAATGTATTTCTATGTATCAAACATAAAAAAGTCTTTAGTACCCATATAACATTTAGACCTCTGTTTTGATATATGTACACACTCCTCTCAGAAGGCATACTTATGTGTGTTTATTTTCATTTTCTTGTGCAACCATTGTTCTTACACTGCACCAAAATGTGTGCAACTGTCTTTAACGCATTGTATGTCAGCAGTACATGTGTATGTTTTCTTTATGCAAAATTTAATAAAAACATTATGGAAATGAAAAAAAAAACACAAAAAAGCATGTTCTTTAGGAAAAAAATGTTTTTCTTTATTATTATTACTATTATTATTATTATACAAGATATATATAGCCCCAACAGTTTGTGCAGCGCTTTACAATATATTATTATTTTCTTTATTTAATATTATTATCTATATTTTTTAAATATATTTCATAAAAGGGTGAAATGAGACCTGTATTTTTAAAGTGATATTAAACCCAAAAATAAAAATGTAATGTAGTGTAGCTTACCCATCCTTAAATGTGGTGGCTGCATTTGTTTTCTTTAGGCTTTTTTTCCTATATTTTCTCATGGTGATCTGGCCAGTAACACACATTCTATCTTAGGGTGTCTCCACTCTGAATGGAGAAGCAATGGAGATACCCTTGAACAAGAGCTTTGTTAATCTGAGGAGAGTGTAGCATTAAATTCACTTGCAGATTTAGATGGACCAACAAATTAAAGCCGAACTTCAGATTTTTAAGCAGTTACAGCAACAGTTTTTTTTCCTTTTGATATGTTTAAGGAAGTTTAAAAAAACAGACTTACTAGCCGGATCACCAGGTGAAGATAAAGAGCTTAAAAAAGGAGCAACTATTGCATCCACCAAATCTAAGAATTAGAAATTGGAATATAAAGAGGATGCCCAATTCAGACTTTTTCACCAGTGTTTATGGATTATAGCAGACATACCAAATTCAAATTAAACAAATATCCAAAATAAATAAATGAATAAATAAATAAACCCTGAAAGGGGCCATATTAGATCCACGGAAGGATGTGCCTACCTGAAAAAAAGTACCAAAAAAAGTGGTTGAAGACCCCAGTCATGAAATCTTAACAGAGCACATATATCTGTAATGTTTACTCTCTCCAAAGCTCTAAGCCTCCGGTCACACTGGTGCGACTTGTCATGCAATTTGATGTTTCAAGTCTCACCCTATTGTGCGCAATGGAATCGGAATCGCAACGATTTTTAAAGTAGTTCTTGCACTACTTTTTGCATGTTGGGGTACGACTTGCATAGACATCTGTGCATGAAGTCACAGATGTCTTCCAAGTAGCACCTGAGTAGTACTACTTTGAAATCATAAGTGAAAATATTGCGCCCACTGTGGAAAGAAGCAGCCAACATAACAAATAGACAAAGTGTTGAGTGATAAATAAAACAAAAAATGTGGCGCTGGATGATGTCCGTTACTGTGCAAAAAAATACGAAATGGGGTATAAACTGTCTGTGTCTAATCATAAATATAAACATAAATGCCTTTTTTGCGATTAGACACAGACAGTTTATACCCCATTTCGCATTTATATATGTCTATATGATGCATTTGTACCTATTGTCATGTGGAATTTCACTTCCGAAAGCTGCGGCTAATACCCATTTTTATTTTTATATTCTGTATCAGTCTTTTTTTTATGGTCTCGTTAGAGGGCTATATCCCCGAGACTTATAACTGGTTTGCGCGATTTTTGATGATTTTCACCTTTATACACTTACATGTGCTTGCTGTTTGTCTCCGGTGTTCCTTCGAGACATTGTCTCGAGGCTTGCACCGCAGATACGCTCCAAGGCCCGTTTATTCACATCCCATTTGCTTACGGCCGGCTGCGGTTGGATTCTATTGGTTTATCCATTGATCGTCATCATATCATCACATTACTTTTTCTGGACTCCCCTGATAGGTCCAATCGCTAACCAGTGGTCGCCCACGCTGTGTGCACGTGACTACCTACATCTGTCTGACGGACAAGTATTGATACTATTGGATGATGGGATCGAGGCCTGGTTTTGCTGTTTATCCAGCCATCTCCTATTCGCTTATCCTTATCATATGATGATGACACAGACGCTGTTCTAACCGGAGGTTAGATTCCACATGGCGAAAACAGGTGTCTTAAGTTTGGTATCATACTTTATATATAAATAAGCATATCAGTGGCAAGCAGGCATATACCCCAGTTGAAGTCCTTGTGGACGAAACGCGTCGGGTTCGATATGCTTGCTGAGCCACTACCTACATAGCACTTTTTATTCTGTCAGTTTGTATTCTGCCCCTGTTTGCTTGGGAGTCAGATGAACTTTTTAGAAATAACATTTTTATGCGGATTTACACTATGTGGAGGCATTTTTTCCTTCTTTTCTTTTGAGTAATTTTATCCTGCATAAGAGGATTGAAGATGAAGGCTGACGACTCCAGTATAGCTGCACAACTATGGAAGCCCCAAGTGTGTGAACACCTATTTGTGAAGGTCGGTGAGTAATTGCCAAGAATTCCCACGTACCTTTTCCTGGATTCAGCTCTACACCCATTTCCTCTGGGCTAACTACTCCTACCGAATCCCGATACAAGCTCATTTGACTCACAGCCTTTGGCTGGTGAGTCCACCTGTTCCGGTAAGGGTATTCCAGCTTCTTTATTACCATCTTGAAGTTTTGATCAGTATTATCTCAGTGGCTACTCCATCTTCGTGCACACTGATCGGATTCATCTTATATGCACACAGAAGACATTGAAGCCTTTTCACACTAGCGTTTGTTATACATCCATGTGAACTTTATTTTCCTTGCTAGGGGTGCTATTTATTATTATTATTTTCCTAGTTTTAGTTACCTTTATTCATGCTGTACACAGTACATGTTGGCACTTGATTGGAGATAACACCTACTTTACATGTCACACTATTTCTATCAACCTTTAGTCTTTTTTGTACACATTTTATGATTGCATCAGTTTTATTTTGTGTGAGTTACTATGCACAGTCTTTATATTTGCATAAAACACACTTATGATATAATCGGTTTATACGTTTATGCATAATACTATACTCTTAGTTGGGTTATATAATCTTACATAATCTGGTGACTATCAGGAGGCTATTAATCCATATTGGTATCCAGTGATATTCATTATCATACACGTGTTGAATACACCTATTTATTTGTTTATTTATATGGGCGTGCTTATCATTAAATTACAGGCTTATACCCTACAAGTGCACACATATATGCAATTTCAAATTTATTGCTCATATATATTTTTCTACGCTTGTCTCTCTGAGTGTTCCATTAAATTTTTACTGTGCAGTGCACCTCCAGATCCATATTCTGGTTAGGTTTGCACAGTAAGGGACATCATCCAGCGCCACATTTTTTGTTTTACTTTGAAATCGTGCTGCTTCAAGTGAAGTAGCATGATTCCAATGTTGCCATTGGTGTGACTGGGGGCTGAGTGTCATTTCTCTCTGGTACTTTGTTCCTGTGTTATCAGCATGAGTCACTTCTGAGACATTTTCCTGACACATGAGATAAAGTTTGTGAAGGGGAGGGAGATAAGTACACAGCTTGTCTATTCAGAATACAACTCTGTATGTTCCTTCATTCCTTTGCCTATGTGGAGGGGGTGTCCCTTTCCTTCAATTAGCTCTCATACACTGTATGAGACTGCAGATAAACAAGAAAAACTTATGTAGTGAGATTTGTTTCATCCCTGTGTATCATCTGAGGCTGTTCACTTCACTGGATATATGTGAGGGTGTACAATCACTTCAAGAACATGAATAAGGTGCTTAAAGTCCAAAGTAAAGTAAGCACTAACAGCGCTAAAGCGATAAATAACTCAGTCCATCTATTGGAACAACTCGTGTCAGTCATGAATCTTTCATAGCAGAGCTAACACACTGCTAGAAATTCTTATCAGGTTGCTTAATCACATCACCACACCACACCACATGGGGCTTCTCACCCCGTGGATAATGAACACTCCTTCAGAATATTATCGCAATGATAAAAGCGGGCCCTTTCCCATCAGCAGATCCACAGTCGGACTACTCCTTCAGGATACAACCTCCTCTTTAGTAAGTGCTTTTTACTGGAGATGGCAGTCTCTGTAATGGTGGTGTATATGAGAAAAAACATCTCATAGCATAACTCTGTTAGGTAAGTTTTATTCTCAAAAGACCCCCAAGAGTTACACTTACAAACTGTCAAAATCATATAGGCATTAAACAAAAAGTGCGTGAGAACGACAAAGTCGATGACAAAACGAGTTAGGGACTGTCCATACGGCCACCAATTCAGACGTGTCAGTGTGAAGCTCAACCCGGGTATCACCGAGACTACCATCAAGGAACGGTGAGAATGACACACGTGTTCTGATGCGTTTTTTGTTTTTTCTATCAATAAAGCATGTATAAGGTCTGGAGTTGATTCTAAGTGTGGTATTTGCATTTGGAATCTTTTGCTATGAACCTACATCATGCGTTCAGAGGAGCTGTCCATGCAAGTGAAACAGGCCATTGTAAGGCTTCAAAAACTTCAACAAATCCATCAGGGAGATAGCAGCAACATTATGAGTGGCCAAATCAACAGTTTGGTACATTCTGAAGAAAGAAGAATGCACTGATGAGCTCAGCAACATAAAAAGGCCTGGACGTCCACGGAAGACAACAGTGGTGGATAATCGCAGGATCCTCTCTATGGTAAAGAAAAACCCATTCACAACATCCAGACAAGTGAAGGACACTCTCCAGGAGGTGGCGTATCATTGTCAAAGTCTACAATGAAGAGAAGACTTCACAAGAGCAAATACAGAGGATTCACCACAAGGTGCAAACCATTATTAAGCCTAAAGAATAGAAAAGCCAGATTAGACTTTGCCAAAAAACATCTAAAAATCCAGACCAGTTCTGGAAAGGCATTCTCTGGACAGATGAAACTAATCTTAATCTATATCAAAATGACGGGAAAAAAAGTGTAGCGAAGGCCCGATCCAAAGCACACAACGCCATCTGTAAAACATGAAAAGAGAATCTGAGAACTGACCCCTGACATGAACCACCTCCATCCCTAAATATAGCAAAGAAACGACAGTCGCCCCTGGGACTTTAAATGAGATGTTCATGATGATCAAAAGGGTGAACAAGTATAAAGGTAAAAATGATTTATTGAAAAGTTAACATCATCCAACAAAGGACATGAGCATGGGTGAACAAATTCATAAAACAGCAACATTGCATTGTAATCCTAAAACATAGCCATAATATTATAGTAATACATGTGATACAGATATGCATGGTACATCTCTAACCCGACGCGTTTCGCAAGCTTTCCTCGCTTCATCAGGGGCTGATGTGCATATCTGCTGTCTGTAAAAACAGATAAAATATATATTAGAGTATCGGTTATGATTGGACAAAAGCAAGAAGCCTGAACCGATTATCCCATACTTACTTGTCAGACAAAGGCTACAAAGGCTGAACCCAAAACAGGGGTTGGCAGAGGGCATCTCCCCTGGGAGCTGAAGAGATGGAGAACTCAGCAAGGAGGACCGAGGCTAGACGTGGGGGGCAGCATGGCAATATCGGAAAGGAAACGTGGACCCAAAAATGCTCCCATGTGTCTTGCAGGGCATACTCACTGTATGGAATATACAAATATAAAATATGTATGTGGTTTAATTAAAAGTGTCTTGAAAGTATAAGATAATATGCGTCATTGCACAGGATACAAGGGTATCCTACAGAGAAAGTCTGAAGTAATTGCATTGGCACTGTCACGGAAGTATAAAGTATGTGCTGGATGCAAAGTATGCAAAAGTGTCCTGCAGAGCATGGGAGGGAAGAAGGGTATGGAGAGAAAGTATGGAATGAGGTGAAGGGGGGCAAGTGAGAAGTGTGGTAAAAAAGAAAAAAGGAAAAGAAAAAAGAAAAAAAGACAAAGGGAGAGAGGGGGAGGGAAAGGTGAGGGAGTGAGGAGATGAAACAGGGTGGAATGGAAGAAAGACACAAATAAATGAAAGACAAGTGAACTGAGGATGTAACAACAAAATCAAGAAAAAAGTAATGAAAGGTATGAGTTGGAATATGAATCAGAAACACAAGGTGTGCATATGAGAATGAGTACACAATGGGGTAAAAAGTATGAGTGTTGAAGATATATCAAAAAGTGCCTACCAGTGTGGTTGAGCGGTCCCGCCTGTGTGTTGAAAGAGCATGATGAAAAGGGAGTTTGCCATGCCAGCACCCCCCGCCTAAATACCCGGACATCCGCCGAATTCTCCGCCCCTAACGTCATGCGTCAGGCGGAGCAAGGAGGGATCGCAACGATTCTGTAAAACATGGTGGAGGCAGTGTGATGACATGGGCATGCATGGCTTCCAGTGGCACTAGGTCATTGGTGTTTATTGATGATGTGACAGAATACAGAATACAGCTTTTGAAGGAAAAGAAGTGGAATATTCTGCAATGGCCATGTCAATCACCTGATCTCAACCCAATTGAGCATGCATTTCACTTGCTGAAGGCAAAACTAAAGGCAGACATTACCCACAAACAAAGAACAACTGAAGACAGCTGTAGTTAGAGTCTGGCAAAGCATCAGAAAGGAGGAAACCCAGTCTTTGGTACTGTTCATGGGTTCCAGACTTCAGGCAGTCATTGCCAGTAAAGGATTCTGAACAAAATATAAAGAATGAACATTTATTTATGATTATATTCATTTGTCCAATTACATTTGAGCCCCTGAAAATGGGGGGGGGGGGGGGGGACTCTGGATAAAAATTGTTGCAGTTCCTAAAATTTGGAGCGGCGACTCTGGAATCTCTCCAGCAACATAGAGTGCTGCTACTTTATGCTCCAGTTCACCACCCCTTCAGCAGAAGCAGTTCTCTGTAAACAGGTTAAGCCTATACACTGCCACTCTGCAATAATGTGCATTAATAAGTGATATACCACTGCAATAATGTGCCATTGCTGAGTAATGTACTGTTTCAATACTGTGCCTTACTAAGTGTATATTGCAACTGTTTGAACATTCTACAGTTAGTAACTATAGGCACTGCTATTCAAGTAACAATCTGCAAATACTTCTGATAAAGTGGAACTTTAGTGAGAAAATTAAGTCCTGCTAGGTCACCCCCAAGCTTGCCCCTTTTGCAGGTATAGCTATGTAAAACATTAAAAATAAGCGCCTATACTGTTTATAATCCAGTAAAATCTCACCCTGCTCTGCACATGCTCAGTTGCTATTTTTCCTCACTGTGCCGAAAATGTAGAGGCCAATCTGCTGACAGCCTATTAGGATTTACTGCTGCTCAGGGGCTCAGGACTTCAGCAAAATGGTGGACTCCAGCAAGAAGAAACAGGAACAATGCTGGAGGCAATTTACAGCACACACTAATTTGTATTTTCCTTGCTAAAGGACATTATGGTTTTATATCAAGTTGTTATGGGTAAAGTTCCACTTTAAGCTTATTTAAATATACAGGATTTTATACAACTTCCTGGACTGTGTGTGTGATCTCTCAGAGGTTGGGTAACCCAGCCCCAAGCCCCGCCTACACATTTCCCCCCACTTCTCTTCTTGGCTCCTGGTCCCTTCACCATGTTCATTAGTTCCCTTGCCTCAGGAGCCTATAAGAGAGGACCAGGTCTCTAAAAGTGCTACCTGCACCAATAGGATGTGTCCACATCATGCAGGCAGTGATACAGACACCTGAAAAAGGACCCCATTAATAAAACAGAAGAAGAGGGAATAATCCTTATGTGACTGTTGCGTCAGGTAAGTAAAATGGGCATTTGAATATTTTTTTTTAATTTCATACCAGTGGTTAGTTATGAATGGGGAGGGGGGTTGGTAATTTCCTGGAGTTGGGCTTTATGAATGGAAGACTTTTGCATGTTGAAGTATTTGAAAATGCTAAGCTTTAAGTCCCTTTTCTTATGCATATATCCATAAATTATAAGGGTGACATCCTAAATAAATTATACTAACATATAAAATGAATGTTCCATACCAATAACAGCATAAAAAATTCAACATTACCTCCTAAGAAGATTTATTTAGCTTGGTAACTGCATAACAAGAGCTCATTAAAGAAATTGTAGTTTGAGCTTCATTCTGTAATTCCTAAGGTGACCCCAGACACAGCTATTGTTCAATATTTTATTATAAATGAGCAGTCAAATGGGTGGAGAAAGAGCGGGCCTTGCTGTGTAGTCCTCTAAAGACAGTGGAAGTCACTGGGGAGGATACAAGCACATGCATGGACGATGGGGGACATTTAGGCTTATATAATTATACATTATATAATTTTCGTATTAAATTTTCCTTTAGATTTACCAAAACCATATAATATGAGGTCAAACCTAAATACTTTCAATGTGCATGCAGTCAGGCAGGCCCTTGCACTACATATTTGAAGGTAAATCTAAAGAAAATTGAATAAGTAAATTGTATAGTGTATGGCCAGCCTTATTAAAGTAGCTGAGTAATAATTAATGTGCAATTAGCATGCAAAAGCAGGAGTTAGCAGGAGTCTTTAAACCTGTGTTGTGTACTAATCATCAGATTTAGTCCTACGGTATCATGCTTTTAAAACTGCAAGCAAACGAGGGGTAGGAATACAGATTTAGCGATAGCAAGATGTTTGTTCCAAGCTAGAAAGCTAATAGCACAATCCTGGCAATCGAGGACACCCCCAACCCCTGAAGCCTGGATTGAAACCATTAACGCTACAGTATGGAGCGAAAGGACATTCTATACTAGATCAGGCAACTATAACACATTTGCGAAATTATGGAACTTGTGGGCCCAAGCAATGCCGTGCTCTTTACCAGTGCTATCTTAGTGCCGAGAGCAACCCTCTCTCCACCCGGATAGAGGTGTCGTGCTGGGCGTGGCTTGGGGTTCCGAAACCAAGAAAAAACAACGAAAAAGAACAGTAGTTAAATATAGGGCGTACCTCGGTATTATGTGGGCCCGATAGGGGGGGGGGATTGGGGGGGGGGGGGGGAATGGTGTATTAGACAGAACAGTAATAATATACAAGCACGTATGATAATAATAAGAGATTATGCGGCCGGTTGGCCTCGATGCACAAACTGGGTGTCTTATAAGTTACACATTTGTATTACTGTAATTATTTAAATATGGAATGCACAATGCAAAAGAAGGAAAGTTTGCAAGGCCACAATGATGTGACTAGGTAAGAGACACACATGAGTACCAAACTGAAAGCTGTCTCCATATTAAGTTAACTGAAGTGGCTGAAAAAAAAAAACTGCAAGCAACTCCTTTTTCCTTGTTCACACACGCTGTGGTGACCTGCGTTTTACCGCACTGGAAACTAGGACACACAGAAACTGATTGCTTTCTATGAGTCCTATTTACACTGCACCACACCATGGAGGGGTGAGCTGCGATAAAATGCAGATATGCTGATGATATCACAGATTTACTGACAACATGGTATGTATTGCAGAGATTGCTTACTTTTCTTTCTTTAGAGCAATATAAGGGCCAAAGCTGAACTATTTAGCTGCAAGGCTTAAAATGGACACAGACAGGTTTTGCTTGAGGATAAGTAGAAAGATCTTTGGCAATCCTCCACTGTACCACTATCACCAAGGCTGTGGTAGTCAGGTGGGGTCCAAAGGACCTGCACTAACTGGCCAGTGGTCTCTGGTAAAGCTCAGGAGAAGCAAAGAGGGAGGTTGGAGAGCCATTTTAGTGTAGTAAATTGCTTCAAAAAAGTAAAATTATTTGAGGTGTAATTCCACAATAGGAAAAAGGGAAAATACAAAATGACATATCAGTTGCGATTGCAGTCACCCCTAAGGGTGAGAACAAGTAACCCTCCAAGTATGCTGGTGGAGGAAACCTGTCTCCAAGCAGGATACAGTTGGTCACTCTCTATGCCTCACGGATACCCATCCTGGGTCCTCAGGTGTATGGATTCAGTAAGTCCAAGAGGAGTCTGCAAAAATAACCAGTCGGTGGTCCGATAGAGAGAGGTGCCCGAAGTTATATGTCTAAGAATGGGTTGGAGTCGTCTGATTTCTGGGAGGCTCCCAGAGATCGAATCAGAACTGATGACATCACATTTCCTACATACATGCAGAGCATATACTATATATATATATATATATATATATATATATATGTAATATGTTATTACTCTTAAACTGAGGAAATGGCAATTTAAAGCCACGACACACAGTTCATGTGGTGAAATAACGAAATTTGATTTTCATGAAAGCAGACGACTCTGATCTATTCTTAGACATATTTTGTCAAACACCTCTGCTGATCAGAGCACTGATGTGTTATTTGTGCAGACTCATCTTGTACTTACCGTCACCAATATCACGGCTGCCCCTTGCACGTGTCACTGAAAGAAATAAAGTGGCCTTATATGACGTAATATATATGCAGTCGTTTTTTTATATCACATTTTGCCAAGCCGGGTGATGCCACCAGGGACACACACAGGGGCGGATCCAGAGCCTAATCTCGGGAGGGGCACTGCCAGAAAATACGTTCTTTTGGGGTAAATTTATAGGGGAAATGGCTGGTGTTATCGCTTCAATCATCCCAGCACCATGGTTGTTATGGTGTCAGGATGATTGAAGCGCATTATTACTATTATTACATTGTTATAAAAATGAAATGGTTTAACTCACCATAATGCAGAATCAGTGGGAGCACCGAGCGTGTCACTTGTCACTGTCACCTGCCACATGTTGCGGATTGTCACTTGCCACGTCGCCTGTCACCAGATGCAGATTGCCACTTGCCACGTCCCATGCCACACGTTGCAGATTGTCACTTGCTACGTCCCATGCCGTGGAGCCAACACTAACTTAGGGGCGGCGGAGGCCTGTAGTGTGAATAAGATGTATCATGGAGGGAGGAGGTACCGGTGGGTGGGGCCAACACAGTCAGGGGCGGAGAAAGAAGAATGCTGGCGCTCCTCTCTGCCTCTGCCGCCACTGACTATGGACGCTGGACATGTTAGTGCAGTTAAACTGCAACTGTTACTGTCCCCCCCTATTTTGAGGCTCCAGCAGCTCCGTCCTGACCTGTCACGGTGACTCACTGTCACGTCGGCTCTGAGACTCGAGTTCGACGTGACTCACTGACGTCACTCGTTGCTAGACACCAGGCGGCCCTTGCGTTAGCAACGAGTGCAGGGAAGAGGCTCCACCCACCTCCTTCTCCTGGTATCCTGCTCAGTCAGCACTAGTCTCTCTCTCGGAGCCGCTGATCGGCTGATGTGAGAGAGACTCGGGCAGAGGCAGCGGCAGCCGTAGGGGCAAGCAAGTGAGTGTGACTGTGAAAAACATGTCAGTGTACTATTTCGGGGGGGGGGGGGGGGGCAATTGCCCTGTTGCCCCCCCCCTGGATCCGCCCCTGGACACACATGGCTCGAATTTTTGAAACAATCATCCGATTTAAGGCTTGTATGACAAGCCTAAAGTGGTAGTAAACCCACTTTTTCATCTTTTACCTACAGGTATACCGATACTAAGGCTTACCTGTAGGTACTGTGAATATCTCCTTAACTTGCGCTGTTTAGGAGATATTCAAAGAGCCAGAGACATCACCGCTGCATGTGCTATGAAGGTCCAGCATACTATGTCGGACCTTCAGAGCCCGTGCCGTAAATTTCGGCTCCCGCATGCATGCGTGGGAGTGACTTCATCACGCCCCTGGCCACTCATGTAGCCAGAGGCTACAAACACGGAAGGAAGACCGGGTGAAGATGGAAGCCTTCTCAGAGGTGACAGCGCGATGCTGAAGGGCTTTGTTTTAAGATAAAAAGAACAAATATTACAGCGCACACATGCAAAAAATGACATTTAATTCCTGCAAGGCTATTTAAAACACCTGAACATTTTTTTAAAAATATGGAGATTTGGTCACACCATATGGCTATCTGGTGCTTAAGCCCACTTACTGCGACAAAGTACCCCATTATTAGGGTAGTTTGTCGCAGTAAGTGGGCTTAAAGCGGAGTTCCAGTCATAATTTTTTTTTTACATTAATCAGCAGCATTAATTCTAAATAACAACCTTTGGGAAAAAAAATTTTTTTACTCACCTTTTCAGGTCTGTTGCAAGGGAGTCCCTCGTAATGTGCCTCTTCCTGTCCAAGGCGCCTGACGTCATTTCCCTTGGCGCCCGTGCTCGCTAGTGCTCTTGGGAGATGTCTGTCATCATTTCCCAGGAGTCACTGGACAGCGCCGAGGGATTCATTGGCATCACAACGGGGGCGGGCACTTCCGACGACCACGCCCGTTGTGATGGCAACGTCAGAAGTGTACGGTGCTGCGCCGTACATTTGGCGCATGCGCGAGAACGGGCGGTGCATGCTGGTCACTCAGCTGCACCGTATCCTGAAACAGTATGCTTGTGGGCTTTACATGCCCACAAGCAAGATGGGAACGGCCAGGACAAAAGAATAAAACTTTATTTTTTATAATAAAGCGGAAATCAGGGGACGAAATTTCTAAAACAAGTGAGTGCTAAAAGTAAATGTTCTGATCTTAAGAAATGTTTTGAAAAAAGAATTAATTCATGTTGTTGGAACTGCGCTTTAAGCACCATATAGCCATATAGTGTGATCAAATCCCCATATTTTTTGAAAATGTCTAGGTGTTGTAGCCCCCCTGGTGGTTTTCCCGAGTGTGGCTCGGGGTTAAAATTCAGTCCCATTAGCGGTAACCCCGAGCCACACTCAGGATCGCATTGCAGGATCCTGGGGCGGCGTTACTTACCTTGTCCCCGGGATCCTGCGATGTCCCCCGCAGTGTCCGTGGGCTCTGTCCTCTGCCCGAAGCCTCTCCGTGCCAGGCTCCGTTCCCTGCGAGCGTCGCAACGCACGGGGGCGGAGCCTGGCGGCAAATTCAAAAAACTGTAAAAAGCATAACACATACAGTACTGTAATCTTACAGATTACAGTACTGTATGAAATTATTTCACATCCCTTTTGTCCCCAGTGCTTTGTCCAATGCCCTGCATGCAGTTCTATATTATATATACTGTTCTTTCTGCCTGGAAACTGGAGATTGTCCATAGCAACCAAAAAGTGTCCCTTTACGTCAAAAATGGTTTTAGACCAGCTAGAAAACAGCGATAGTAAATTAGAACACTTGCAGAATTGAGCGATGGTGAATCGTGGGGAAATTTATTTTATTATTATTTTATTTTTATTTTTTTAATTATTTATTTTTATTTATTATATTATAATTTATGTTTTTGTGTTTCAAGCTTTATCATACCCGGGATATCTACTAGACTCTTGTTTGGACAGATTTAAGTGTGTTATTGCTAAGAATTACAGACCTACAATATAAAACGCCAAATTTCCATGCAAAATAATTGTACCCCATTCAGCACCTAAAATCCGAAAGAATCATACCGCCAGGGAGGTTAAATAGTCTTGCAGGAGTTACATGAAATTTTTTGTATATGTGCGCTGTAATATTATGTTCTTTTTTATGGTTTTAAGGCTGCACCATCTCTAATGAATCTTTTCGGGTGTGCCCCCCAAATCTTTGTTTATTTTAGGATAAGTCTCACATAATGTGCTAGTTTGTGGTTTGTGATGCATACTAGCATATTATGACATTGCCTTGCAGGGGATATTTTTTTTCTTTAACTGTGGTTTACTACCACTTTAAGCTGTTCTCACTCTGTTTCTGGTATGATTAACAAACATGCAATGTATTACATGGTAAAATGGATGTTTTGCTGCACATTATTGCGACACAGTAAAATGTTTGTTGCCGTTCATTTAAAATGTTAAGCCAATGCACTCTTGAAGTAACTGCTAATGTAATGTAATGTGCCGAATGTGATTTTTATTTTTTTGGTCATAATGACCATGGCCTATTGCAACACAATATGTAAACATTATGTAAACCTTTCTACATGTACAGAGCATACAGACAGCACAGTGGTTGGCATTTTTGCTGTACTGGGGCCCTGAATTCAATTCCAATCAAGTATTCTTTTTGAATGCAAGTTGCATGTTGTTCCTATGTTTACGGCTCATTCCTGGAGCTCAGGTTTCCTCTCACACGAAAGAAAAATACTGGTAAGTTAATTAGTGTCTAACCAAACAGGTCCCAGTATGTCATAAGGAATTTCAATTGTAAACTCCTTCAGGGGCAAATCGTGTTGTGAATGGTTCTATGAACTAAGTAAATACCCTTGTTTTTCTGTGAGTACAAACATAAACGCAGGCTGTAATGCTGAGATCCATATCTTAGTTTGTGGAAGAATGTCTTTGAATATATGAAGCTTTATCCCGGCCATACATGAATCGAAATTCTGTTGCTTCAGTGGGGACCTGCTGAATTTCGGACCTGCTGAATTTGGATCCATGTATGGGCAGGTTGGTTGTACGCAAGTCAATCTATCGACCTGTGTACAACCAGTCTGTTAGAAATTTTTATACTTTGGATATACTTTGGTTTATTGAATGTTATATAGATAATGCTGAGCTGCTGTTAACATTTACCATTCTATCTCCTTAACTGTATTTTTTAAAGAAACCTGAGGAAGTAAGGTAACTGCCATTACTGACCTCCCGTTGCTTATCGCCCATCAAAATATACTCATTCTAATCCATTGTCTTTGGGACCTGATGCAACCACCCAAATTTAGGAGTTCTGTCTCTCCTGATCTCTAGTCAACCTTCTTATAAGCTTTGACATAATCCAATTGATGCTTTCTGCACTTTACACAGGATAATGAACCCGTTTTAAAGCGGAATTCCAGCCGGGGGAAAAAAAATTTAAAGTCAGTAGCTACAAATATTGTAGCTGCTGACTTTTAATATAAGGACACTTACCTGTCCAGGGAGCCCGCAATGTTGGGACCCCAAGCCGATCCGTCCATCTGCTTTGGGTGCAGGCGCCAGCATTGCTAGTAAGGGAAACCGGCAGTGAAGCCTTCAGGCTTCACAGCCAGTTTCCTACTGCACATGTGCAAATCACGTGGTGGTTTCTGAATGGTCCTGTCGTCATCTTCTGGGAGACACAGGTCCCAGAAGGCAACGGGAGGAGGAGGAGGGCACAATCCAAACGCTGAAATAACAAGCCTCGCCGTGGCGGTCTTAACAGGGAGAAAAAAGATTACCCCATAAAAACACAGTAAATCCAGCTAGAAAAAGAAATAAAACAGGCAATGATGTTTTATTTTGCTGTTCTGAAGCGGATTGTGTAAAGATGTAAATGTTGGTGGAATTTATAGGAATAAAGTATTTCATTTGTGCCCCTCTGTGTAGAAACAGAGTGTGACCCCCATGTTCCCCAGACCCCCTGCCCCAGCAAATGTCAGTAGAATCCCACTTATGTTACATTATTGGGCTCCCTGGTTTAGTTCCCATTAGGGTTGTTTTGCATATGGTCTATGTGTATTTTTTTTTCACCCTAAAATAAAAATATTAAAAAAATATACAGTAAGACTGGCCATAGATGGTTTGAGTCTTGGTCATTTCAGCAGGAATATGGTACAGGCTGAATGAACCAAGTTGGTCGATTGATCAAATTGGGTACAACCAGCTTCCAGATTTACTTGCAATTATCGCTAGGGGCTAGTATAGCCGCTAGCCATAATCACTGTCTTCTCCCAGTGGGGACAGCTTCCCCCGCCCATCCCCACCCCACCGGCAGAACACAATGTCTCAGCAAGAGTGATTCCGCTGTCAGCGTGATCTGTGTTGATGGGGGATTTGTGGGAATTTCTTTCCTGCAACCTATGGTTGCAGGGAGGAAATCCGCACCATCTGTGGCCTGAGGTGGAAAATCCACCTCAGTTCACTTTGTAGGAGCAATTTATTTGAATCACCACCCCTTGGATTGTCAGGGACGTGACTATGTAGGAAAAACCAAGCTTGAACTATGGCGAAAAATATACAGACATATTGTCAGTATGAATAAAAAAGACCCCGGCCTACCCTTTGGAAGGTACAGTCGTGCAGTGCACAGAGACAGCACCCCCAAAGTGTGGTTCCTTGCATTAGATCACCTCCCTAACAATTTAAGGGGTGGTGATTCAAATAAATTGCTCCTACAAAGTGAACTGAGGTGGATTTTCCACCTCAAGGCCACCTCACCCCCAGGCCTCAATGAAGCCTTCAATTTTAAACCATACTTAGAGGGATTTCAGTCGGGTGTCTGCGAATTAGACCTGTAAATACAAATGGGTTTTTACCCCTTGTGAACACACGCATATGTGTCTGTTTATATATACATATATATATTTATATATAGATTTATTAAAAAAGAAAAACTGAAATATCACATGGTCCTAAGTATTCAAACCCTTTGCTGTGACACTCATATATTTAACTCAGGTGCTGTCCATTTCTTCTGATCATCCTTGAGATGGTTCTACCCCTTCATTTGAGTCCAGCTGTGTTTGATTATACTGATTGGACTTGATTAGGAAAGCCACACACCTGTCTATATAAGACCTTACAGCTCACAGTGCATGTCAGAGCAAGTGAGAATCATGAGGGCAAAGGAACTGCCTGAAGAGCTCAGAGACAGAATTGTGGCAAGGCACAGATCTGGCCAAGGTTACAAAAAAATTTCTGCTGCACTTAAGGTTCCTAAGAGCACAGTGGCCTCCATAATCCTTAAATGGAAGACGTTTGGGACGACCAGAACCCTTCCTAGAGCTGGCCGCCCGGCCAAACTGAGCTATTGGGGGAGAAGAGCCTTGGGGAGAGAGGTAAGGAAGAACCCAAAGATCACTGTGGCTGAGCTCCAAAGATGCAGTCGAGAGATAGGAGAAAGTTGTAGAAAGTCAACCATCACTGCAGCCCGGTCGGGGCTTTATGGCCGAGTGGCCCGACGGAAGCCTCTCCACAGTGCAAGACACATGAAAGCCAGCAAGGAGTTTGCTAAAAAACACCTGAAGGATTCCAAGATGGTGAGAAATAAGATTCTCTGGTCTGATGAGACCAAGATAGAACTTTTTGGCCTTAATTCTAAGCGGTATGTGTGGAGAAAACCAGGCACTGCTCATCACCTGTCCAATACAGTCCCAACAGTGAAGTGGTGGTGGCAGCATCATGCTGTGGGGGTGTTTTTCAGCTGCAGGGACAGGACGACTGGTTGCAATCGAGGGGAAGATGAATGTGGCCAAGTACAGGGATATCCTGGATGAAAACCTTCTCCAGAGTGCTCAGGACCTCAGACTGGGCTGAAGGTTTACCTTCCAACAAGACAACGACCCTAAGCACACAGCTAAAATAACAAAGGAGTGGCTTCACAACAACTCCCTGACTGTTCTTGAATGGCCGAGCCAGAGCCCTGACTTAAACCCAATTGAGCATCTCTGGAGAGACCTAAAAATGGCTGTCCACCAACGTTTACCATCCAACCTGACAGAACTGGAGAGGATCTGCAAGAAGGAATGGCAGAGGATCCCCAAATCCAGGTGTGAAAAACTTGTTGCATCTTTCCCAAAAAGACCCATGGCTGTATTAGATCAAAAGGGTGCTTCTACTAAATACTGAGCAAAGGGTCTGAATACTTAGGACTATGTGATATTTCAGTTTTTCTTTTTTAATAAATCTGCAAAAATGTCAACAATTCTGTGTTTTTCTGTCAATATGGGGTGCTGTGTGTACATTAATGAGGAAAAAAATGAACTTAAATGATTTTAGCAAATGGCTGCAATATAACAAAGAGTGAAAAATTTAAGGGGGTCTGAATACTTTCCGTCCCCACTGTATATATAAAAATATACACAGGTGATCCTCGAAAAGGTGAAACAAATATATCTGATAGACTCATTACATGCAAAAAAAGAATAAATTTAAATTCAGCGCTGACTAATAAATGGACACAATAAGGTAAATGCAAGCAGGCACTAAGGTCAATTCAAAAAATACCTCAAAAGCATAAATATAAAAGGAGTGCTGCGCAAATAAAAAGTCCATAAATCAACTTATATAAAATGTGGTGACAGGATAAGAAGACAGGAGACACCAGTGACAATATACAGGCTGAGATCGATATCTGGATAGTGACTAGTATCCCTCCACCGGGCTTGGATGGCCCCTCACCTCAGATATTCGACCTGAAACAGGTCACACCGCATATAATCATGGATGGATCAATCTGTATAGTTGGTAATTTCTCCTTCATCTCCCAGCATACAGCATAGTAGCGGATGATGCATATAAAATACAAAGGCAAAACATAGTGTTCTCCGTAGCTACTTTATTTGAATGGTAAAAGTATAAAAAACATATATAAAACACTCACAGAGACCGGCACTCCAATCCGAGTGCCGGCTGACAGGCTTGTGATCGCGTCTGTTGGATGACCGCGGGTGACGTCATGCGCTCCTAACCCCCGTACGTGTTACGTCCTGTGGGCGGGACTTCATCGGCGTGGGGCGGGATGCGCAATGACGGCCCGCATTGTTTATAATCTGTGCCATGGTGATGGCAGCACCAATCAGAAGAGCAGGAGCGATAATCAGGAAGTCTGGCACCTCCCCACCCCTGCATTTAACTCATGGTTATTATGATACTTCCCTACCAACGGGAAACGAAAAATTCAAGGCCGCCAGTGGCAAACAGATGATAAAAAATATTAAAAGATAAAAAATGAAAAAAATGAAGATGATTACCTGCAATACCCGGATAACAAATCTCATTATGCACAGTCAACTATCTTCATCTTAAATTTAAAAGTATAACAGTATTTACTCTTAAACACGCATAAACTCATGCTGCAATATCGCATGTGAAAGGGTCACATATAAAAAAGTCGCATATATAAAATATATGGAACATCTAAAAAATATAGGAGACATCAGACCACGGACATCGGCTAAACACAATCACATATAAAAAAAAAAAAAAAAAAAAAAAAAACCTATTATCTATTAGAAATAAAACAGTTCAAATCAAAATCAACATTCATTCCAAAGGGGGAGAGAACTTTTGTCTCATAGATCCAGAATGATTCCCTACGACTAAGCTGCCTGATGTAATGGCCACCCCTCCATTGCCGCGGAACCTTTTCTATCCCCCAAAATTTAAGGCATCTGGGGTCTCGTTGATGGAAAAGACGGAAATGCCTGGACACACTGTGGGTCTTTACCCCCCGCTTGATGTTACTAATGTGTTCTCCGATTCTTACCTGGAGGGCTCTTGAGGTCCGGCCCACATACTGGAGACCACAATCGCACTCTAAAAAGAAAACACAGAGAGGGTCCAGGGGGGGAAGACGATTCCAAAAGGTCAAGACCCCACTAGGCACTGGCATTTTCAATCTTAGTGGTACTCCTCTTACTACTGAAGAAACATTGGTTCTGGATAGGGGCTTGAAGTTTGCCCCGGTCCGTAACCTGAACAAATTTCAAGCCTATGTTAGTATCCAGAAATATGTCCGTAATCTAAATATGAAGAAATATTTTCTCTCCAATCTGGTTCCACACACCACCCCTCCCTTAGTTACTAGTTCTAGACATTCCAACCTTCGGAATCGCTCTATTTTCAATCCTATTTGCAGTGATAATAGGCACTTAGAGGTATTTAAAAATATGGTTTGTCAAGATCTTGATCAACTCAAGATCAAAAGGGCCAGAGATTCACAGGCCATTAAGAGAGGTATTGCTTCCTTAGAACAAAGGAAAGACATAGTAATCAGGCCAGCTGATAAGGGTGGTGGGCTGGTTGTGCTTAGCAAAACATATTACCAAGCAGAAATGGAGAAATTGTTGAATGATCGGAATACATATGAACTTCTGAGGAGTGACCCTATGTTGCCCTTCAAGAACAATTTACATTGTCTTATTGAAAAGGGTAAAACCCAGGGAATTCTAAATTCCAAAGAGGCTGCTTACTTAGACCCTTTCTATTGCAGGACCCCTATTATTTATATCCTACCTAAACTACATAAAAACGCAGAACATCCACCTGGCCGTCCGATCGTAAACGGAATTGATTCCGTAACCTCAAGATTAGGCCAATATTTGGATTTCTTTCTCCAGCCACTCGTTTTAAAAACCAAAGCGTTCTTAGGGGATACGAAGCAAATCCTTCAAATTTTATCGACCCTTCCATGCACCCCGTCTAGCATTCTAATTACTGCAGACGTGGGTTCTCTTTATACTATTATCGATCATAAACAGGCCCTTGATTCAGTTAGTTGGGCTTTGA
Organism: Aquarana catesbeiana; assembly: GCF_042186555.1. Lineage (NCBI taxonomy): Eukaryota > Metazoa > Chordata > Amphibia > Anura > Ranidae > Aquarana > Aquarana catesbeiana. Next base: position 161,493,286 of record NC_133328.1, on the reverse strand, counting down.
CCACTTCTAATCTTTCGAGTGATCACATCTCCTTTTTGTTGGAAAGCTTGGAGTTCTGTTTACTAAATAATTATTTTTGGTTCAACGGGGACTTTTTCCTACAGACAAGAGGAGTAGCCATGGGGGCTAGGTTCGCTCCCAGTGTGGCCAACCTTTTTATGGCCCACTGGGAGGAGGACACCATTTTTCAAGACCCCCCACCGCAATTGTTGTGTTACAGACGATATATTGATGACCTAATTATGGTCTGGGAGGGTGATATGCCTAGTTTGCAAACCTTCCTGGATGGGTTGAATGCCAATAACAAAAACATTGAGTTAACTTGGACGATTAGCCATCAACAGATTATATTCCTTGACCTTGAAATATTTAAGGGGGAGGGAGTTTTTCATACCAGGAATCATTTCAAAACAACTGATAGGAATGCATATATCCCTCTGACTAGTTGTCACCATAAATCTTGGCTCTGCAATATACCAAGAGGCCAATTCATCCGCTTGCGCCGCAACTGTACTTCAGATGATGATTTCTTGGCACAGTCGCAGGTGCTCGCGGATAGGTTTAAAGAAAAAGGGTATTCCCAAGCTCTGGTGGATGCAGAAATAGCCAAAGTACTGGCAATTGATAGGAACACTGTAGTTGCAGACAAGGCCAAACCCTTGGAAGATAATGCTAATATCTCAAGCTATCGTATTATACTTGATTATAACATTCAGTATAAAAAAACTAGAACATATTATAGCCAGACATTGGCCCATTCTCAAAGGAGATAGGACCCTTGGACCGGTTCTCCCTGATCACCCTCGGTTCATCTATCGTAAGGCCCCATCCTTACGTGATCGGGTAGCACCAGGGGTCATTGACCCACCCAAGACTGTGACCAGTGGACTGTTTGGGTTTCTATCTGGCTTTTACGCATGTGGTAAATGTGCCACATGCAGGAAGGCCAGCAGAAATATTAAGAGACGGAAGGAATTTGTTTCGTACGCAACGCAAAAAAGTTATAAAATTGAAGGTCTGATTACGTGCTCATCAGTGGGGGTGGTCTACATGCTGGAGTGCGATTGTGGCCTCCAGTATGTGGGCCGGACCTCAAGAGCCCTCCACGTAAGAATCGGAGAACACATTAGTAACATCAAGCGGGGGGTAAAGACCCACAGTGTGTCCAGGCATTTCCGTCTTTTCCATCAACGAGACCCCAGATGCCTTAAATTTTGGGGGATAGAAAAGGTTCCGCGACAATGGAGGGGTGGCCATTACATCAGGCAGCTTAGTCGTAGGGAATCATTCTGGATCTATGAGACAAAAGTTCTCTCCCCCTTTGGAATGAATGTTGATTTTGATTTGAACTGTTTTATTTCTAATAGATAATAGGTTTTTTTTTTTTTTTTTTTTATATGTGATCGTGTTTAGCCGATGTCTGTGGTCTGATGTCTCCTATATTTTTTAGATGTTCCATATATTTTATATATGCGACTTTTTTATATGTGACCCTTTCACATGCGATATTGCAGCATGAGTTTATGCGTGTTTAAGAGTAAATACTGTTATACTTTTAAATTTAAGATGAAGATAGTTGACTGTGCATAATGAGATTTGTTATCCGGGGATTGCAGGTAATCATCTTCATTTTTTTCATTTTTTATCTTTTAATATTTTTTATCATCTGTTTGCCGCTGGCGGCCTTGAATTTTTCGTTTCCCGTTGGTAGGGAAGTGTCATAATAACCATGAGTTAAAATGCAGGGGTGGGGAGGTGCCAGACTTCCTGATTATCGCTCCTGCTCTTCTGATTGGTGCTGCCATCACCATGGCACAGATTATAAACAATGCGGGCCGTCATTGCGCATCCCGCCCCACGCCGATGAAGTCCCGCCCACAGGACGTAACACGTACGGGGGTTAGGAGCGCATGACGTCACCCGCGGTCATCCAACAGACGCGATCACAAGCCTGTCAGCCGGCACTCGGATTGGAGTGCCGGTCTCTGTGAGTGTTTTATATATGTTTTTTATACTTTTACCATTCAAATAAAGTAGCTACGGAGAACACTATGTTTTGCCTTTGTATTTTATATGCATCATCCGCTACTATGCTGTATGCTGGGAGACGAAGGAGAAATTACCAACTATACAGATTGATCCATCCATGATTATATGCGGTGTGACCTGTTTCAGGTCGAATATCTGAGGTGAGGGGCCATCCAAGCCCGGTGGAGGGATACTAGTCACTATCCAGATATCGATCTCAGCCTGTATATTGTCACTGGTGTCATTACATGCAAAGCAAGATAGTTCAAGCCGTAATTTGTCATAATTGTGATGATCATGGCTTACAGCTCATGAAAACCCCAAATCCACAATCTCAGAAAATTAGAATATTACATGCAATCAATAAAACAAGGGTTGTACATAGAACAATATTGGACCTCTGAAAAGTATAAGCATGCATATGTACTCAGTACTTGGTTTGGGCCCCTTTTGCAGCAATTACTGCCTCCATGCGGCGTGGCATGGAAGCTGTCAGCCTGTGGCACTGCTGAGGTGTTATGGAAGACCAGGATGCTTCAATAGTGGCCTTCAGCTCTTCTGCATTGTTCGGTCTCATGTCTCTCATCTTTCTCTTTTCTTTCTCTTGGCAATGCCCATAGATTCTCTATGGGGTTCAGGCCAGGCGAGTTTGCTGGGCAATCAAGCACAGTAATCCCACGGTCATTGAACCAGGTTTTGGTGCTTTTGGCAGTGTGGGCAGGTGCCAAGTCCTGCTGGAAAATTAAGTCAGCATCCCCATAGAGCTTGTCTGTGGAAGGAAGCATGAAGTGCTCCAAAATCGCCTGGTAGACGGATGTGTTGACCCTGGACTTAATGAAGCACAGTGGACCAACACCAGCAGATGAAATGGCTCCCCAAATCAACACAGACTGTGGAAACTTCACACTGGACTTCAAGCATCTTACAGTGTGTGCCTCTCCATTCTTCCTTCTTACTCTGGGTCCTTGGTTTCCAAATGAGATGCAAAATTTGCTCTCATCAGAAAAGAGGACTTTGGACCACTGAGCAACAGACCAGGTCTGTTTTTCTTTAGCCCAGGTAAGACGCTCTTGACGTTGTTTGATGTTCAGGAGTGGCTTGACAAGAGGAATACGACATTTGAAGCCCGTGTCCAGGATCCGTCTCTGTGTGGTGGCTCTTGATGCACTGACTCCAGCCTCAGTCCACTCCTTGTGAAAGTCCCCAACACTTTTGAATGGCCTTTTCCTGACAATCCTCTCCAGGCTGCGGTCATCCCTGCTGCTTGTGCACCTTTTTCTTCCACACTTTTCCCTTCCACATAACTTTCTATTAATGTGCTTTGATACAGAACTTTGGGAACATCCAACTTCTTTTGCAATTACCTTTTGAGGCTTTCCCTCCTTATGGAGGGTGTCAGTGATGGTTTTCTGCACAACTGTCAGGTCAGCAGTCTTTCCCATGATTGTGATTCCTACTGAACCAGACTGAGAGATCATTTAAAGGCTCAGGAACCCTTTGCAGGTGTTATGATTTTTTGAGATTGTGGATTTGGGGTTTTCATGAGCTGTAAGTCATAATAATCACAATTATGACAAATCACGGCTTGAACTATCTTGCTTTGCATGTAATGAGTCTATCGCATATATTAGTTTCACCTTTTGAGTTGCATTAGTGAAATAAATGAACTTTTGTGCGATATTCTAATTTTTCTAGTATCACCTGTATATATAGATGTTCAGAGGTATATGTTCATCAAATTTCCATCTATTTCTGTGTTGAAACCACTATAATTGGTACTGTGTTTTTGTTGTATACCATATTACAATTGTATCTAAAGTACAATACCATGTATAACCAATTGTTTGGTTTTGTTGTTTTTTCCTCTTTGTCATTTATCACCAGGCTGGGACTCATATAGCAAGGTGTTGCTGGATGAACTTCTCTTTGATTACCACCAGGGGGTGTGATTGCCGTGGACTGACACTAGCATCACTGGCGGTGTTCTATATACACAGGCATCTCTTGGGCTGCATTTTCCATCCAGGGCAGGACATGTGAATCTGGGTCTGTCACTCTGACCACCAGCTGATTCCAGTTGCACAGAGTGCAATTGATTTCAATCAGCCTTACCAGGGGTATATTAGCCCGCACCCCCAGACATCCACAGTGATGCCGTGGAGGTGGCACATTATACATTACAGGACACAGGGCAGAGGTCTGTGATCGGTAAACATTGTCTTTACATTTTTCATATTTAAACTTACTTTCTCTCATCTGTTTCACCCTATTCAGTATGTCTGTGCTGGGGGTGAAACATTTTGATAACAACTTATACCTCATTTATACACTTACTAACTTGCATTTCTACAATGAACTATGCGTGCTTTTCCCCTTATACTCTCTCCCCCTTTTTCTCTTGTATATATACAGAAAAACCTGCACAGCACTCTACTGCAGTACCCATCCAGACTCTATTGATTGCTGGTCAGAATTTTGGAAGGAGCTTGACTCCATGTGCCTAGGGTCCTTGTAGTTGGGACAGGTGCCGCCTTTTCGCTCTCCCGCCCCTTTGTGCACGCCCCCCCCACCCGGTTGCCACCTGGGGCCCACAACGGTTTTGCGCTGAATATATGGGAATATTTTGGCTCCCTGGTTGGTTTTATCAATGATTCGCTCATCATTGTAAGTATAGTTTAATTTGCTGTCATTTTTCATCAAATGTGTTTAGATACAGTGGGGACGGAAAGTACTCAGACCCCCTTAAATTTTTCACTCTTTGTTATATTGCAGCCACTTGCTAAAATCATTTAAGTTCATTTTTTTCCTCATTAATGTACACACAGCACCCCATATTTGCAGATTTATTAAAAAAGAAAAACTGAAATATCACATGGTCCTAAGTATTCAGACCCTTTGCTCAGTATTTAGTAGAAGCACCCTTTTGATCTAATACAGTCATGAGTCTTTTTGGGAGAGATGCAACAAGTTTTTCACACCCGGATTTGAGGATCCTCTGCCATTCCTCCTAGCAGATCCTCTCCAGTTCTGTCAGGTTGGATGGTAAACATTAGTGGACAGCCATTTTTAGGTCTCTTCAAAGATGCTCAATTGGGTTTAAGTCAGGGCTCTGGCTTCGCCATTCAAGAACAGTCACAGAGTTGTTGTGAAGTTGTTGTGAAGCCACTCCTTCGTTATTTTAGCTGTGTGCTTAGGGTCATTGTCTTGTTGGAAGGTAAACCTTCGGCCTAGTCTGAGGTCCTGAGCACTCTGGAGAAGGTTTTCATCCAGGATATCCCTGTACTTGGCCGCATTCATTTTTCCCTCGATTGCAACCAGTCGTCCTGTCCCTGTAGCTGAAAAACACCCCCACAGCATGATGCTGCCACTACCATGCTTCACTGTTGGGATTGTATTGGACAGGTGATGAGCAGTGCCTGGTTTTCTCCACAAATACCGCTTAGAATTAAGGTCAAAAAGTTCTATCTTGGTCTCATCAGACTAGAGAATCTTATTTCTCACCATCTTGGAGTCCTTCAGGTGTTTTTTTAGCAAACTCCATGTGGGATTTCATGTGTCTTGCACTAAGGAGAGGCTTCCGTCGGGCCACTCTGCCATAAAGCCCCGACTGGTGGAGGGCTGCAGTGATGGTTGACTCTCTACAACTTTCTCCCATCTCCCGACTGCATCTCTGGAGCTCAGCCTCAGTGATCTTTGGGTTCTTCTTTACCTCTCTCACCAAGGCTCTTCTCCCTCGATAGCTCAGTTTGGCCGGACAGCCAGCTCTAGGAAGGTTTCTGGTCGTCCCAAACGTCTTCCTTTTAAGGATTATGGAGGCCACTGTGCTCTTAGGAACCTTAAGTGCAGCAGAATTTTTTTGTAACTTTGGCCAAATCTGTGCCTTGACACAATTCTGTCTCTGAGCTCTTCAGGCAGTTCCTTTGACCTCATGATTCTCATTTGCTCTGACATGTACTGTGAGCTGTAAGGTCTTATATTGACAGGTGTGTGGCTTTCCTAATCAAGTCCAGTCAGTATAATCAAACAAAGCTGGACTAAAATGAAGGTGTAGAACCATCTCAAGGCTGACCAGAAGAAATGGACAGCACCTGATTTAAATATATGAGTGTCACAGCAAAGGGTCTGAATACTTGGGACCATGTGATATTTCAGTTTTTCTTTTTTAATAAATCTGCAAAAATGTCAACAATTCTGTGTTTTTCTGTCAATATGGGGTGCTGTTTGTACATTAATGAGGAAAAAAATGAACGTAAATGATTTTGGCAAATGGCTGCAATATAACAAAGAATTAAAAATTTAAGGGGGTCTGAATACTTTCCGTCCCCACTGTATGCATATTCGTTTTGATTATTTTTCTTGTTTAATCACTATTGACAAATTGATATACTAGTTTATTATTTTACTAATGTATTGTTATACTTTTATTATAGAATACTCATGACTCTCAAAAAATGACATAAGCCTCTGAAGAAGGACTACAAGGACTGAAACATGTTAGGCGTCATTTGCAGTATGTGTTCTTGCTAGCCCAATATTATCTACAGGGCAGTTGAGCTTCATATCAATGTGGCTTTGAGTACACTGTCATTTGCTATATACATTACATATATGTAATATGTAATTTCTGCCCCTTTGCTTATGCATTTTTATTGTATGTTTATTATAATAAAATTCATTTTTTACTACATTACCTGGTCTGTCTATAAAATCCAGAAGGGTATTACCATGCCTTGAGCACTAGGTTCTCCTATTTTGGTTTTCTTCATTGGATCAGACGGACCAGGTGTTAATACACACACTGCCAATCCCTTCCCTATATATAGGTTACCTGGCATAAAAATATAGTGTGTGCTTGTATGACCATGGTAGAGGCATTGTTAGATATACAACAAGGAACAGTAAAGTCAATATGTATTATGTCGGCAGGAATTTATGCATGGTCACAATGTTATACCAGATTTTACCAATAGACGGTGCTGCAGATAACATCTGTAAGTTGTAGATCTCTTTTTCTAGGTTTCCTGAAAGACATTAATATACAAATATAAATATTTGTCTTATTAAAAATATTGGTGATATTTATGCCCATAGCTGTTTATGCATGCCTATTTATATAACTGGTAATTTATGATATACACAATTGCAATCCAGCCTGCTTTTAATGTTTGCTGCCTATAAAAGAAGTGATTCTTTTTACTCTATTTCCATGTGACCCAGTTCCAGTACAAGTACCCTCAGGCACAACATCCTACAAAAGCTTTGCTGTACGTAAAGGCTATTCTAAGATGTTCTGTTTAGCAACGTCACATGCTATTATTAGTTAACATGTGTAGCTCAGACATATGAACCCACAGCAAATGTATGCCTATTACGGTATCTTCCTCTCTCTTATATCACTCACGTAGTACATTCAATACGAAAGTCCAAAAATACAGAACTATCCTGCCAGTTTCTCCTCACTAAAGTCAAATCATCGGTTGTAGCCTAAAACAGTATTTGGCAAGGGAAACCTCAGTCCAGCGGCATGTGTAAAAGAAAATAAAAAAGTAAGCCATGTGTTTTGAAGAAGCAAACCCTGTTAATAACACTCTGACGTCTGCACAACCTGTAATAGGATCTCAGATCTAGGAAATGAAATGTTCACTATGAGGACACAAATAGGCTTGACACATGCTGTAAACGCTATAGTCACCTAATGGACATAAAGAGATACTAAATATAAAGGTAATGCAATTCAAAGCGTGCTATAAAAACTCTGTGGTGTGGCAGATTTAGCTTAATCCATTCCCTGCTTTAGCTTCATTTGATTCCTACTGTAGACCAGAACAAATTATGGTTTCAGGTACATGGATTTTGTACTTAAAGTGTTATTAAACCCATAAATGTAAAAACCATGTTGCAGACCTCAGCACTTACTATCGCTAATGTTTTTCTTTTTGAGAGTTTCTGTGCTTTGCATTCCATCCCTCCAAATTCTCTTCTTGCTGGGTCCAGTTTTTAGGTGGCTCCATCTCCATACAGGGACCCATTGAGCCACCTTTAGGTGTATACTTCTGATCCACAGAAAGACTAGCCTTCCCACATCCCTGTGCTGTCCTTTCTGAACAGCACTTGCTTGGGGCAAGTACTCTCCTGCCCAGAAGTTTGTGAAAGTGGTGCTTCGGGATATGCCGTTTTTTTTTTATTTGTGTGTGTGAATAATTTACAAATGGGTGTTAATAAAGCTGATATCCATCGTATAGTAGTGACTTTTAAATAGTTTGCTTGGACCAAGCTGGTCCAAAAAAACACCTTCGCTACTAGATGTGCTTGCTGTGTGCACTGTGTCCACTTGCCGACCGCCCCATAGCAGCTTTACTGCCACAGGGCAGCCGCACTGTGCAGAATCATGTATATACAGTATCTCACAAAAGCGAGTACACCCCTCACATTTTTGTAAATATTTTTTTCTACCTTTTCATGTGACAACACTGAAGAAATTACACTTTTCTACAATGTAAAGTAGTGGGTGTACACCTTGTATAACAGTGTAAATTTGCTGTCCCCTCAAAATAACTCAACACACAGCCATTAATGTCTAAACCGCAAGCAACAAAAGTGAATCCACCCCTAAGTGAAAATGTTGATTCCTCTTTTAGTAGTTAACAGTCTCTGATAGATCAGCAAAAGCCCATTTACAGGCAAGGAACTCTCAGTCCCTTTAGAAAGCAGCACAATGTGTTGTAAACTGCATACTGGAGTACCTCCAACTCCCTTGTAGACACTGATCTCAGTTCTACCACTGCAGGAAATGCTAGCCCCCATGGCTGCTTCTCTACCACCCCAGCTGGCTGACTCTTCTTGTCTACCCGACTGACACTTCACCAGTCTACCCGACTGACTCTCTTCACCAGTCTACCCGACTGACGGCTCCGAAGATCTCCCAGGGCAAGGTTAGGGAAGATTTAAGCACACCATTATCTTCCAGAGAGGCCTGCTACAAGTGGCAGTCTCTCCCCTTGTAGGTCCCATGCTGTAGTACTCACACTGTCCTCCTTGCTCCTCCAGGAAGACTCCTTCCAAGCTTCTCCTGTTATCAAGATCCTCCCAGACAAGCTCTTGAGCCCCGGACCAAGGCAGGGGCCCCCAAAAACTAGGGGGTTCGCCTCAAGGCCCACTGGCAGTCTCCTCAACACTCCATCTTCATCTTTCACCGGACTCCCCTGTTGGCATGACTCATTCATATTTAGGGGCTCACTTAGTCCCCTGCTAGACCCACTGCCTGGGCATTAGTTAAGCTCTCTAAATATGCAGAACAACACTCCTAGCCTCCACCCTCCAGCTTCCAGAATGTTCTCCAACTTTCCAGATCTATGGGTAGGCACCAGAGAGCTGTCTGCATGAGTCATCCAGCCCTGAACTCTAATAACCCTGACCCAGATTAAGACTCACAGGTTTTAAGCATGAGTCAGAATGTAAATTTTCCTGCACTCACACTAGTAGCACATTAGAGGGTGCTGCATATACATGATTCTACACATCCGGGTTGAGGGCCCACCACTTCTGCTGTGATTTGTCACAGCAGAAGCCGATCAGCAGGTGCCGGCCAATGGATGTCGGAGAGGCACAGAGCAGAAAAGGCAGAGCTTCGTTCTGTCAAAGGGAAAATTATGGATTTTCTTTCCCTGCAAAGCAGAGAAAGAAAATCCATCACTTCCCTTCCTGAAACTGCATCACACAGTACACAAACACACTGGCTAGGCACACATTTAACCCTTTGATCGCCCTAGATGTTTAACCCCTTCCCAGCCAGGGTCATTAGTACAGTGACAGTGCATATTTTTAGCACTGATCACTGTATTAGTGTCACTGGTTCCCACAAAGTGTCAAAAGTGTCAGTTATTGTCCGCCGCAATATCGCAGTCCCGCTATAAGTCACTGATCGCTGCATTACTGATATAAAAAAAATAAAGTTACAGTTTATATCCCATAGTTTGTAGACACTAAAACTTTTGTGCAAGCTAATCAATATATGCTTATTGAGATTTTTTAACCAACAATATGTAGCAGAGTACATGTTGGCCTAAATTTGTAAACATATTTGATTTTTTAAATATTTTTATTATATAAGTTTTATAGAAAGTAAAATATATATTTTTTTTTTCAAAATTGTAGGTCTTTTTTTTGATTATAGCACATAAAATAAAAAAGCAGTAGTGATCAAATACCACCAAAAGAAAAGCTCTATTTGTGGGGAAAAAATGACATAAATTTTAGTTGGGTACAACGTTGCATGACCGTGCAATTGTCAGTTAAATTAACGCAGTGTCATATCGCAAAAAATGGCCTGGTCATGAAGGGGGGTAACATTTTCCGGAGGTCTAGTTGATAAAGTATATGTAGCCTCAGGTTAACGCAGTATAAAGCACTGTGTTCCAGCAGTTGGACAGAGATAGGATGAAGAACAAAATCAAATCAGGCTGCCGGAATAGCGCTGGGCTACAAGCAATTCATTCAGTGCTCACAGCAGGCACATCTAGTAGTGAAGGTAACAGCTCATTTGTAAAAGGTCTTTGGTAGACCTATAAAGTCCTTTGGGAGGACACAAATAGTTAAACAGTACTGTTGCTCCTTTTGGTAAGGAGAATAGGACAAGCTTGGTTAAGGGACCATTCACACATTTCCAGTGCTTTTTGTTTACATGCATCTCGTTAAGGAAGGAAGGAAGCTTATTCAAATGTCTGGGCTGCCAACGCATCAGAGCAGGCACAAAAAACAGGCATGCACCTTTTTTTCTGATGCAACTTAGCAAAATGCACGGTTGTTTGTTATTATACGTTGTGGTGTTCTACGACTCATGTGCATCAGAGGTGCATTGGGTAATGTACTAAGGTGCTATTGACAACTGTAGTCTGTCCCACTCCTATTTTGTGGATAATCTGGTGATCTAGGAATTCCTGTCTATAATACAGAAGACCTATTCCCCAAAAACACCCACTTCATCATTTTATTATTACTTTTCTATTAAAAAAAAAATAAAAATTATATTGCACTCAGGAAGTAATTTAAGTGGTTAAGTTGTTAACGGTACTATACTGTAGTTTGATATTATATTTAGCAATAATAATACAAATAGTGAATGCACTGTGTTTCATGACTTAATGCATTTGTATGCTTGGACATTATAGGGACATTAGCAACCCTTTGTCTGAGATTTGTCAAGCTTGGCAGTTACATTGTAAAATGATTCCACATTAAGCATGTGTTTCTTGCGATCACAGGAGGAAGTGATTTTGTGGTCTGTTTGTATGGATATGCCAGTTGACATATGGATGCCAAAACATTTTCTGAAAAACTTAAACATGTTTTTAAGTAAATTTTTTGTCCTGCGTCCTGTGTTGTAGTACGTATAAAAGGAGGAAACATATAATTACAAATATTTCCTACCCTATTTGATAATTTTAATAGATTGATGTTTGAAACAGTCATCAGATACAACACAAATTTGCCTTCATCAATGCAATCACTTTTAATGTTGAAGGCTTATTGTTAAAAAAAAAAAAAAAAAAAAAAAAAAAGCAAAACTCTAAACCAACTGTTTCAGAATCAATACATTTGCTTTGAAAACTATCCAAAATTTTCCAAACGAAATAAAAAAAAAAACAACGGTATTGAAAAATGATCAATGATATTAAAAAACTATAAATAACTGACAGATTTGATCAGAGGTTTGTAAATTATCATTTCATTCAACATTTGGATTGGTACATATGTAGCCAGCATTAGATTTACCAATAAACCTTAGGCCAACCTAAATAAAACAAAAAATGAAAGGGCATTTGTAAACTCAGTTGGATATGTGAACAGCCATCTATAGGTTGTGGTGCAGTGAGTTGTTCATTTTTTTTTTTTTAATGTTGTGTAACAAACAAAGAAGGAAAAAAACGGGAACCCTCTTAACCAAGGAAGTTAGGCCTTGTGGCAAGGGTCAGTCAACTCATTCACGTGCCAAACAGATGTTTTAGAGCAGCTCTGAGCATTTCCATTATTCAAACCCTCTTGAATGGTTTGAGTTGCGTTCCACTGAAAAAACCTCCAAGCAATAATAAGAAGATTTTTTTAGTTTGCTGGTCAGTTACAAACAGTAATAACCCTAGATGCAACGTTTTATTTCTGACAGTTTTTGACTTTCTTTTGTATAGCATTGCAGTCATTTTAATAAAACATGCTATTCAGTGCACAGACATAGAAGGCAAAAAGTGTTGTCACATTGATAACTTTTAGTTGCAAACTAAAAGGATTATCAAGATACAAGTTTTTGTAATTATAAGCTATAGCGATCCACACTATTCAGTACAAATCACTGGGGTAAATTTACTAATAGAACAGAGAATGTTGACTATGTTCAGTTCAATCATGCGTGAGGTGAAATTCTATTTTTGTATATTTTTGTGTACACAATTGGGTAATCAGAGGGGACCCTCGCTAAGTGAATATAATCTTCTCCATCAGTTAATCAACTCCATCGTGCTTATTCTTAGCACAAACATTTTTATACCTGTGCAGAATTTACACTTTTAGATTTATGTTACCTTTGATGCATGTGGCATGAGAAGAAAGATTCACTAATGGGCTTTTACTGACATACAGTAGGTAGAATCTTGTGTTTACTGTTACATTCTTGGTCTAAACTTTGTGCTTCCCTGGTCCAATTAAATATTTTGTTCAGGGAAGAAACCTAAACACTAAAGCCTGGTACACACTACAGTTTTTTTTTCGTGCAACCCGCGTGAAAAAACTGACAGCCTAGGTCGGGAGCCGCTGTACTAACCATGCAAGGTTAGTCTAGCAATCTCCCCCACTGAGCTGTTGTGTTCTGACAGGGTAACAGCCCCCCACCACAACACTCAAATCAGGGCTCTGATCGGTCATCGGTTGGCTACTGGTTTTCCAGCATGCACATCTGACATACACACAGGCAGAATGACGGCGGGTATTTTTTTTACTGACAAATGTCTCCCAACTTTCTGCGTACGGGGCTTAAGGCTCCATTCACAGCTTGGCGTTCTGGATTGCGGGTGGAATCGTGGCAAAAACGTGGAACGTGTTTGCAATGCCATTATTTTTTAATGGCGCCCCAAACGCGGGGTCGTGACCACAGATGCTCCTGGCTCTGTGCCAAGATTTGGTACATGAGCTTCTTTTTGGAGCAGAGGGAGGCCCATGCAAATAAATGATGCCACGCCAAAAACGCTCAAGTAAAAAAGAAAAAAAAGAAAAAAATAAACGAGTGGCTGCAGCTGTCCCTGCAGATCGCTCAGGTGTGAATGGAGCCTTAGAGAAAATACAGGAGATTCTTCAGAGCATGCAGAAAATAGGTCCCAATTGACTTCAATAGGAGCACCTCAAAAACGCACATGTAGGTAGATGCAGCGTGATGTGGCAGGTCGAAAGCACACAGGGGTCGATTTATTAAAACTGGAGAGTGAAACATTTGGTGCAGCTGTGCACAAAAACCAATGAGCTTCCAGGTTTTGTTTGTTAGTTGAACAAGCTGATTGACTACCTTGCAGAGCTGCACCAGACTTTGCACTCTCCAGTTTTAGTAAATCAACCCCACCGAATCCAAGTAACAGTAACAGGAATATATTGTAACAAAAGTTCAGCAGTCCACACCAGGCCCAACGGGGAGGAAACCCAGCCAGGAACACTTACAAAATGTAATGCCCCGTACACACGGTCAGACATTGATCGGACATTCCGACAACAAAATCCATGGATTTTTTCCGACGGATGTTGGCTCAAACTTCTTTTGCATACACACGGTTGCACAAAGTTGTCGTAATTTCTGAATGCCAAGAACGCGGTGACGTACACCACGTACAACGAGACTATAAAAGGGCAGTTCAGTACCAAGCGCGGCACCCTTTGGGCTCCTTTTGCTAATCTCGTGTTAGTAAAAGTTTGGTGAGAGACGATTCGCGCTTTTTCAGACTCGTGGTTTTCGGTTCGTTTTTCTGGTGTTCAGTTTGGGCTTGTGGGTTTGTATCTGTTCTTCAGTGCATGCAGCGAGTTACCATTGACTTTGTCATAGTGTTCTTGTTTGTTCGTTACTGATTTTCCGGTCGCTCTTCACAGGCCTTGCTGTTCTTCAGTGCGTTCTGTTACTCCATTCTGAGCAGCCGACCGTTTTCTAGCCATGTTGCGTGTACGTACTCATCGTAGCGTTCGTGCTGTGTGGGGGCTTGGTGTTGGGGTTCTTACTTTGACACAAGCCCAGTCCATGAACAGGGTGAGAAGGAGTTCATGGACCAAGAATTGGTTGCTCCAGCGTGACCAGTTCTGTCACATGCCTTTTCTCCGTGAGATCCGTGAGAATAATCCTGACGATTTCAGGAACTTTCTCCAGATGACGGACCCCGTATTTCACCGTTTGTTGGCTTTGCCGACCCCTTATATCAGCAGGCAGGATACCTGCATGAGGCAAGCCATCACTCCGGAGCAGAGGTTAGTCACCACCCTGCGGTACTTGGCGATGGGGAGAAGCCTGCAGGACCTTAAGTTCTCGACAGGCATCTCCCCCCAGGCTCTGGGTATCATTATTCCAGAGACCTGTTCTGCCATCATCCAGGTCCTGCAGAAGGAGTATATTAAGAAAAGATTTTTATCCTTTAATATCACATTTTATTGTATAGAATGTTTGCTAATGTATTCTATTTCTTTCCTCATTCACTAATTACCATGATTGTAATATGCTGTGAATGTCCCCTTTGTCCTCATGCATGCTGGATTTTTATGTTATTTTTTTTTGTCCTTCATGCATATTTGCCTTCACTTACCTCCCCAGCATGCTCTCCTGGCCCTATATTCACCTCGTGTAGTCACTTAACAATGTATTTTGTCATCTCCATAGTAGTGCTTTACACTAAACATCCCCTAAAATGTGTAAAATTGTGATTTGTGCTTTAAATTCAAGCAGAGTGCCAGAGGTTTTTTTTTTGGGTCCCAAAATCATTTGGAACCCTCCCCCCCCCCCCAACTGCTAACTCAGCTGATACCAATCCTCTATCTATCCTCAATCCTCTATCTGCTGACTTTGCAAAACCCATACACACTATACCCACCTCTTTTGTGGTCAGATTTATGGATGAATTCCCCAAAGCATGTAGTGCAAGGGCCTGCCTGAATACTTTCAAATGGTAATGTTCAAAGTTTTTGTATCCTATCTTTATCTTGATAGGTAATGGCAGAATGTAAAAATGTGCTAAAATGTGTACAGTGTGTATTTATATCTTTGTATTATGACACTTCTTACCTGTCCAGTGGGCTGCCAATAGTGTAAGTAAGGAGGGGCTGGCCAAAGTAATACACATTATTTATGCATTCAGCTCTCAATGAAGTGGAGAGGGTTACCTGTCCAAAACATCTCCTCCCCCATAAAATTTCTAAAATGGCCCATTGGGGGGGGGGGGGGGATTTGATAGGTGGACCTTACACCTTTGTCTTTACATACTCCCTAAAATAAATGTTATACTGATGTTGGCCAAGAATGTTTGTGTCTAATCTGCTTTCCATGTTTATGTGCAAATGATTTTTTTTTTTTTCTTGTTTGACTCCACAGTTGACTTCCAACCCACAGGAATGGCAGACTGTGGCCTCCCACTTTGCCCAGCGGTGGGACTTTCCTAACTGCGGAGGGGCAATTGATGGGAAACACGTCCACATCGTCCCACCACCCAACTCGGGGTCATACTATTACAACTACAAGGGGTTCAATAGTATTGTGATGTTGGCGGTGGTGTCGGCTACTTACGAGTTCCTGTATGTGGGCGTGGGGAAGAATGGCCGGATGTCAGATGGTGGAGTCATCGCCCACACGGAGTTCTACAGGCATCTCCAGAATGGCAGCTTGGACTTGCCACCTCCAGAAGACAATGCGGAAGGACTCCCATTTGTCTTCGTTGCAGATGAAGCGTTTGCCCTGGGGGACCATCTTATGCGGCCATTCCTTATGAGGACCCTCACCTCGGACCAGAGGGTTTTTAATTACCGGCTGGCCAGAGCCAGAAGAGTGATGGAGAACACATTTGGAATAATGTCCAGTCGGTTCCGCCTATTTCTTACACCGATACACATGGCGGAATATAAACTCAATCACATCATCCTGGCTTGCTGTGTTCTCCACAACTTTTTAAGGAGAAATTCTGTGAACTATGCTGGCTCAGTTGGGCCTGAAGTCGGAATTAATCTCAATGAACCAACCCTGACAGCGATTGAAGCTGGCCGTCCTGGCTTGCCCCCCCAGAGTGTCCGCGAGGTCCGTCTAAGATACATGGAATACTTTGCGGGTAGGGTGGCCATTAATATGCCAGACAATGTCTGAGACATTTTTTAAATAAAACATTTTTTTAAACTGAACAAATATTTGCTTAGATTTACTGCTTGTCTTTCATTTAGCTGACCCTGACTGAAATTTGGGGAGTCCTGAAAATGGTGTGATTGTGTAAAATTAAAAAGCACTGTTGGGTGTTATTTACTAAAGGCAAAGACACTTTGCACTACAAGTGCATTTGAGACTGCACTGAAACTGCACTTTTAGTGCAAAGTGGATTTGCCTTTAGTAAATAACCTCCATTGTCACTGAAAACACCAACTTTACAACCCAAAAATGCTTTTGAGCATTGAAAGAAGAAGCCATACATTGTTGATTCTCAAGCTTTTTAATCAAAGCACAATCACGTGTGCATTTATAAAAGGTTTTTAAAACAAACCAACATGTTTGTTGTATAACAATTTTTTAGGTGACATTAAAAGTAGAAATGTCCTTTTAAGGTAAAACAGGCATGTTTAAAACCAACAAGAAATACACAAAACTGGAACTTACAAAGTTCAACGTTTGTAGAAATTGAAGGCAATATCAGACATGAGTATTTATAAACTGTGTTTGATAATGTGTTCAGATGGGGTGAAGTCACCCCTGGAAAAGCCAAATTTTGAAGATGCACACAAATTGCCGAATGTCAACATGTGCTAGCTGCCATCATGGGGGATCAATGGACATGTTTTGTGGGTGCAACCCCTTCCTCTCAGCTACTTTATTATTGAGGGAAGGGGTTGCACCCTCAAAACGCGTACATTGATCTCCCGTGATGGCAGAGAGCACATGTTGACACACTGTGTGCATCTTCAAAATTTGGCTTTTCTAGAATATGTCAAAAAATTTGCAAAAAATTTTCATAAAAATAAAGCAGAAAGAAGTAAGGGATTTCGAGGGGTTTTAAACTCTCCCTAAAACATCAGTGATGTTCTTCATTTTGTTTTGAACATCATTGATGTTTTGCTTGATGTTTTCCAAGACCCTATTGCACCCTATGATCTCCCTGATCAGGATCTGGGCACTTTCACTGATGAAATGACCTTCTTCTACAACATCACAATCACCTAAAAATATAGAAAAAAAAACACACCATGTATTATAAATATGCAGGCATCCATCTCTTACCTGAGCCTGTGTTCGCAGACACTCACCTGTTGTGACAATTTCCACCACGTCTCCCTCCTCCTCTGCTTGGCTTTGGGGGGATTTCCCCTTCTTCCTGAGGTGGGGGGTCTCTGGTTTCCTCTGATGAGTGGTGTCCTCTGAGTTTTTTCTCCCCTATGTAAAAAAAAATAGGTATACTTAGTACACAGATATTTGATGGCAGAAATAGGAATATGAAACATTGCTTGGAAGTGGGGTACAACTGTCTATTTTGGCAGAGTTCCAAGATGAAGAAATATTGTTTTCCTTTGTCAAACTTGAATACTTACCTGTTTTGTACAAGCTTCACAGATGGAGTCACCCCTATAGTATACACTGGAGCACCTGTGTGGGCCCCCTCATAAAAAGGATGTTCTGGTGTCCCACACTAGTGCTCCAGTGTCCAGATGTGTAAACAGCTGCTGAGTGTCCTCTCCTTACACAGAATCTAGTTTGCATTTCATTCTAGTTACAAAACCATCTAGACAACAACATTATTTTAAGAGAAGTAGGCCAGAAAAAATGTATTGAACTGCATCTGGACAAAACATGGTGTTTTATTGGCCGAACAAACAATGTTTCCTACGAACGAATAATGTGTCCATGCACATGAAAGTTGCCATTTTAAACTGTACAACAGTAAAGAAAAGCACATTGAGCAGCAGGAACGTAATAAAAATAAAGAATAGGAACACAGGACAACTACTTACTTTTTTGCAGCACTCTCCTGATCCTTCTATACTGATCGTGCTCCCTTAATTTGAGGTCTGACCACTGCTTCCTCAGTTGATCCTTGGATCGCCGTACCCCAAAATTTCTGTGCAGACTCTTCACAACTTTCGCCATGATCTTGGACTTTCTGACATTGGGGTTGGGGTAAGGTCCATACTTCCCGTCATAGTCGGCCCTCTTCAGTATGTCGACCATCTCCACCACCTCAACAAAGGACATATTTGATGCCTTAAATTGTCTCCTGCGGGATCGTGACGTTTCTGGCTCTGGGCTTTTCTCCTCCTCCTCGTTGCTGTAATTAGCACGCTCCTGTTGTATCTCCACCATGTGCTCTTCCCCACTGCGCCGAATGAGAAGGGGCGGGGAAAAGACTAGAAAGAACGTCAGGGGCAGGCGGAGTTTCACGCATGCGCAGTGTATATAAAGCGTAACACGCGTGCTTCGTACGCACGATCTGCGAGCGGAGGAAGGAGTAGAGGAAGCGCCGATCGTGATAATGAAGGTAACATTTAAACTTGGGCCTATACTGCTTAGAAATTGAGGCCTATATTGGGATAAGATTAGGAGACTTTAGCCTGACATTGGGGTTTGTCTTGTGTTGTGTCTTGCAGAGAAAATGCATATATTGAATGATCAGGACTTTATCCCCATATTCCCTGATATGTTCAGGGAGCTGCCCTGTCTGTGGCAGGTAAACCACCCACATTATAAGAATCAAACAAAGAGGAAGGCAGCGCTGGATAAATTGCTGGAATTCGTGAAGGCAGTGATCCCCACAGCAGACATCACCTATTTGAAAGCCCTAATTGGTGGCATGAGGAGCACTTATCTAAGGGAGCGCAAGAAGGTCCAGGATTCCCTGAGATCAGGAGCTGCAGATGACATTTATGTCCCCAGGCTGTGGTACCATGACAGACTGCATTTTCTGGCAGGCCAGACTGAACCCAGGCCAGCACTCTTAAGTCTTCCTTCCACGCTTCCTTCCCCCCCAGCTGAGGCTTCTGACGCCCAACCTGGGCCTTCCAGGCAGCAACATGTGGAGGAGCCCAGCTTGAGCCAGGTATAGCATTCTTCTAAATATTTCTGTTGGTCAAATTAATGATGTTAAATCTATGTTAGTTTGGAGTACTAATTTCTGATTGTGATTGCTGAACCAAAAACTAAAACCATTCCCTTTTTCATGCACAGGAAAGTCTCAGCCAGGAGGTGGCCAGGCCCAGTAGCCTGCCCAATACCCAGGTCCCTTCCCTCCGCCTTCAAACAAAAAGTGGCAGGAAGAGGAGTAACCTGGAGGAGGCAGCAATTGGCCTATTTTGGAAGGCTACTGAGGCCCTCAGAACCCCCCACAGTGTTCAAGAGGACTTTGCATACATAACTTCCTGCAAAATGCAGCAAATGGAGGAGGGCTAACGCCTAATATGTGAGTATGTCATCTTCCAAGCCCTAAATAAGGGGTTGAGGGGCTTACTTACAAGTGTTAGGTTCAACTTTTAAATAAGTTGCTTTAAGTTTATATTGCTTTGTCAAATTATTGCTTCTCTAAGAAAGATGACACGGAGTCAGGTATGTCTGTATCACAGTTCTCAGCATAATGGACTGCTGCCTTTACTTCTTTCAAAGGCCTTTTATAGGCAATTATACAAACAATAGCATCAGCACAATCCCCACAAAGGGCAAGGGTAAACAACAGGAGTCACCTGGGCTACGAACACAAGCTTCAACACCATGGCAATACAGTTACAAGAAAACAAAAGCAGCTTCTATCGAGTTCAACAGCCAAAAAGTTACATTCATAACAGATTTACACGTAGGCATTATATTAAGTGAGAACTCTAAATTAAATCCCTGACCTTATCAATTTCCCCCTTTGACATCATCCTCTCCTTCCCCCTGGGTCCTCATGAATAAGTTCTAGTCAGTTTTTCCCCAGAGTCCTTTCCCTGACCGCGAGTTGTCAGAGGGGTAGAACCCATCCCCCTAGGTATTACCAACATCTTAAAATTCAAGAAGAGGAGTTTTATAGGAGTAGGGTGATGTCAATACACATTTATCGGTATGCCCTGTCTATTCTCCTAATTTTCCTATTTATTTTCCTGTATACACATATATTCGTGATTGTAAGTGATATTAATATTAGAATAATAATTACCATTGGACTTAACAACCAGTGAAAGGTATTGGTTGCTGTAGAAGACATTCCACTAAATATATCCCACCAATGTGGTGCAGTATCCTGTTGTATCTGTGAGGAAAGATGCACTAGTCTACCTTTGTCAATAATTGCGGATACAAGGTTATTTTGTAGGGTATGTTCTAGTGTTTCTATGTGTTGTCTTAACAACTCTGATTGTTCCAAAACCTGTTTTAGTGGGTCTAAAGAAATTATAAAGGGTGTAGTGTCAGTGAGATTATGTACCTCATAGACTGAAGAGAATATCTTATCGGCGTCTGGTTCAAAAAGATAGGTGTCGTTACCCCATTGTAACATTTTAATCTTTTTTTTTTATACATCCCGCAAACGGCGCCGATTTATTTAATGCTGACATGGTGCGGTTATCATTAGTAATGATACAAATATGCTGGGGTCCTATTTCTATGAATCTATTGTTCACATTTATCGGTGTTCTTTGCATTTTGCATATGCTAATTTGGTATTTTAACAAGCAAGGTTCATATACTGGGGAACTTCTGCCACATACCATTCCCTTATTGGTTCCTTCACATAGAGTTAAATCATGGGTTCTGTTTCCTTTATCTACATATTTCCCATATATTTCTGGATACCAAAACTCGTTTTTAATTACTAGTGGCATAACCACTATTTTACACATTTCCATTACATCTGCTACCCGGTAAGCTTCAAACCTTCCTACACACCATTTCTCCTCACATTCTATTTTATCCCCTTTTACTTGGAACCATACACCATCGTCAGTTAGACCTTTAAAATATTTCATCCAGGTATGATAATTTCCCAACTGTAGTTCTGTTCTGGCCCTATTTATTTGTATATGATAGGATAAGAGGTTAAAAGAGCACTGTGTGAAATTTACAAACTGTTGACTTTGATTCCACAGCTGGAGCTCTGCTCCTATAGTGTGATTTATTAACCCTCCCAAAAATTGTAATAGGGGTATTTCTTGCAGTTGGGTTTCAAAAGCGGTGGGTAACCATTTGCTTGTAATAGTCAAACTGTCAGCTATGTGTCCCCCTGCATGCTTCCATCTGTTGTTCATTTCTTCTATTTCGACCGAGTTTAAAACTCCCATTCCTGTACCTGTTAATCCCAATAGAGTATCATACCATTCTCGCTTATACCTACACTCCGGTATTGGGGGAAAGGTGATATTGAATTTTATTTTTGTTTTCTGTTGTGATGTCGATACATTTATGCAAGTGTTTGGTACGGGTGTTAATATGGAAGATTCAATTATTGGCGTTACTTCTTCCTCCATTTGTATGTGAAATCCACAGGCCTCTGCATTCCAATACCACCCATCATTTCTCTCTTCCCTCCACCAAGAGGCACAGAGGAAAGTACTTGATTGATTAACGGTAATATCTGTTAGATTAAACATCCCTTCTGATATATTTTCTCCCCCTGCTTTATGGACTAATATTTGGTACATTTGTCCTACTACCCGTTCCCGTGCTTGTTTCCATGTCTGTGAAAGGGATATTTTATGGCACCTATGATTTTTACTGTTATTGAAAGGAAAGCACATATTGTCATTCCACTGGAAAGTTATAGTTACTTCTGAGAGTGGGTCTGCCTGTATCCATGCAATACCTACATCTATATGAAATGGTCGCCTGTGTCCTTTAACAGTGTAATTACCTACATCATAATACTTATTCATCTCATATCCTGAATCATTTGCTACTTTAGGATCATCTATAACCCATTTAAAATTTGCTGTTTCCTCTACCTCAATTACATCAATACCAGGAGTCCATGCATGTATTTGTAAAACAACAATTTTCAACAGGAAATATGTAAGTAGATATTTCATTATGTTGTTTTCTCGGGTTGTTTCTTGCAATGTGATGCGTGTATCCAGGTAGGCTTTCCTTCCAGCTTTACTGAGGTGGCCGTGGTCAGAAGCACTTGATAAGGACCTTCAAACCTTGGCTCCAATGTCTTTCTGGTGTGTTTCTTTACATATACATAATCCCCTGGTAGCAGAGTATGTGTACCTGCTATTGAATTAGGGTCTGGAAGAGAAGAATATACACTTTTGTGGATCTTAGTTAGACGTTGTTGTAATTGTATTACATATGCAGTCAAACTATCACATTGCAATTGCATACTCTGTGGAAAGTATAGACCTAATCTAGGTGCACTACCAAAAAGTATCTCATATGGGGATAATCCTGTTTTTCCTGTTGGAGTGTACCTTATAGAGAATAAAGCCAAAGGCAGACATTCAGGCCATGGCTTGTTTAACTCCTGCATGGCTTTTTGTATTTTTAACTTTATTGTCCCATTTACTCTCTCCACTGATCCCGAACTCTGTGGGTGGTAAGGGGTGTGAAAACTTTGTTGAACCCCTAACATGGTCATCACATTCTGCATGATTTCTCCTGTAAAGTGTGTCCCCCTATCTGATTCTATGGTTTCAGGAAGACCAAACCTAGGTATTAACTCAGTGATCAGTTTCTTAGCTGTGGCTTTAGCTGTAGCTGATTTTACTGGATAACTTTCGGGCCAACCTGAGAATAAATCGATACACACGAGGACAAATTCAAAGGGGCCGCTCTTAGGCATTTGTATGTAATCAATTTGCAGTCTCTGGAAGGGGTATTGGGCCCGGACCTGGTGTTTTCGTGGGGTTTTTACTCTCTGTCCTGGGTTATTCAGGAGACAGATTTGGCAGGCTGCACAGTAGTTTCTTGCAGTGCTACTGAATCCAGGGGCGAGCCATCCTTGGTTCACAATCCTATACATGGAATTAGAACTGACGTGTGTGGGTAGATGAACTGCCGCTGCCATTGCTGGGTACAGAGAGGCAGGTAGGCATATTTTGCCCCCTTCCCTCCATACATTGTCAAGGTCTGGTGCTGCTCCCATTCTGACCCACTTATCTTTCTCGCTCTCCCCTGCTTGCTCCTGTAATTTACTCAGCTGCTGCCATGTTGGTTCTGGGATACTCACCTCTACCGCTGCTAAGGTCTCAGGGCTTCCTTCCCCTAGAGCTGCCTGTTTTGCAGTCAAATCTGCAAATGCATTTCCTTTTGCCTCAATTGTTTTTGCGCTCGTGTGTGCCGCTATCTTCATGATGGCCACTCGTTTAACCTTTTGAAGATTGTTCAGGACTCTCTTAATCCCTTCTCCATGTTTTAACAGGTGTACCTGCTGCTGTCAGATAACCTCTAGCCCTCCATATGTGGCCATAATCGTGCGCTACACCATAAGCGTAGGCAGAGTCAGTGTAAATATTCCCTTCTCGTTCTTTTAAGTATTCTAGGGCTTGTTCTAAAGCTTTTAATTCTGCTTCCTGTGCTGACATGTGGGCTGGTAAGGCCTGTGCTTCAATCCCCCGGGTATCAGTCACTACAGCATACCCTGTGTGATATTTACCCTTGTCATCAGCAAACCTGCTACCATCTATATACAAGGTGTACTCAGCGTTTAAAATTGGTGTATCTGTAACGTGTGGGAATCCCATTGTCTCCTGTTCCATGAGCTGAAAACAATCGTGTTCATTTACTTCCTTAAACAAAAGAGTGTCAGGTACCTCATTTCCTTTCTCACTAGTACTATTAGTACTATCATTCCCCCTTGCCAAATCTGGTGACTGAAGAGGCAAAAAGGTGGCCAAATTTAAGGTTGTACAGCGCTGAAAAGTGACATTTGGAGGTAAAAGTAAAGTACACTGTAACCTTAATTGCCTAGCCATGGAAATGTGTTTAGGCTGTACCTGAGACAAGATTGCATGTATGTCATGTGTGGTATGCACTACAACTGGATTGTCTAGAACAATCTCTGATGACTTATCTATGATAATTGACACCGCAGCTACCGCCCGTACACAGGACGGTGAACCTCTAGATACTGGATCTAATGCTGCTGAAAAGTAAGCGATTGGTCTTTGTTTTACATGTGCCTGTGTCAGAACACCTGTGGCGTGTCCAGTGATCTCAGCAACGTATAGATTGAATTTCTTAGTATAATCCGGAATACCAATGGCCGGGGCAGAAATCAATAGCTTTTTCAAAGTGATAAACGACTCATAAGCTACTTCTGTAAGCACATACGGTACAATTTTCAAACAATCGTATAATGGCTGCATCAAAGCGCTAGCATGTGGTATCCATTGTCTACAATATGACACAATACCTAAAAACATACGCAATTGTTTGAAATTCCGTGGGGGTAACATTCCCTTTATCACTTGAACCCTCTCCTCAGTGAGATGTCTTGTACCCTGTGATATACAATGTCCCAGAAAGATAACTTTTTCCTGACACATTTGTAATTTGTTCCTATTAACCTTGCAACCCTTTTCTGCTAGAAATCGCAACAAATTAAGGGTGGTATCCAAACAAGTTTCCTTGTCCGGGCAGCATAACAATAAATCATCCACATATTGCAGCAATACACAAGAATCTGGTGGTACCCATTCTCCCAACACCGTTTGCAATACTTGCGAATACAAGGTAGGTGAGTGCACCATACCCTGAGGTAGGCGTCTCCAGGTTAGTTGCCGATTTTTTTATTGTAAATGCAAACCATAGTTGGCATTCTTCAGCAAGTGCGACAGAAAAGAAAGCATTCGCTAAATCTATAACCGTAAAGTAAATACTAGTTGAGGGTATTTGTGACAGTAACGTATGTGGATTGGGTACTACAGGTGTCATTGGCGCTAGTATTTTGTTGATTGCTCTGAGGTCTTGGACCATCCTATACTTAACCGGAATACCGGCTATCGTTTTCTTTTTAACCGGGTACAAAGGAGTATTTGCCGGCGATTTTACTTCTTTTAAAACTCCACTTTTTAAGAAGGATTGGACCTGCATTTCAATAGCCGCCTCTTGGAGTGCACTGAGTGGATACTGTTTTTGTTGGGGTAGCACTGCTCCTGGAATCAGCTGAAGGGTAACCGGAGGTACGGGCAAAAGTCCAACATCAGCTGGATGCTTTTCCCATAGTTCTTCCGGAAGGGATGACAAGACCTGATCCAAATCTGGAGGTGGTGGACCAGACAGTTCCGATTCCTCCTCCAGATATTGTATCAGGTTACACATCTCCATGTGTTCTTGATCATCGCTTATAGCTAAGGTGACAGTGCCATCGGGGTGATGGGTAATGTTAGCTCCTATTTTCTGCAAAATGTCAGCTCCTAGCAAATTAGTGGGGGCTCCTCTAGATACCAGAAAACGTGAAAGGAACATATGGTTCCCTACTTTAACTTTTAAGGGTTTTGTGAGCGGGGCGTCTGCTAAAATGCCATCATATCCAGTTATTAACAAAGTGTCAGGTGATTCTTGCTCAGGGAGTAGTTCAGAATCAGAAAGTAACGAACGTGAAGCGCCTGTATCTACTAGACAAGAGATTTTCTTATTACCAACCGTTATAGTAGTCTTAAGCATCTTAGTTTTGGATCTTTCTAAAACCGGAGCGAGTCATGCTCGTGGACCATCTCCCTGCCGCCTAACATCACCATTATTGCTGTCCCTGGGCCAGTTCCTCCTCTGATTAACTGGGTAATCAACACCCTCCTTTCCCTCATCTCGTATTCTCTTTCTGCAGTGGCGTCTGATGTGGCCAGTCTTGATACAGTAATAACAAGTAAGGGGTTTGCGATAGGAACCTCTGCTTGGTTCTTGGGAATCTACAACCGTATTGATGGCCGGATGTTTTCGACTTCTGTTTTCTGCTAAGTCTGCTTCTATACCTTGTGCCTTTTGTAACAACGACCCTCTATCTCTAATTGCCCTCCACTCTGGTGTGCAGGCTTTCAGTTTTTCACTTATCTGTGGAATTAATCCTTCCATAAACTGTCTGTTGAAGGTTCGGATTGTAAGTGGCAGTGCTGAATCCATTCCCTCATCTGCCATCATACTTTCCATTGATAAGTAAAAGTCTGATACCGTCTGCCCTGGCAGTTGTTTCATGGGTGAAGTGGATCCCCTCTCTTGCTGTTTTGCCTGACAAAAAGCGTTTAACAAAACAAGAAAAGGCTCCCTTGAGCCGATATGCCTGACATGTCCGTCTTGCAGATTGCCGTCTGCATCGGCTACTTCCACAGGTCTATGCGGACCTATCTCTGTCATAAACTGATTGAACATGGTTAGGGTCATTTTATGTCTACACAAATCTTCCCCGTCCTGCCAAGCCGCTCTATGTGTATTCATTAACTGGGTCACAAATCTACTAAAAGCAGCCGGCTTGGCTACTGGATCTGGGGCGTTCTGAATTAGAGCCATGAGTGTGTCTGCCGACCATGGTTTGCAGGTATGTATGGCCACGTTGCGATTAACCAAGGCTGGCGCATTTGGATGGTCTGGATGCCCATGTTGGAGATTTGGTAATTTTACCGTTCATGTGGTGACGTGTACTGGGGCTAGAGGTTCCGGGTGAGGTTTTTGCGCCCCACAACGTATACATTCTTGTGCCCATTCGGGGTTTTGTGATCCACAAACCTGCCAAACCCATCCTCTACCCTCAAGTACAGGATATAACCCTGACTTATGTGAATTTTTCTCTATATCAGTGTATGGGGGTTGGATGGTTGTAGTAATATTATTTAAGGCTTCAACATTTTTTGTTCTTCTATCTTTCATATCCCAACCATCACAATCTGGATTATATTTCCACCCCTCTTCTTTTGCTCTATTCGAAACCTTAATTAAGCATTGAATCTGACGCATCCATTGCTTCTCTAACACCTCTCCTTGTCTGTCTCTTTTTATCTCACTCCATACATCCGGGTCTAAACCCGCTGCTCCTTTCACCTTAAATTTACGAAGGACATCCTTTAAGTCCCGTGCTTCATCTTCCCCATAGATGTTTTTAATTATCTGTGGCACCGTGTAATGTGCCACAATTCCCTGACGGGGTTTTGTGTTCCTCTGGCCCATTCTGACAGTCCAGCCTAGGTAGCGTTTTGGGACACTTAGTGTACAATATAAAACACTTAACCAAGTTACACTAGTTCCTCGTTGCCTTTTCCTCCTAGGATGCCAGAATACTAAAAACCTCTCCTAAATGAGATTCTTGAAACCGAATTACTTTATATGCTAGTCAACTGACAAAATTTTTATGATCAGACTGACGACTACAACATATACAAGCATTCCTTGAAGTGACCAGGTATCCGACTAGATCTCCGGGCTTTATGGAGACCTCATTCCCCTCCCGTATCTGGGAATCCCTCTCATACACTTTTATCCCTGCTTTATGGAGCAGACAGGGCTTATACGTTCAACCCGTCTATGGTTTATGAGTTAGATGTGAGGTTAAGCATAAGCGTCAGACCCCCAAGCTCACAAGCCCTCAAGTTTCCAATCATGTGAGGTAAGGTGCATTCCGTTGCTTAGTTCGGCAATCCCCTTCTAACTCATACCATCCTTGACAAGGCTCATTCACTTTCTCAACAAGACAGACAGACAACAAAACAACAAATAATTCCAGCAATATAAACCACAATATGCAGTAATTCTAGACTCACCACTACAGAGGCTGGTGTTTTAAAACCAGGAGAACCATAACTGACAGAACGGATAGGCACAAATCAGGGGAGCACAGAATATAAGAAAAATAAAGCTTTTTCTTACCTGGCCAGGTTTTTTGATCTGTGGTTCCCGGAATGCCTGTCCTTTCGTTCCGTCAGCGTAGCTCAGCCACCTCTTGTAGCAACTTGGTGAGTCCCTGTTCGGGCGCCAAAAATGTTAGGTTCAACTTTTAAATAAGTTGCTTTAAGTTTATATTGCTTTGTCAAATTATTGCTTCTCTAAGAAAGATGACACGGAGTCAGGTATGTCTGTATCACAGTTCTCAGCATAATGGACTGCTGCCTTTACTTCTTTCAAAGGCCTTTTATAGGCAATTATACAAACAATAGCATCAGCACAATCCCCACAAAGGGCAAGGGTAAACAACAACAGGAGTCACCTGGGCTACGAACACAAGCTTCAACACCATGGCAATACAGTTACAAGAAAACAAAAGCAGCTTCAATCGAGTTCAACAGCCAAAAAGTTACATTCATAACAGATTTACACGTAGGCATTATATTAAGTGAGAACTCTAAATTAAATCCCTGACCTTATCACATGCCAAAGCCACATTTGTGAGCTCAACCATGGTCCTCCTCCTCCTCCTCCAGGTCCTCCTCCTCCTCCTGCCACACCTCCAACACCAGAGCCACAGCCTGGAAGGAAGCGTCTAAGGAAGACCAGAGAGTGATGGCTCTGGGTTCAGTCTGGTCTGACAAAAGATGCAGGCTCTTGTATGACCACAGCCTGGGGACATACATGTCATCTGCAGCTGTTCATGATCTCTTGGACTTCTGGACCAGATTGTACTCCCTTATATATGGACTCCTCAGGCCACCAATTTTGCAGTCAAACAGTTCATGTGTGCCCTGGGGGCCAAAGGCTTCGCCAATTTCTGCAGTTTATCCAGCGTTGCCTCCCTCTTTGTTTGGTTATGACCCCTAAATAAAGGATTTATTTTTTCTATTATACTCGCCTATGTGTGTTTTCCTTCAAAAAGGACAGTTTGTTTGTGAGGAGGCAGGTACATTTCAAAAATACAATGTGAAATTAACAAGAGACACCAACACCAACTATCCTCCTTGAGATTAAATAATACAAGATAATAATCGTGTTGTGGTAACTTGATACACAAAACACACCCAAAACTATTCTGGAGTTATAAAAAAAAAACAAAAAAAACAAGATCAGGATTTTAAAAAATAATGACAAAAATTAAATCTAAAAACATAACAAAAAAAATATATATATATATTTTTTTTTTGTAGATGTGACAAATCAAAATATTATATTGATGAAATCACAAGAATTAATAAAGAAAAGTTTGTGAGAAGTCTGTGTGAATATGAGCAGCAAAACAACTTTATTCTTCTAGCATTATAAAGAAGAAGAGAGTGCGCTGCATTAAACATTTTAAAACATTGCAGCCTGACAAAAGTGCTATATCCATTCCGAACACTAATTTTACCAGACCGAGCAGTTCTGTCTCGGAATTAAAGCGATCGGATTTTGTTGTAGGAAAATTTTATAGCCTGCTCTCAAACTTTGTGTGTCGGAAATTCCGATGGAAAAAGTCTGATGGAGCCCGCACACGATCGGAATTTCCGTCAACAAGCTCTGATCGCACATTTTCCATCGGATAATCCGACCGTGTGTACGGGGCATTACAGTGATGGGACAGTAAACTGGAGACCCGGAGATGCTGACAGCATCTGCAATGAGGAGCGAAATGTAGCCTGGCCCATTCATACCCAAAGAGGGAATTTTTCCAGAGGGTTGGCGTGGTCCCTGCGCTTCCCCTACTCCTACGGGAACCTTTTCCTGGCTCTAATTACTGTCCCTGTCAGACAGGTGACCTGTCCCTACACTAGCCATGTGTAAAATGTGCGCCAACCTGAGAGCCAGGGTCTCTGCCTACCCCAAGATTGTCACCAAAGTCACATGGGGTGCTAGCATCCAATCGGATAGCTGTCTCCCTGTAGCCAAGGAAACCATAGAGGAACTAGGTTCCTCTCAACCTCCTCCCCATCTGCATTGCCGCTGCAGATAATCACATCCTGCAGTGGAGAAAATAATTTAAAAAAGCTCAAGCCTGCAAAGATACTCCAAAATCATATGAAAACATTCACGTTCAAGCATAAATCCATGCTAAAAAATCTAGAAAAATTAAAACATAAAATAAGTACCAACTAAGCTAGAGACCCACTGCTGGGACTTCAGAGCAGGAAAGTTCTTCTTCAGCATAATAGATCTTGGTGCGTGAGAGGTGAATATGCAAAAAGGAGGGTCCATTTTTAAATATAGAGTTACAAGGCTGGACTTATGAGGACGGTTGGTGTTAGGGTTACAGGAAGGGTTTGTGTTGAGTGGCCTTAGGATTATTCTTTTTATTGGAAATCTCTGCCTCCAAATATTTCTTGTAACCAGCTAATTGTAATACTTTCTTTTCGTTTTCTCACTCCTTATCAAAGGCTTTTTTGCTTGAGACATATTCTTAGGTTATCTAGTATCTAAAACAGCCTGCACTGTGTGTTTTAGATCTTCCCACAGATATTCCCTATTATATGTGTCTGGGAACTGTGAAGGCCAACCCAAAATCATTGTTTTTTGTTGATTCTTAGGTGTGTTGGATCACTGTCTTGTTGTTATGTCCAGCCTCTGTATAACATCAGTTTTCATTCATTTTTGGATATTAGTCTACTGGATTTGTTGACAATTGGTAACATTATTCTTTCCTTTCATTGCATAATTTTTTTTCTGTAACCTGCCACATGACCTGAAAGCATGTCAGAACTTTCTTTTTCTCTAATTGTACCTTTTAGTCGTATTGTTAAAGATTTATGTTTTTGTTTTATAGGATCACAACATTTGGTTTCAAATGCTTTTGTTGCATTGGATGCTTCAGATTTATATTTATGTCATGAAATTGCAGATAAAGTTTTTTTATAACTCTTTCTCACACATCATATTTGTGTAAGCAAGGCTACACATTGGATTAATAAACCTCAACTTTAAAGACAATTAAAACTTTATGTCGGTTACAATTTAAAGATAAACTCAAGCCTTACCTACAGTCTTGAACAGTTGTACAGCCTCCTCTCATGTACTAAAATTCCTTTTTTTTATTTCACTGTACACTGTGAGCTTTTTACATCTTTTCACAGTTTAAAAGCTGCAGCAAGTCAGATAGTCTGTCTCATTTCCAAGTTGGAGGCCATCCAACACCATCTAATCATTTTCTCCTCAGCCTTAATGTTACTGACCTGCCTCTTTTATTAATTGCATTTCATTTTTTTCAATCTTGAATGCTCTGCATCATATGTGGGCATTATTTAGGGCAGTCTGCATGCAAATGCTGCCTGCCTAGGAACACTCACCCCTCCAGACTGATACCAAGGCATTTTATTATTTGCATAACTCCACCCAAGAACCAGCCCACTGCTTACATCAGGGCTAAGGGCTACAGTTTTGAGAGGTGTGCCAAGGTAAAGTGCAGTGATGTTTTCAGAAAGATGTACAACACCCTGCCATCCCCCTGCCATTTATGCCAGCATTACATTGAGAAGCGCGGAGCCCTAGTTATGGCATCACTGAATCTAAAATAAGGTATGTTATGAAGACTGAAAGGTTTTATATAAAAATGTAATTAGCACAGTGATAAGGGGGAAATGGGGGGGTGGGGGGTGGGAAGGGAACATATAAGCAGATTAAAAGTCAGCTTTAAATATCTGGCCAATATTCAATCAGCTCTATTGGATATTTTGCATGGTCCTTCAGATCTTGTACTGACTTTATCAGTATGCATGTGTATATATATATATATATATATATATAGATATATATCTAGATATATATAGATATATATCTAGATATATATAGATATATATCTAGATATATATCTATATATATATAGATATATATCTATATGCTGTGTTCTATTATTCTTCTAATGAGGCCTTTGCTAGAGTTTCAAAATCTAACCCATATGCACCATTACTATTTATCATACAAAGTTATCACCTATATTATTTTGTGATGGATCTTGAGGCACACTTAGAGAATCATAGAGATCAGCAGAAAAATGTACACCAATTGAAACTTCCATGGCCTTGCCAGAGTGTCCTGGCCCAGACTCCAGACCATGGAAATGATAGACGTAGAGCAAAAACCATGTGTTGGCCTTCAAAGCCATTGGGTCCACCCAGGGGCGGACTGATAACTCATGGGGCCCCCGGGCAATAGGAGATTATGGGGCCCCCTGGCAATCAAAGATTATGGGGCCACACAGTATACACGCACACAGTATACAATCACACAGTGGCCCAGGGCCCTCGGGCAGTGCCCGAGTGGCTCAATGGTCAGTCCGCCTCTGGGTCCACCTCTGGGACTCCCCAGATGTATCCTCTGTAACACAGGTTTAGTGGTCATTCATTATGTTCTTGAAAGCTTCATGTCAGCCTGTCCATAGTGACTTTGAGCCTAGACAATAAGATGCTGTCAGGGAATGCAGATCTGTGGTGTTATATGTAGAAGTGGCAAAATCTTGGTACCTTCTTCTTTTGTAATAAAAGCAACCTATCTTCTATTGTCTTGAATTTTCACTGGATCTCAAAATCTCCAGAATCTCTGTTATCTCTATCTGCTAGGAATAAGCTGAAGTTTCATGTTGCCTATGGCCCTGAATCTGATGCCCTAAACAGTGTGCTCCCCAAAAAATCTGACTAACATCTGTTGTTGGAATGATTGGTAGGGTGATTGAAAAAGCCTGTGTCCTGACAAAATACTCAATTCGGCAGAATATCGAACCACGTCACTTCCGGTTTCTTAAAACCCACAGTAATTGCAGATTTTGACGAATATGTGTTTGGACACGACAGAAGCAACCAAATGCAGTCAGGTAAAGGAACATTTGGGTGTTTTCACAGCACATTGGCTAACGGGGATGAAGTTGTCGCCACCTCGGAGGTGGCCATTTTGTTGGTTAGTGTTGGAGAGGAGTAACAATCTCCATTCATAATACCGTGCACCGGACTGCATTTGGTTGCTGCTCTGTGTCTAAACACTTATTCCTCCTCATGTGAAATTACTTCATACAAATCTGCAATTAATCATGTTTTAAATAAGCCAGAAGTAACGTGGTTCGATCTTCTGCCGAGTTGCCTATTTTGTCAGAACACCTGCCTGGAGACAAATCACTTGACCTCACTAACAATTGTAAGGATACTGGATAAGGAAAAAAAAGATTTGCTGTAACAACGACTGGCATTTCCACTGGCAAAGAAAATTGTACTGAAAAATCCTGCGTCTCCACCTGGCTCATGGGACCACTGGAGTTGTGGCTCAATCACCTCCTTGGCTACTTTTACAAACTGGGCAACCAGAGAGGAGTCAAAGGAATATGTCTCCCCCTCTGATTCTGCTTGAGAGTCCTAACTCTCATCTCCCAATTTTAGGTGAGGTCCTTGAGATGAGGAAGAAGCTTCATCTGACAAGTCTGAAATGTGTCTTTTCAACCTACCATACTTATTTTTAGCAAATGTGTGCATGGTGTCAACTACAGCTTCCCTTGTATAAGTTTTCATTAAACAGGATTGACATACCAATTTGCTTGACTAGGTAATGTTGCTGACCTTCTGAATCCAGGTGAGAAGACCCATCCTAGACTAATGACTTTGAATGCCCATGGCGATGACACAACTTTTGTGCTTGTGAGAACATTCAGTTTTCTGATGATGTGATTTCTGCTGAGGAAACTGTTGACTGCTTGTGTTAGCTACAAGCAAATAGCCAAGAAATTTCCCATTTCTACTCTTCTGTTCCACCCTCTTTTTCCTCATAAGACAGGGTAAGCTGTTTTCATTTAGAAAAAAAAAAAGGGATGTAGCATGTGTAGTTATCTTTTAAATATATCCCGATGTCTACCCTCTGCGAGTTTTAACAGATTCATTCACCAACTCTGGTGGGCTTCTAGAGGAGGAAGAAGAAGAAGTCTAACAAATCCTTTTTCTGATCCCATGTTGACAAGTAATGTTTTCAGGGCTCTCAAGTGCAGTTTTACCCATGTTAATTCCGGGATAGAGGCAGTCATGAGACCCAAGATTTTCTTGTAATATTTTTATTTCACAACATTTTGATTGGGTTTTTAGGTAGAAGAATACAGCATAAAAGAAATAGCAGAGGCAAGAACATAAGAGCAAATCCACCAGGCATGTGTAGATAACGGTTAATATTGCTTCTCGGGGTATAAAAGGTACAGAGAAGTGCACTTTTCCAACATTAGTATAACTCAGAAGATGTTCTCATGGCAACAAATGCTGCCAGTGAAGGCATTAACCCCAGTAAAGGTGGAGAAAAGGGGAAAATGTTCTGGAGTCTGAAGAAGAGCTCAGTGTTTGGGGGGGGGGGGACACAATAACTGCCTCGAGATCTTGGCGTACAATGGAGAAGAGATCTCTGATAGAAAAATCGTTTGAGCCCCCAAGTTGATATAGCAACCAAAGAAAAATCTGGTCTGGGCTGGATAAGATTTTTTTTTTTGTTGATCAGCAATACCATGTTCTTCAAAATAGGGAGGACTTTTTGGAGGTCTTCCATTACCTTCTCTTCTATTGATGCATAGAGGAGAATGTTGTCTAAGCAAGGAATGAGAGAAATTCCTTGAAGAAGAAGATGAGACATAACTTCTGCCGGAATGTTGGTGAAGATTCTTGGTGCTGCTGAGAGACCACATTGTAAGGCATGGAACTGGCAATGAAAAATCCCTTGTTTTGTAATTATAGCAAAACGTATGAACATTTGGATGTGTTGGATGATTTGACAAAAGCATGCATCCTGTAAATCTAAGGTGAGCATGAACACTACCTTTGAGAAGGTTTTATGCTCTGTGTAGATATTCTCCATCCTGAATTTTTGTACACCAGGAACTTGTTCAGTTTCTTTAAATTGATGATTATTTGGTACTTTCTCAAATGCTTATGGACAATAAACATGTGGAAGAAAAATAGACTGGTGTCTATGCGGTCCTTCAGAGCAGCAGCCTTTATAGGGACCCTGCATTATTTGGATTTTGAGATTAAATCTCCATTCCAAAGTTTCAACCAAATAGCTCTTTTAGCAGTATGGAATAAGGCAACAGATATAGCATAGGCATTGACAGGCTTTACAGTGGCATCAGCTACTCTGATAAAGATGCTGAGATACACATTCTATTCAAACACCAACATTTCTGCCTACACATGTTGCTGCTAATGACCCATACACACGATCCGAAAATCAGGCGACAGATCATCCAGTTTTTTTGCATGCTAGTCGCATATCGAAAGTGTAGAGGCTACTAAAGTTACGAGTGTTGTAGTGTATTTGTATTGTATTTTTGGATGACAACTGTACTGATTAAATAAAAATTGTACAATCTGGTATCATACGAGAAATTTTTTGTGCTTGTCCGATCGGATAATATTGGATGAACTGTCATGATGAGCTCTCGAAAGCTCCGATAATGATCCGATTATTGTATGGTCGACTGCAAAGTGGTATTTTTCATCCGATTTTCGGATCGTGTGTATGGGCCATAAGGCTAGTTCCATAGATGTGTTGCATCCCAGGCTCTTCTAAGTGATGCTTAAGCTTTGCAGTCTGATCTTTGATGTTTCCAGAACCTTCAAAGGAGAGGTCTGCTTTTCTGGAAACCTGTGACAAGGTAGCATCCAACTTAAAGCACTTAAAAAGGGGGGCGTGGTCTTGGCATGACGCAGTGAGGGTGCATCTCCTTAGGGCTCCCGGACCTCGGCTCCTTAACAGGCCACCCATTCAGCCATACCGATTACATTGGCTTCTTAACCCCTACAGACACTACCAGGGAGGATATCCTACAGTTCGGCATACCCCAGAGTTCTCATGGAACGGTTTCTTGTTCCAAAACAGCAAGCGACATCCACCCCGAACCCAGCCAAGATGGCGCCGGCATCAACCATGAGGAGGGAGCTTGGCTCGCCTGCGGGGGGAGAGGAGATACGAGACAGAGGTAATGAAATGCCGCCGTTCTCCCCTCCTAGCGATCTCTCCCCCTGCTTCCCCCACTCCCTGTCCCTCACGTCTTTGTTCAGCCTGGGAGGAGAGCCTAGCAGCTCCTTGCACTGGACCCCGCAAGGCACACTGCCTTCCCAACCCCAGAGTTCATCATTAAGTGCACTGTAACTATGCCCTCACAAGAACAAATGCCTATGCTCAGTAGTGACAGAGCGATATGGGCGCTCCTGCAAAAACTTCCCACTAGAGACGATTTAGGCTCTGTGGCAGTCAGGATGGAGACGGCAGTCCGCAGTGAAATTATGGGAATTAAGCAGGAAGTGACAGAGGTGACCGCACGTGTCTCCTCCCTGGAAACAGACACTTCAGCCCTCCGCCATGATGTCTCTGCCATACAGGTTACATATGAGGAGGTAACAGACCAAATTGCGCAGCTACATCTATTAATGGACGATTTGGAAAATCGTAATCGAAGGCGCAATATCAGGATTCGCGGTTTGCCGGAGGCTACCCGGCAGGCTGATTTAAGGATGACCGTGATAGTGATATTCAATGACTATCTAGAGCGCCCCACAGAGACACCCATTGCCATCGACAGAGCCCACAGAACCCTCGGCCCCAGAGACCCTGTTGAGGACAGACCCAGAGATATCCTTTGTTGTTTACACAATTATTCTGCAAAGGAAGACATTCTTCAAAAGGCCTGGCGCAGAGGACATATTGACTTTGATGGAGCACAGATTGCTCTCCTACCAAATGTGTCTCGGAGAACACTTCAGATGCGCCGCTGCATGAAGCCTTTGCTGGAGAAATTTGGGGATCAAGGAATCACCTACAAGTGGGGCCACCCCTTCCACTTGATCGCACGGAAGGGAGGCCGGACATACACTCTTCGACACCCCGCAGATGTTTCTGCCTTTCTCAGCTCTCTCGGGCTACCACTGATGTCGCTTACCAATTGGTTGGCGTTTGCTCTGCCCGCTGGCAACAATAACGCACCGGTGAACCCTACTGACAGGCCTCAAAGGCCTCGACGCAATCGCCGATCTCAACGCCAAAGACCACAGGCTCCTCAGGATAATGAACCATGAGCCCCTAAAGTGGGATGTCTCTTGAGCTGAAGGAGTGTCCAAGACTTTGTTGTCCCCTTTACAAGTAAGTTTAACCACTCACTATTTGGATCACGTTGACCCATCTCCCACTGATTTGTGGGACTTTTGGATCTCATGGGAGGTGATCCTCGGTCCCTCTAGACTATCTACCATGGACCCTCAGGGCTCGTTGGTCCCACAGAAATACCCTGAACTGCGTTTGCTCCTGGACTGGGTTGCAATGGGGGAGAGTGGGGGACCCACTGGAGACACTATGGCATTGCTCGTTGGAGGAGGTCAGACCCATCGAAACTTACAGATGTGGACTGGAAACAGGTGTTCACGGGAACAGTCACTTAATGACCCCCTTCCAATCGAGTCTCTGCTTCCTATATGGGTACGCTTTACAAGAGGATAGATATCAATACAAGGTGTCGGGCTTCTGGGGGGCTCCTTGTGGGTGTGGGGGCAGCTTCTGGTGGGAGAATCGGAACAGATGGAAATCTTCAAAATAGAGGCTGGTTTACGTCCCTCTATATATCTGATACAGCTCCGATCCGCAGAGTGTCTTGCCCCCGTTGCCCACAGGGAGACCCAGTATTCTGATTTACTCATGTGTATCCAGATGGGACGAGGTCTTGGGTTGTGTGTGAGTTTACATAGAGTTGATATTTTATCGCAGTCGGCCCCTTCCCTCCCGCCTCCCCCCCTCCCCCCCTCCTCCCACTCCCTTTCCCAACCCCCCCTTTTTTTTTTTTAAGTGATGGGTCTTCAGCTCACTCTCTCTGGGCTCGGACCCTGGGGGAGCGAGTGGGCTCATCAGTCTTGGGGCTAACGACAGTATTCTAATGTTGTTGGGGACTGTTTTTGTTTTAATTTTGCTAATACTCCTGCTACGGTTGAATGTTTAAGTTTGGTTATTTTATGTTCCCCTCTGGGGTTATTTCTATAACAAGAAGTATACCATGGATATGTGGCTCCTATTTGGACCGCCCTAAACGGGGGGGTGGTTGGGGGGGCCCTGTGATCTGGGGGCCCGACCTCTGAAGTGCCTCACCTCTTCCCCCACTAGGCCCTGGCTGCCTAAATAGGCAGTAGCCCTCCGTTTGGAGACTTAGTTTTCTTTTTTCTCCTTTCTCTCCCATCTTCCCTTTCCCGTTTCTCACTTTAGTATCTTCCTCTTACCTGTCCCTTTCATTGTATCCCCTTCCTACCCCCTCCTCAGGCCTTCTAATCCAGTCCTCTTTCCCTCTCCCCTATATCCCCCTCCCCACACTACCTACAGTCCTGGTTCCTGGTGGGGTCAGGCGGTCTGGCCTCACCCCACCCGACATGTCTTTGAAATTTGTGTCCTGGAACGTGAAAGGCTTAAATGTTCCAGAAAAACATTCCAGTTGTCTTGCTGAGCTCTGGAGGCAAAGACCTCAAGTAGCATTCTTGCAAGAGACCCACTTTCAGGCCGATAAGATTCCAAAACTCCACAGCAAGCATTTCCCAATTGTGTACCACAGTGTCTCGCCCTCCACAAAATCAAAGGGTTTCCTCCTGGCCAAAGTATCCTCCTGGCCAAAACCTTACCCTGGCAGCTGATAGATCTCCATACTGATTGTGAGGGTAGATACCTCTGTGTTAAAGGTACACTTCTGTCGCAAATGTTCACCTTTGCTAACCTCTACCTGCCTAATGTGGATCAGCTTTCGGTACTCGACACGTGTTTATCCGCCCTGGCTTCATTCGCAGAGGGTACACTGGTGCTTGGGGGAGATTTCAATCTCACTATGGATCCTCGTAAAGATTCGTCGATGGGCTCCTCGGCCTTGACCCTGAGATCCCAAAACCAGATTAGGGATTTACTGCATTCACACTGGCTGGTTGACATCTAGCGTATCCTCCATCCACAGGAGAGAGACTACACCTTTTTCTCTGCGGTACATGGCTCATACTCTAGGATAGATCTCTTCCTGGTACTTCATGCCACGATCCCACTTGTATCTAGGACTCAGATCGGACACATTGCGATTTCAGATCATGCCCCGATCTCCATAACTTTAACCCTACAATCGTCACCTAGACATGCATCGTGGCGACTAAACAAATCCCTTATTCAAGACCCAGAGGTTAAAACCGACATCATAAGAGAGTTAAAAACAGGAACTCGGTCCCTAACCCTCTCACTATTTGGTCCACACATAAATGCTACATAAGAGGTATTCTCATCAAACATGGCCATAGCCCTAAAGTAGCCAGAGCGAAAACGCTATCAGAACTAATTACTAAACTCCATGACTGTGAAAAACGCCATAAAACCCACCCAGATAAGGCCCTAAAAGCAGAAGTAACTAATATTAGAGGGCAAATTAGGGAGTACTCCCTTTTTCAATCTAAGAGCAACCTATTGAAGGCACGCAGAACCTTCTATGAATATGGTGACAAATGTAGTAGAACGTTGGCAAACGCCATACGAACCCAACGTAACATAGCCTACTTACCCGCTTTATCTACCCCCACGGGATCCAGAATTCATGATTCCTAAAGACATGGCAGAATCTTTCCGTGCTTTCTATGAAGCCCTTTATAATTTAAAGTCCAGGCCCCTGGGAGAACGGCCACAAGACGGCACGGAGGCCTTAGAATCTTACCTTGCAGCGGCAAACCTGCCTACTCTTAATGAAGAGGAAGTAGTCATGCTTTCGCAGCTGTTAACCGTGGACGAACTCACGAGCGCCTTGGCTGGTTCTCTAAGAGGGAAGGTGCCTGGCCCTGACAGTTTTACAAACTACTACTATAAAACTTTCCAAGCTCAGTTAGCATTTCATTTTGTTACTGCCTTCAACGCAATTCTAGATAATCATGCCATGCCTTCGGACCTTCTACAAGCCAGCATCTCGGTCATTCCCAAGCCGGAGAAGGACCCGCTCCTTGGCGCAAGCTACAGGCCGATCTCCTTACTTAACTGTGACCTGAAGCTGTTCACAAAAATTTTAGCCGAAGGACTAGGGCATGTCCTTCAATGCATAATCCCCTTGGACCAGGTCGGTTTTATCCGGAACAGAGAGGCGCAGGATAACACCACAAGGACGATAGATGTAGTGGCAAGGGTCAAACATCTTAATACCCCGTTCATCCTGTTGTCTACGGACGCTGAAAAGGCGTTTGACAGGGTGGACTGGACTTTCCTTCTGGCCACCCTGCGACCCCTCGGAATGCCATCCTCCATCCTGTCCTGGATTTCCGTCATCTACTCCTCCCCCACAGCAATAGTCAGAGTAAACGGAGTGACTTCCAACCCTTTTTAAAAAGTAATGGCACAAGACAAGGGTGCCCACTCTCCCCGCTTCTCTTTATAATTTCATTAGAACCCCTCTTGCAACACATCAGACTCAATCCAGACATCAGAGCACTCGAAACGAACACATACCACCATATAATTGCGGCTTATGCAGACAATCTGCTGTTTTACATTTCAGAACCACACACTTCTCTCCCAGTACTCTTATCGGCAATATGCCAGTACAGTGAACTTTCAAATTTTAGAATTAATCTGCAAAAATCAGAGGCGCTTAATGTATCTCTCTCCCCTACTGCCCTGACTCGACTTAGTGGCAACTTTCCCTTCTGGTGGTTCCCTCAGGCAATCCAATATTTAGGTACAAGAATTCCTTCTAATTTACACCTCATTTACCAGCTTAACTTTCAGCCCCTCCTGAATACTTTCTCCTCAGATATAGACAGATGGAGGACCCTGGCAGTTTCCTGGTTTGGCAGATGTAACGTCTTGAAGATGATTATTATGCCGAGGCTGCTTTATCTTCTACAAGCTCTGCCGGTTAAGATTCCACAAAACTTTTTCCATAAACTACGTTCAATCTTTATCAATTACATATGGCAAGGCAAATCCTCGCGACTCAGGAGAACTCTACTACAGCGATCAAAGCTCAAAGGAGGGGTCGGTCTTCCTGACCCAGCCCTATATAACACGGCAGTACACATGAACAGAGTGCTAGACTGGTGCAGACACTCACACCATAAGCTATGGGTCTGCCTGGAACAGGAAGCGGTGCAGTTTCCCCTTTCGGGCCTACCATGGAGTGGGACCAGTCTTTCTGGACTGTCTTTATCCCACCCACTGGTTGAACCCACCCTAAAGGAACTGCATAGATACTTTGGGATAGCGGAAACGCCCAGTTTTCCCTCCTCTTTAAGGCCTATAATAGGTCACCCGGACTTTCTACCGGGAATCTCTGATAGATCCTTCCGGACCAGAACCTAGTCAGGACCTCCTCTTTCCTAGGTCCCTCTGATTGGAGTGACCCCTCAGACATTTATCCCAGTTTTAATACTTCCATCTTGGGTAGATGGAAGATCTCGCAACTCTCCCACTTCCTCGGATCCCTCCCGGAAGTCAACGGTTTTCGTATACAGCCTTTGTCTTTCGAAGACTTGTGCCTAGGTGACGGGCCAATACGGAAATCCCTTTCTTACTCATACAACATCTTACTTACCCATATATCTTAAAATGATCCTCCCTACCTGAGGAAGTGGGAAAGAGACCTTAACATTACGTTCACCAAAGACCAAAAGAATCGAATACTCTTTTTTGCACATAAGTCCTCCTTGTTTAGCAAATACCAAGAAATCACATATAAAATCTTGACACGCTGGTACAGGACTCCATCTGTCTTGGCGTCCATATTCCCAGGTCACAGTCCTCTATGTTGGAGATGTGACACTCAGACTGGCATGTTACTCCATATTTTTTGGGAGTGCCGGTTCTGACTCCCTTCTGGAGACAGGAGATCATTTATTGGAAATCATTTACAAACTTACGGATGTATCGCTCCAGGATAACCCGGCAGCAATATTCTTAAAC
The DNA here is from genome assembly GCF_042186555.1 of Aquarana catesbeiana. NCBI lineage: Eukaryota > Metazoa > Chordata > Amphibia > Anura > Ranidae > Aquarana > Aquarana catesbeiana. The sequence continues at coordinate 161,451,318 of NC_133328.1, read as the reverse complement.
TTGACCCCCGTATCTAGTAAACGATACCGTAAATCGCTACTGAAGCACCTCTTGAATGCAGCCAGGGCGTGCGTCCCCAGTGTATGAAAGCAGCGATCCCCACCAACTGTAGCCCAGTGGTTTGCTAGGGTTCGCGATATTCAGCAGATGGAGCAACTTACAGCTGCCCTAGGGGAAAGAGAGGAGGAACATAATACCCGCTGGATACACTGGGATCTGTTTCGTTTCTCAGATGAATATAAGACCTATATTTAAATACCCTACTCAAGGGTGGGTTAGGGCCTTGGATCGTCGGCCTTGCCGGAACTCCTTCTTCTCCTTCCTTTTTCCTACTCCCACATTTCTGCTCACACTTTTTTTTCTTCTATAGTTTTCTCCCCATTGACACCAATGGTGTCACCCTTTCTTTCTTTTCCTAAAAACGATAAAATCCCCCCGGATTGCAGTATCATACTGGTTCCATTCCTGGGAATCCAGGATAAAGAGCCATATCTCACAAAAAGTATGATGTTTGGGATCAGCACACTACAGTGTAATAGCTTGGTACCCGTACAAAGAGGGATAAGCCCGCTCTACCTACTGGGGGCCCCCCTTTTTCCCTAGTTCTCAGACAGAACAGTTTACACAGGTCTTTTTGGCTAGGGAGTACTCTATGCTGTCCTGGTTAAATTGCATATACAGTTATTGCAGAGTCTTTGAACACAATTATTTTGTTAAAGTTAAAATGTAACCTTGATTGATACCCAAGCATTGTATATTGACTTAACTGACGAGCTAATGTCATAGCCTAATTACAGATGTAAATTGATGAACATGTCTGATTCACTGCATTTGTGTATAATCTGTTTTCCCTAAATAAAAATTTAAAAAAAAAAAAAAAAAAAAAAAAAGCACTTAAAAAAAACTGTTCCTCTTCTTTTTTTTTTTTTTATAGGGAATTTTCATTTCAGGACCTAATGTTAAAAGATTTTTTTCTTTCTGGTTTCCATTTTTTTAGAATAAGGTTTTGGTGGGATGGAAAAACTCTGCTTCATTGTTTTTGCAATCCTCTATACATTTTGTCCTGTGCCAAAATAACCTTACGGGGTACTGGAGTTTGTTCAGTTGCGTAAACGGCCTGTAACAAATTTTATATTTAATCAAAAACAAAAACAGTCTAGAGGATCTAATTTTTCCCATGTCTCATTACTAGGGTCTAAAGATCCCTCTTCCTTGACTAGAATGTGTGTCTGCCGCTTCTTCCTTCTGAGCAATTGCGTTAACAGAGTTACTCGGCATGGAGGTGGAAAAAGGATTGAAGGACCAGGCTGAAGACAAATAGTCTGTAAGTACTGCTGTAAAAGATACCTTTTCTGTCCTCGTAGTATTACCAAAATCTTTCATTAAGCAAAAGTCTCACATGTTGTCAGCTACATATTGTACAGTGAATCATTACAAAAAAGCTTCTTCTGAGACAAAGACATTTTCTCATAATTACAAGATAGGATTTCTCAGATCAAAATAGTAGTCCCCCATGCTACCAGGCAAATAATAGCTAAATAAATTGGTTGAAGGTGATAAACAGAATGAAATGTGAAACTGCTGCTGAATCTGAAGTGTGCACAGTACACATAATAACAATAAAAGAAAAAAGAGATCAGCGTAATTTCTCAATTATTACATATATAAATATAAAGTGCCAGGTGTGAATAAATCCAAAAATGAACATCCAAATGTTGCTGAATGAAGTGACAAATCAGATTCCTAAATATCTCAATATACATATAAAGTGCACAGTGCAAAATCAATCAAAAAGGACCATCCAAGTGTCAAAGGAATATAAAGTCCTCATAAGTTGAACTTCCACAAAACAATAACAATGATCCCGTGCCTTCACACAACTGCTCAGTGCTCACAGAACTGTTACGTCTATGCAGTGATGAATCAGCTTTAGGGACACATATAGGTGTTAGATTGGAGCCTGGAGGATGGAGATCGCTATTGGCTCTTGTTTTATTACTCGGGGTTCCAGATTACATGTAAACATGAAATAAATGTCTCCTATAATGTGAATAGTTTCAAACAAGTGATGGTTTATTAAAAGACAATTGGAAGCTTACATCAAACAATAATTAAAAGCGCAATGGAATAAAAACAATGGTGTCAGAACACCTCTCACATCACTTTCGGTCCACGACTCACTCCGGCCATGCCCTACGCATTCAATCACATCACGTGACTTCATCAGGGAAACCGGATTGGATCTCAAGTGAAAGTATTTATATACTGGGGCAGGAAGTTGATCAGCAGCCATTTTCTTGAAGACTATATCAACATAAAAATCAACATAGACATCAACATAGACATCGTGGCCATTTTCTTGGTTTGAATGAATAACATAGAAGACCAACACAGCAAAAATACAACGTGGCCATCTTTCCGTGGTTCATACTTAATCAATCAATGATTGTCTTAATGTTACAGAAGAACAGAAGTTCTACAAAAGTACAATATAATCTGAAGATAAATCTGTAAAAAAATAGTCATTGTTTAAAAAACCTTCCGATAATCAAAAATATCAAAACTCAGTACCACAATATACATTGCAGACATCAGTCAAAATAGGTAACAGAGAAGACCCGTAGAACAAGAATGAACGATGCTCTTCTTATTAATTGATATATAGGGAGTATAAAATAAATATTAAAAAAAATATATAACAAAAATGTAGGGATATACCACTAATCAAATAAGTGAATATATCAGTACCCCCTATATATCAATTAATAAGAAGAGTATCGTTTGTTTTTGCTCTACAGGTTTTCTACGTTACCTATTTCGACTGATGTCCGCAATGTATATTGCGGTACTGAGTTTTTATATTTTTGATCGTCAGTAGGTTTTTTAAACAATGACTATTTTTTACAGATTTATCTTCAGATTATGTTGTACTTTTGTAGAACTTATTTTCTTCTGTAACATTAATACAATCATTGATTGATTAAGTATAAACCACAGAAAGATGGTCACACTGTATTTTTGCTGTTTTGGTCTGTTATGTTATTCATTCAAACCAAGAAAATGGCTGCGATGTCTATGTGGACATTGTGTTCAAGAAAATGGCCGCTGATCAACTTCCTGTCCCAGCATATAAATACGTTCACTTGAGATCCAATCCGGTTCCCCTGATGAAGTCACGTGACATAACGCTTAGGGTGTGGCCGGAGTGAGTCATGGACCGGAAGTGATCTGAGAGGTGTTCTGATGCCGTTGTTTTTATTCCATTGCGTTTTTATTGTTTGATGTAAGTGTCCAATTGTCTTTTAATAAACCATAGCTTGTTTGAAACTATTTACACTATGGGAGGCATTTATTTCATGTTTACATGTAATCTGGAACCCTGAGTGATACAACAAGAGCCAATAGTTTGGAGCCTGGAGGTTGGAGATCGCTAACACCTATATGTGTCTCTAAAGCTGATTCATCACTGCATAGAGGTGAAAGTTATGTGAGCAGTGAGCAGTTGTGTGAAGGCACGGGATCATTGTTATTGTTTGGTGAAAGTTCAACTTATGAGGACTTTATATTCTTTTATTGACACTTGGATGGTCATTTTTTAACTTATTGATTTTGCACTGTGCACTTTATATGTATATCGAGATATTTAGAAATCTGATTTGTCACTTTATTCAGCAACATTTGGATGTTCATTTTTGGATTTATTCACATTTAGCACTTTATATTTATATGTGCTAATTGAGAAATTGCTTAGATCACTCTTTTCTTTTAAGATTTCTCGGATGCTTGTGCCCTGCAACATAGAAGAACAGGCACAGGATTCTCAATCGCACACAATGTCCAAGATTCAAGGAGAGAGGCGGTGCATGCAGTAAAAAACACTTACAGCCCTGTACTTGAACTGTGCTATGACTATTGACCAGGGCTTTTTTTCAGCAGGAATGTGGGGGAACGCTATTCCAGCACCTTCAGCATTGAATGTATGTAATGGCAAAGGGTGTGGGGTGTGCTGGAAGGTCTACTGATGCTGGCTGCTGGGGGATTTTTTGTCACTGCTGAGGATCTGTTTTTGTGTGTGGGTCTATTGTTGCTGGGGGGTCTTATGTAGCTGGTAGAGATCTACTGTTAAGGGAGAGGTCTAATGTTCCAGACTGCTGGAGGGTCTATATCACGTGCCTGGTGCTAGAGGCCAATGGAGAGAGAGGGCTTCTTTTGCAGCTAAGTTCCAGACCCCCCTGAGGGTGGAAACAGGAGAGGTCAGGCCCAAAGTAGCATGGGGCTGGACTGTATGTAGGAGATTCCAGAGTACAGCTGGTGTGCTGGTGTAGAATCAGCATACAGGTGGCGCCCGTGAGGTGTTGCAGGATTCGGATAATGCTGAGACTGGAGCGTGGTCAGAAGAAAGCCTAAGTCATGAGCCGGGTGGATAGCAGAGAAAGCAGAGGTGGTTAGGTGGATAGCCGGGGTCTAGCACAGGAAGCAAACAGGAAACAGATCAAGGTCAAGCCGGGTCGGTAACAGGGGACAGAGGAACAGGAATATCATGGAGATAACACACTGGAGGAGCCGAAGATCAACCAGCAACAAGTCACTAGCAGACTTCCTTATATAGGCCCATATTATTATTATTATACAGGATTTAAATAGCGCCAACAGTTTACGCAGCGCTTTACAATATAAAAGGGAGACAATACAGTTATATTACAATAAAATACAAGAGGATTAAGAGGGCCCTGCTCAGAAGAGCTTACAATCTAATAGGGTGGGGCAGGTGGTACAAAAGGTTGTAACTGTGGGGAATGAGCTGTTGGAAGTGGTAGGAGATTAGTTGGAGACGTGATAGGCTTTCCTGAAGAGATGAGTTTTCAGGGATCGCCTGAAGGTAGCAAGAGTAGGAGATAGCCAGATAGATGGAGGTAGTGAGTTCCAGAGGGTGGGAGAGGCTCTGAAGAAATCCTGGCGATGAGCATGGGAGGAGGAGATGAGAGAGCTTGAAAGCAGGAGGTCTTGAGAAGAGCAGAGAGGTCGATTTGGGTGATATTTGGAGACAAGATTGGTGATGTAGCTCGGAGCAGAGTTGTGAATGGCTTTGTATGTTGTGGTTAGTATTTTGAATTTAATTCACTGGGTGATTGGGAGCCAGTGTAGAGATTGGAGTAGAGGGTTGGCAGACACTGAGCGGTAGGTAAGGTGGATAAGTCTGGCAGCAGCATTCATGATAGACTGAAGAGGGTATAGCCTATGGAGAGGTAGACCAATGAGAAGGGAGTTGCGATAGTCAAGGCGAGAGATAACAAGGGAGTGAATGAAGAGCTTGGTGGTTTCATTTGTTAAAAAGGGGTGAATTTTAGAGATGTTACAGAGATGAATTCTACAAACTTTTGACAACAATTGGATTGGCGGCTGAAATGACAAGTCAGAGTCTAGGATTACACCTAGTACCCTGGCGTGAGGGGAGGGACTGATGGTTGCATTGTTGATTTTGATGGAAAAGTCATGGAGGGGGGCATGGGCGGGGTAATATTAATAGCTCAGTTTTAGAGAGATTTAGTTTAAGGAAGTGGTGCGACATCCATGCTGATATGTCAGTTAGTAAGTTAGTAATGCGAGAGGAGACTGAAGGAGTGAGGTGAGGAGTAGACAGATAGATTTGGGTATCATCAGTGTATGAGTGGTATTGGAAGCCGTGGGCGGTTATTAAGTGACCAAGGGAGGAGGTGTAGATAGAGAAGAGAAGGGGTCCAAGAACAGAGCCTTGGGGGGCACCCACAGAAAGGGGCAATGGAGAGGAGGAGACAGAGTTGTGACACTGAAGGAGTGCTGTGATAAATAGGCAGAGAACCAGGATAGAGCAGAATCTTAGAGGCCAAGGGAATGTAGTTTATTGAGAAGGAGCGGGTGGTCAACAGTATGGAGTACTGGCTGTTGGTTTTAGCAGTTAGTAAATCGTTAGTGAGTTTAAGTAAGACAGTTTCCGTGGAGTGCTGCGAGCGAAAGCCAGACTGTAAGGGGTCAAGAAGGTTATTTTCACTGAGGTAGGAGCTAAGACGGTTGTAGACTAAGCGTTCTAGAAGTTTAGAGGTGAATGGGAGCAACGAGATGGGTCTTAAGTTGTTCAGGTTGGTAGGGTCCAGTGAGGGCTTTTTAAGAATGGGAGTAATCTGTGCATGTTTTAGAGGGGAGGGGAAGGTGCCACTAGAGAGGGAGAGATTGAAGATGTGGGTAAGAGAGCATAGGATAGAAGAAGAGGGTGACTGTAGTAGTTGTGAGGGAACAGGATCCAAGGGACAATTGGTTAGGTGGGCATCCGAGAAAAGTTTTGTAACCTCTTCAGTATAAGCCAATTCAAAAGAGGAGAGTTGGATAATGTTGGATTATTTCCAGATACAGATAAGGGTCCCCAATCCCTAATATTAAATCGCAAACAGAAATGTTGGGAGGGAGCCTAGGCTGCCTCATAAAGAATGGAATTTTTTAGTGGACCATTTTATCTGTATAGTAAGGCAAGCACAAACTCAGAAAATATGATAAAAATTACATTTTATTGATTACAAAACATATAGTATCTGATATAAAATCACGGGCTACAAAGAGTACATTGTAAGTACTTGATACTAAAATCGCTGTTGCGCAAAGTGCTGGAGCGATGCTAGAGTATGCGGTAAGCCAACATGTTTCGCAGTTTCCTGCTTCTTCAAGGGCGTCGCTTGCATCTGTAGATATCTCTAAATTACATAAATTCATATTAGGAGCCATAATTTCTACAGTACATAATCCAAATACATTTTCTTTGGCTAATAAAGGTGCTTACCCAATCATAATTACCAGTGCCTACAGTAGGGCGTGCCTGGCCAGATTCACATCAAAGGCCCAATGGGTTATCAGCCGATCGCGATCAATACCCCAGGGCAGTCAGAGCCTAAGGGGTTGGATAGTGGGGTGTCGGATCACGTAGTGACCAACCTATCAGATAGGTATATCCTGTATAAAAAGATATTTTTAGCTACTATTGCACTAGAGGAAAGGGGTTTAGTTAACATTATTCATAATCCTGATATATTAGGTCCCTCTGGCTTTGATTGTCTATGCATATTAAATGATACTAATATAGGTTATACTCATGACCATATTACGCCACCTTGAATGCCAGTTGGAAATATACACCTATGTGGATGTTATTTCCTGATATTTATAATGTAATAATTAGTCTCAATATAGGCCAACATACATTATATCTATATTGCTGTGGATGCCAGAGTGTCAGCTAACTTAAATAACTGATACACACCTAGCACCAACAGCAAGGTACAACCTTCTGGTCAATAATAACATGTAAAGCATTGTGTATACCCTCTGATATGGGTTTCTCATAGTGGATGGAGTGAAGTAATATTAGGCTACTGTCTACACAGCTTAATAACCAACCCTGGGTGAAGAATGCAGTCACAGTAAATCGTGTCAGGGTTTATCAATGGTAAGTAAGCAAGGGGAATATCCATCTGTCATTTACCTCCAATGGATGTTGATATTATATGGCGTCAAGGCCGAAAGCCTCCGGGTATTGTCCGCTGTGTCTGCTGCCGTGGTAGGTGGCTAAGGAGACGCTGATCGTGTCTCCTTAAGTCTGCGTGATCCCCCCCGGAAGCAGAGGGTCAGATGACCCCTGACTTTGCTTCCGGAGCGGTAGCCCCTGCATTGCGCATGCGCAAGACGGCCGGGATTGGCCGTCATTGCGTCAACGCACACCACGCACTGAATCGTGCGTGGGGAGGGAGGAAGGGAGATGGAATGGCCCTAACCTCCCACCAGGGGCGCCCGAACACCCACACTCATCTCCTAATCGCCGCCGGCTGAATTCCTGAGCCCCCGATGTGAGATGCCAAGCAAGTCCATCAGCACTGATACTATAACAAACCTATAGGATTATATAACACCAATTCATGTACAGAGGAAAAATAACACATATTTTTACCCAAGAACAAAAAAGTAGAAAAACACAAGCAATCATAGGTTATCAATTGAGTTAGTCATGGTGAGTTACATTAAACGCATAAATTACTTAGTGGTGCTGCACAGTCACAAAATAATAAAATATACATAGGAAAAAAGGGGAGAAGAGATCAGAATAAAGAAAAAGAAAAAGGGAAAGAAAAAAGAATATAAAGAACAGAAAACAAGGAAGGGAATCGCAGAAAGAACAACAGATGTTGTGTGGAGGTTCTGACCCTGCTCAGGGTCTTATTACCCCTATACCATCCAGTGAACCAACTGTGTCGCATAGAGACATGCCAGTCAAACAGACAATATTCTACCAATCAGGCTAAATGTATGAATGGAATCTGCATTAAATTTGTGGAGAGGAGAGTGGAAACCTTTTATTTGATCAATGTACCATCGAATATGAGGTACAGAAAGATCCAATCAAGTGTTGTCAGTTAAGTGTTGTTAGTTTATAGAAATGGTTTAAATGACAAAGCAGTGTTCAAACCCGGTGGATAAGTAGCCCTTTGACTAAAGATCCATCTAGCCTCATGTTGGAGGATTCTCTTATCAAAGTCACCTCCTCTATCGGATTCTGGTATCACCTCCAATGCAAAAAATGATATATATGTAGGATCATAGCTATGATTTAATCCGACATGCTTACAAATTGGGGTATATAGTAATCCCGCGTCAAGGTAATAGAGGTGATCCTGAATCCGTTTTGCAAACGGGCGTTTCGTCTTGCCAATATAAAATGCGCCACATAGGCACATTGCAAGGTAGACTATCCCAATGGTATTACAATCCGCATATGTTTTAGATTTGTGGTACCCTCCTCTCGGTAAGGGACAACCAGCGCCCTCTCTGATCCACGGGCACTGATCGCAACCACCACATTTGAATGTCCCCTTTCCACCCGCCGCTCCAAGAAGGGGAGCGGTGGGTGCAAAGTGACTGTGTACCATACTATCCCTGATTGATCGGGATTTCCTATAGATGATTTCTGGTTTGTTTGCCACATATTTAGATACGATTGGGTCCTCTGATAAGAAATGCCAGTTATTCTCCATAACGAGGATTTCTATCAAGAAGCTAAAGCACTGTATGAACGACTCATTACTAGGGGATACAGCAAGAAGGTGCTTAAACAAGCATTTCTAAGGGCTAAAACACAAACACGCGAGTCGCTAATTTTTCGAACGCAGAGACCAGAAACCAAACCGACTACTAAATTTGTCACTACTTTTAGTGCACATCAAAATATTTTTCAGCAACTTATGGAGAATAACTGGCATTTCTTATCAGAGGACCCAATCGTATCTAAATATGTGGCAAACAAACCAGAAATCATCTATAGGAAATCCCGATCAATCAGGGATAGTCTGGTACACAGTCACTTTGCACTCACCGCTCCCCTTCTTGGAGCGGCGGGTGGAAAGGGGACATTCAAATGTGGTGGTTGCGATCAGTGCCCGTGGATCAGAGAGGGCGCTGGTTGTCCCTTACCGAGAGGAGGGTACCACAAATCTAAAACATATGCGGATTGTAATACCATTGGGATAGTCTACCTTGCAATGTGCCTATGTGGCGCATTTTATATTGGCAAGACGAAACGCCCGTTTGCAAAACGGATTCAGGATCACCTCTATTACCTCGACGCGGGATTACTATATACCCCAATTTGTAAGCATGTCGGATTAAATCATAGCTATGATCCTACATATATATCATTTTTTGCATTGGAGGTGATACCAGAATCCGATAGAGGAGGTGACTTTGATAAGAGAATCCTCCAACATGAGGCTAGATGGATCTTTAGTCAAAGGGCTACTTATCCACCGGGTTTGAACACTGCTTTGTCATTTAAACCATTTCTATAAACTAACAACACTAAACTGACAACACTTGATTGGATCTTTCTGTACCTCATATTCGATGGTACATTGATCAAATAAAAGGTTTCCACTCTCCTCTCCACAAATTTAATGCAGATTCCATTCATACATTTAGCCTGATTGGTAGAATATTGTCTGTTTGACTGGCATGTCTCTATGCGACACAGTTGGTTCACTGGATGGTATAGGGGTAATAAGACCCTGAGCAGGGTCAGAACCTCCCCACAACATCTGTTGTTCTTTCTGCGATTCCCTTCCTTGTTTTCTGTTCTTTATATTCTTTTTTCTTTCCCTTTTTCTTTTTCTTTATTCTGATCTCTTCTCCCCTTTTTTCCTATGTATATTTTATTATTTTGTGACTGTGCAGCACCACTAAGTAATTTATGCGTTTAATGTAACTCACCATGACTAACTCAATTGATAACCTATGATTGCTTGTGTTTTTCTACATTTTTGTTCTTGGGTAAAAATATGTGTTATTTTTCCTCTGTACATGAATTGGTGTTATATAATCCTATAGGTTTGTTATAGTATCAGTGCTGATGGACTTGCTTGGCATCTCACATCGGGGGCTCAGGAATTCAGCCGGCGGCGATTAGGAGATGAGTGTGGGTGTTCGGGCGCCCCTGGTGGGAGGTTAGGGCCATTCCATCTCCCTTCCTCCCTCCCCACGCACGATTCAGTGCGTGGTGTGCGTTGACGCAATGACGGCCAATCCCGGCCGTCTTGCGCATGCGCAATGCAGGGGCTCCCGCTCCGGAAGCAAAGTCAGGGGTCAGCTGACCCTCTGCTTCTGGGGGGATCACGCAGACTTAAGGAGACACGATCAGCGTCTCCTTAGCCACCTACCACAGCAGCAGACACAGCGGACAATACCCGGAGGCTTTCGGCCTTGAAGCCATATGATATCAACATCCATTGGAGGTAAATGACAGATGGATATTCCCCTTGCTTACTTACCACTGATAAACCCTGACACGATTTACTGTGACTGCATTCTTCACCCAGGGTTGGTTATTAAGCTGTGTAGACAGTAGCCTAATATTACTTCACTCCATCCACTATGAGAAACCCATATCAGAGGGTATACACAATGCTTTACATGTTATTATTGACCAGAAGGTTGTACCTTGCTGTTGGTGCTAGGTGTGTATCAGTTATTTAAGTTAGCTGACACTCTGGCATCCACAGCAATATAGATATAATGTATGTTGGCCTATATTGAGACTAATTATTACATTATAAATATCAGGAAATAACATCCACATAGGTGTATATTTCCAACTGGCATTCAGGGTGGCGTAATATGGTCATGAGTATAACCTATATTAGTATCATTTAATATGCATAGACAATCAAAGTCAGAGGGACCTAATATATCAGGATTATGAATAATGTTAACTAAACCCCTTTCCTCTAGTGCAATAGTAGCTAAAAATATCTTTTTATACAGGATATACCTATCTGATAGGTTGGTCACTACGTGATCCGACACCCCACTATCCAACCCCTTAAGCTCTGACTGCCCTGGGGTATTGATCGCGATCGGCTGATAACCCATTGGGCCTTTGATGTGAATCTGGCCAGGCACGCCCTACTGTAGGCACTGGTAATTATGATTGGATAAGCACCTTTATTAGCCAAAGAAAATGTATTTGGATTATGTACTGTAGAAATTATGGCTCCTAATATGAATTTATGTAATTTAGAGATATCTACAGATGCAAGCGACGCCCTTGAAGAAGCAGGAAACTGCGAAACATGTTGACTTACCGCATACTCTAGCATCTCTCCAGCACTTTGCGCAACAGCGATTTTAGTATCAAGCACTTACAATGTACTCTTTGTAGCCCGTGATTTTATATCAGATACTATATGTTTTGTAATCAATAAAATGTAATTTTTATCATATTTTCTGAGTTTGTGCTTGCCTTACTATACAGATAAAATGGTCCACTAAAAAATCCCATTCTTTATGAGGCAGCCTAGGCTCCCTCCCAACATTTCTGTTTGCGATCAAAAGAGGAGAGTGTTGAATGTGCTGCTAGGCAAGGTATGTTGGATGGGGAAGACGTACGCACAGCGGAGATGTCCTCACGAATTGCATCGATCTTGTCTTTGAAGTGATTGCCAATCTCTTGGGCAGTGAGTGATCTAGTGGGTAGAGGGGGTGGGGGACGAAGTAGAGAGTTAAAGGTTGAGAAGAGCCAACGGGGACTGGATGACAAGGAATTAATAAGAAAGACAAAGTAGGCTTGTTTGGCAGCATGGAGGCATGAATTGTATTTTAGAAGGGCAGATTTATATAGGGTGAAGTCTTGCAGGCATTTGGTTTTACGCCACAGTTGTTCAAGAGCACGGCAATGTCTCTTGAGATTTCTAGTGTTGTCAGTTTGCCAGGGTTGTAATGGTCGGGGCCTGATTCTGCGTGAGGTTAAAGGAGCAAGTGCATCTAGTGATGATGAGAATGAACTGTTGTAGACAGAGGTGGCCAGGTCAGGACAGGACAGGGGAGAGGTTATGTCATATAGGTGGTCAGTAGCAGAATAGAGAAGAGAAGGGTTAAAGTGGCGAAGGTTTCTACAAGTAATTGTTTTCTGCTTGGAGGGATGGGTGGTTGGAGGCAAGGATACCGTGAAAGTAATGAGGTTGTGATCAGAGAGAGGAAAGGGGGTGTTGGTGAGGTTGCCAGGGTTGCAGAGATGGGAGAATACAAGGTCAAGGGTATTACCATTGGAGTGAGTGGAAGTATGCGTCCATTGGGTTAGGTCAAAAGATGAGGTTAAGTCGAGAAGTTTAGCTGTAGTTGGGCTGTTAACATTGACAGGAATGTTGAAGTCACCAAGAATAATGGTGGGTATTTCAGAGGAGAGAAAGTAGGGTAGCCAGGCAGCAAAGTAATCAAGAAAGCGCGATACCGGTCCTGGAGGCCGATAAATTGCTGCAATCCTCAGAGAAATGGGAGAAAACAGATGAATACAGTGCATCTCGAAAGAAGAGAGGGATAGGGAGGGAGAGACAGGAAGGACTTGGAAGGTGTTTTGTGGGGATAGAAGGAAGCCAACTCCACCTCCTTTCTGTCTGTTGGGTCTGGGGGAGTGAGTCCAATGGAGACCACCATGGGAGAGGGCAGCAGGAGAAACTGAGTCAAAATTTTGAAGCCAGGTTTCCGTTATGGCGAGTATGTTAAAGCCATGAGAGATGAAGAGGTCATGTACAGATGTTAGCTTGTTACAGATGGAGCAGGCGTTCCAAAGGGCGCATGAGATTGGTGGGCTGCTTTGAGGAAGCAGGGGGACAGAAATTAAACTGAGTGGATTGCGGTGGTTGCCAGAGGGGGAGGGGTATTGGATATGTGGCTTGCATTTGGAAAATGGCGGACCAGGATTAGGAGAAATGTCACCTGAGACTAGGAGAAGGAGGAGGGCGAGGAAGAAAGGTGGGAGTGGGATGTGCTTGAGCGTACCTGTCTGGTGGCCCTGGTGTTTATGTCAGCATATGGATGCAGCAAATGCAGGAGATGATGGGTGCCATAGTAGGGAGAGAGTAGGAGAGAGGGTGATATGTGCATGTTGGAAGAGATGTTGGGTCGTAAAATCCTTCTCCTGCCATAAGTGCTGGTAGGGATGATGGGTCCTAATGTCCTTCTCCTGCCATAAGTGCTGGTAGAGATGCTGGGTCCTAGAGCCCTTCTCCTGCTGTTGGTTCCCTGACAGTCTATTGATGCTGGCTGCTGGGAGATCTGTTGTTGCTGCTGAGGGGGGGTCTAATGTTGCTGGGGTAAATATTCTGTTGCTGGAGGTGGTAGTTTGTTGTGGGTAGTTCATTGTTGCTGTGTGGGGGGTCTATTTTTATGTTGGGGATCTATTGTAGTTGGGGTAGGGTCTTTTGTTCTGTGGGGTTTATTGTTGCTGGGGTGGAGTCTATTGTTGTGCGGGGTCTATTGTTACTGCAGGGTATCTATTGTTGCTGGAGTGAAGTCTATTGTTGCTGTTGGGACCTATTGTTGCTGGGGGAGTCTATTGTTGTGTTGGGGATCTATTGTTGCTGGCTGCTGGAGGGTCTATTGATGCTGGCTGCTGGGAGATCTGTTGTTGCTGCTGGGGGTCTGATGTTGCTGGAGGTGGTATTTTTATTCTGGGCAGCCCATTGTTGCTACGTGGTGGGGGATCTATTGTTGCTGGAGTGGGGTATATTGTTCTGTGGGGTTTATTGTTACAGTGGTGTAGTCTATTGTTGTGTGTGGTCTATTGTTGCTGCAGGGGATCTATTGTTGCTTGACTGGGGTCTGTTGTTGCTGGAGTTGGGTCCATTAGTACTTGGGGAGTCTGTTGTTGTGTGGGGGATCTATTGTTGCTGGGGTGGTGTCTATTGTTGGGTGGGGCCTATTATTGCAAGGGACCTGTTGTTGCTGGGGGACTTATTGTGACAGTGGAACCTTGGATTACGAGCATAATCCATTCCAGGAGAATGCCTGAAATCCAAAGCACTCGCATATCAAAGCGAGTTTCCCCATAGAAGTCAATGGAAATTAAGTTAATTAGTTCCACATTGAATTCTATTACATGCAATACCGCATGTGGCCAGAGGTGGGGGGGGGCGCTGGAGAGCCTCGGAAATACTCGGAGACAGCTCGGCTGAACTCGCAAAGGCTCGGAAACACTCAGAAACTCAGTGTTTCTGAGTGTTTCCGAGTGATTCCGAGTATTTCCGAACGGCTCCGAACCATTCCGAGTGTCACCGGCGCCCCTGCACCTCTGATCATATGCGGTACTGCACACCCCATTAACTTGACTCGCAAACCGATTCGGAATTTTTTTAAAAAAGTTGCTTGTCTTTCAAAACGCTCGTTAACCAAGGTTCCACTGTATTTGGGTTGGGTCCATTATTGCTGGAGGAATCTATTGTTGTGTGTGGGAACTGTTGTTGCTGGGACGGGGTCTATTACTCTGTGGGGTTTATTGTTGCTGGGGTGGAGTCTATTGTTGTGTGGGGTATAGTGTTGCTGCAGAAGATCTATTGATGCTGAAGTGGGGTCTATTTTTGTTGGCCTGGGGTCTATTGTTGTTAGGGGGACCTATTGTTGCTGGGGTTTGGTCCATTGTTGCTGGGTGAGTCTATTGTTGTGTTATGGATCTATTGTTGCTGGGGTGGGATCTATTGTTGCTGGCTGCAGGGGGTCTATTTTACTGCTTTTCTTGTTATCATTAACAAGTTCCATACAAATTACTTAGCACCACAAAATGATACTTGGTTCTGTATTCTCTAAAAGGGGTGGTCCTAGGAGGTGGGTAGGGGATGGAACCAAGGGACAGGACTCAGA
Organism: Aquarana catesbeiana; assembly: GCF_042186555.1. Classification (NCBI taxonomy): domain Eukaryota; kingdom Metazoa; phylum Chordata; class Amphibia; order Anura; family Ranidae; genus Aquarana; species Aquarana catesbeiana. The sequence continues at coordinate 161,436,120 of NC_133328.1, read as the reverse complement.
AGGTAGGAGTTACTTCACCTATTCTCTGAGAACAAAAGCCCTGCTATTGACAGTTTATGATATATTATAACTTAGAAACTTTCAATTTTCATGTTCTAATGTTAGAAAAACTAACTAACATGCCAGAACCCCTATCACAGTGTAATGCTGGCCTGATAACACCAAAGCAGCAGCCTTGGTTCTGGCAGCAATATTCTGTAGGACCATGCTATTCTCAGTCTCATCTTCTATGGACAGGATGGGTACAACTCCCTGTGCTTTTCTTTCATAGTGTTGCATTCCATTGTGAGCGGAAATATCCCAGGATGCTGGAAGTGATGCTGTGGGACTTCAAAACAAAGCTGAGCTGCATGCTGCTATCCGGACACTTTTCAACCTGCCTTCCACCAACCCTGGCCCGGAACAGCAATGCTGAGTAGGAGTAAGAAAACGGGGCTAAAATAAGCCTGGGGCTTCAGGAGTTGAAATCCATAAAGAAAAAAGGGGCAAGATCCTGTAAACTTAAAAGTTGGGGTCCCCAACTAAGAAGACAGGCCAGAGCAGATCTTCAACTAAATGGGGGACCACTGACCCAGTGGCTGTCTGGTCAACAATTGCACTGCTCCTGGACAGTTGGAAACACTACCTAAACTGAGGCACAAGGGGGAAGTAAGGCAGATGTAACACGGTGCAAATTTCTTTCCTGCAACCATGGGTTGCAGGAAAGAAATTTACACAATTCCTCCATCAACACAGACAGTGCTGAAAAGGGAATTGTGACAGATCTCGGATACAACCTCAATCACGAGACAAGCCACACAGGTGTTGAGGGTTAAACATGCATCAACACTTTATTAAGTTCCCAATATACACTTATAAACACAGTTAGGGACACTCCCCTTATGCCGCGTACACACATGTCCGGCAGAAAAAGTCCGATGGAAGCTTTTCATCGTATATTCCGATTGTGTGTATGCCTCATTGGACGTTCTTTTACAAAATTCTGACGGACCTAGAAATAGAACATGTTCTAAATATTTCCGACGGAACCAATTGCTATCGGGAAAACCGCTCGTCTGTATGCTGTTCCGACGGACCAAAAACGACGCATGCTCTGAAGCAAGTACGAGACGGAAGCTATTGGCTACTGGCTATTGAACTTCCTTTTTCTAGTCCCGTCGTATGTGTTGTACATCACCGCGTTCTGGACAGTCGGAATTTGGTGTGATCGTGTGCAAGACAGCTTGAGCAGAACTCCGTCGGAACTCCGTCGGAAAAACACATTTATTCCGACGGGAAAACCGGTCATGTGTACAGGGCATTAGAATTCAAATCTACTTTAGAATTCATCTAGGGGCCATTCAAATTGAATGGAACCCACATAGGGTAGGTGCATTGCCATGCATTGTGGTAACATTCATGTACATTTTATCACGCATTGTCACAATGCACAAGTGTGAATGGGCCATCATGCCAAAGGGCCCTTCATTTTATTCTGGTCGGACTTTGGTCAGACTTTGGCTTGACCGTGTGTAGGCAAGACCGCTTGAATGGAATTCCATCGGAGAAACCTTTGGATGTTTATTCCAACGGCAAAACCTGTCGTATGTACAGGGCATTACCCTTGTCATAGAGGGGGTAGGGGACAAGGAAGAACCAATGGAAACTCAACACTTGTATATTCAAACAACTACAGTTGAAACACATGAAGGGATTATGATAAGCAGACAGCCCCTCCTTACACATCCTCTGCTGAGATGTGTCTCCAAACCTTTGTCTACATGCCATGACCCAACACAATTAAACACAGGAACAAGAGGGGGGGGATGAGGGAGAAGGGATGTAGCATTACATTACATTATCTCAATGCCATATTGTCCCAAATTCTCGTAGCCCACGCTTTGGGAATACTGCCATCTTGTATATGCCTTTATCAGCTAAAAGTATATTGTTTGTGGACTAAAAGTATATATTTAGCCCAGCTGGGCCAATAGGTTTAGGTAGCCAGAAACAACTCCACGAGCCCAGCCACAGATACCGCGTTCACCCGGTTCCGATGAACCGGCGACCGCGGTCACAAATTTCTGAAAGTGGCATCTTCTCCAGGTGGTGGGAGACGGCAAATAGCCCTCCAAATCTCACGTTCTCTGCTGGGCCATAGTCTGTGGGTAGGAGGGGAGCCCACAGCCCCTTCCAAAACACACAGTGACAGTGGGTTCTGTCACATTTCTCCCCTTTTAAAAACAGACTAACCAGGTCCCTGACCCTCAACTGGTCTGGACTTGCGTTAGTCACAAATTCCCAACCCAGGCAAACAGAAAAAGTAAACGTATGACTCTGGTGCCGGGGAACAAAACCGCACATACAGTCTCCCGTGAATAAAAACAGCCACTGAAGAGTGGGAACAGCTGTCCGCACTCTCCTGATCCGGAGTCTGGTTGCAGGTATTGGGGGGAGCTGAATAATCCTCTGCCCTGATGCCAGTGCTTCAGCTGGTAGGGAGCGTAGGCTAGTAGTGCTAAGCCGTTGGGAAGGAAAAGTTACTTGATTTTCTCCTGGTGTAGTTACCAGCCGCTGGGGAGGTATCTTGCATGGACTATCTCCCAGACTCTCCATCTCTTTTTCTGATGCTGGGCAGAGACCAACAGCGATCTGCCCCGTAGCCAGCGCTTCTGCTGGGGGGACATATATAAAGGTAGAGTTCAGCTGCTGGAGAGGGGGAAGAATTTTTTCCCTCCCGGTTCTGTGACCAACCTCTGGAGTGACTTCCGACAGGGTCTGTCTCCCAAACCCTCCAAAAACATACTGAGGGCTGGGCAAGGGCCAGTGGCACTCTGCCCCATAGTCAGCGCTTCTGCTGGGGGGATAAACACTGGGGTAGTGTCCAAGTGCTGGGGAGGGAGAATTGTTTTCTCCATTCCTGGTGGGGATATCTGCTGCCGGGGAAACAGCTCACTGAGGTCATCCCTCAGACTCCCTGGATCTAACTCTGAGGGTGGGCAGAGGCCAGCGGCACTCTGCCCCGTAGCTGTGCTTCTGCTGGGGGGATAAACACTGGGGTAGTATCCAAGTGCTGGGAAAACAACTCACTGAGGTCATCCCTCGGACTCCCTGGATCTAACTCTGAGGGTGGGCAGAGGCCAGCGGCACTCTGCCCCATAGCCAGCGCTTCTGTTGGGGGGATGAACATTGAGGTAGTGTCCAATTGCTGGGGAGGGAAAATTGCTTTCTGCACTCCCAGTGGGGATATCTGCTGTTGGGGAAACAGCTCACGAAGATCATCTCTTGGACTCTCTGGATCCAACTCTGAGGGTGGGCAGAGGCCAGCGGCGCTCTGCCTCATAGCAATCGCTTCTGCTGGGGCACTGGATGCGATACTCTGGACTTGCTGCTGATCACCATTTACCAGCCTTCTGAAGGGCTCTGTAGCTGGCGTCCAGCCTTATCTCCTCCCCGACCAATCTTCCGAGCTCCGTCTTCCAATCATCTCGTGGTCGTTCCCTCAGGAACACCTCTCGCGCACAGTACTGCGTCCAGTACATCTCTCTGGAGGAGGGAAGGATCTTCCCCTGATGGTGCCACTCATGGCTTAGTGTCTCATGCTAGAGTTGCCGGCGGATCACATCCCCCCAGCCAAGCATGGTGTGCTCTGTCGATGGTCCCTGATGTTGCTTCCGCATGCCTTGCAGCCTCCCCCGAACTCCGCTCTGATGCTGGCCGGTCCCCGTATCTCTCCTTGGCGGCTGCCCGGATCTTGAATCCTGGTGGTGGTTTAGATGTCCCGGACTGCAGGAGACATCCCACTGCTGCCACCACTGTGATGGATCTCGGATACCCCTGCTGGGCACCTCCGCCAGACCTGTGTCTCCTGTCCTCCAAATGCACCCGCAGCCTGCAGACTCGCCATAACCAGCCCTTAACCCCTCAATCACGAGACAAGCCACACAGGTGTTGAGGGTTAAACATGCAGAGCATCAACACTTTATTACGTACCAAACGTACACTTTTAAACACAGTTAGGGACACTCCCCTTAGCCTTGTCATAGAGGGGGTTGGGGACAAGGAAGAACCAATGGAAACTCAATACTTGTACATTCAAACAACTACAGTTGAAACACATGAAGGGATTATGATAAGCAGGCAGCCCCTTCTTACACATCCCCTGCTGAGATGCCTGGTGAGTGTCTCCAGACCTTTGTCTACATGCCATGACCCAACACAATTAAACACAGCAACAAGGGGGGGGGGAGAAGGGATGTAGCATTACATTACATTATCTCAATGCCATTTTGTCCCCAAGTCTTGTAGCCCCACGCTTTGGGAATACTGCCATCTTGTATATGCCTTTATCAGCTAAAAGTACATTGTTTGGGGAATAAAAGTATATATTTAGCCCAGTCAGGCCAATAAGTTTAGGTAGCCAGAAACTACTCCACGAGCCCAGCCACAGATACCGCGTTCACCTGGTTCAGATGAACTGGTGACCGCGGACACAAATGTCTGAAGGTGGCATCTTTTCCAGGTGGTGGGAGACAGCAAATAGCCCTCCAAATCTCACATTCTCTGCTGGGCCATAGTCTGTGGGTAGGAGGCGAGCCCACAGCCCCTTCCAAAACACACAGTGACAGTGGGTTCTGTCACAGGAATCCCTCCTGCCGAGCAATTGTCTGGTCCCAGTGGAGGGGTGGGAGAAGCCGTCCCCTCCGGGAGAAGACAGTGATTATTGCTAACAGCTGCTAAGTAAGAGAATCCGGCAGGCTGGTTGTAGCCAAGTTGATCAATCGATCATCTTGGTACATTCAGCCTGCCCACTAACGGTTCGAATCTTGGCCAGTTCAGCAGGAACCGTGTATGGCCTCCTTAAGACATTTTTCATTTCTACTTGTGTTTCTTGTGGAAGAATTAATTGATCATATTTCATGTTGCTGTCCTGGAAGATGTTTTGGGAAAGCTGTCTCTTTGCCCTTCTAGATAGATCTTTGCACACTATCAAATATTCTACCTAATTAGTAATATCTAGTCTGCCTATTGTTGCAAAGTGGCCAAAGCAAGATACGTCTTCAGTTGGTATGGGTAGATAAGTTTCTTCAGTCTACAGAGCATTGTTTTATTCACAATAGAATCAGGAGATATGCATTGTTTTCTGCAAGAACACTGGCACTAATGCATTGTTTGAAAGTTAATATTATCAGATTCAAATAATATGCACTTATCACAAAGTAATTTTGCAGTCATTAACCACTTCAGCCCCAGAAGATTTTACCCCCTTCCTGACCAGAGCATTTTTTGCGATTTGGTACTGTGTCGATTTAGTTGACAATTGCGTGGTCGTGCAACATTGTACCCAAACAAAATTGATGTGCTTTTTTTCCCCACAAATAGAGCTTTCTTTTGGTGGTATTTGATCACCTCTGTGGTTTTTATTTTTTGCGCTATAAACAAAAAAAGAGCGACAATTTTGAAAAAAAAAACATTATTTTTTACTTTTTGCTATGATAAATATCCCCGAAAAATATATAAAAAACAAATTTCTTTCTCAGTTTAGGCCGATATGTATTATTCTACATATTTTTGGTAAAAAAAAAAAAAAAAAATGCAATAAGCGTATATTGATCGATTTACGCAAAAGTTATAGCGTCTACAAAATAGGGGATAGATTTATGGCATTTTTATTATTAGTTTTTTTTTATTAGTAATGGCAGCGATTTGCGATTTTTATCATGACTACGATATTATGGTGGACACATCTGACACTTTTGACACTGTTTTGGGACCATTGTCATTTATACAGCGATCAGTACTATAAAAATGCACTGATTATTGTGTAAATGACACTGGCAGGGAAGGGGTTAAACACTAGGGGGCAATCAAGGGGTTAAGTGTGTCCTAGGGAGGTGTTCTAACTGTAGGGGGGATGGGCTACCACTGACACGACAGCAAACACTGCTCCCGATGACAGGGAGCAGTGGATCTCTGTTGTGTTGCTAGGCAGAACAGGGAAATGCCTTGTTTACAAAGTCATCTCCCCGTTCTGCCCCTCCTCACCGCAATCGCGGGCCGCCGGCGAACATCGAGTTCCCGGGACCCGCTGTGTGCGGCAGGCGCGCGTGCCCGATAGGCGGCATATTCAACGGGACATACAAGTATGCCCATTTGCCTGCCTGTGCCATTCTGTCAACATACATCTGTGTGTGGCGGTCGGCAAGTGGTTAAGGGTAACCAACATTCTTCCAAATTTCATATTGCTTACTTTTTTTTTCAACCTCAGGTTCATAGAAGAAGGAGAATAACTACCGTATTTATCGGCGTATAACACGCACTTTTTTCCCCTTAAAACCAGGTGAAAATCGTGGGTGCGTGTTATACGTCGATCCCCCGCCGATTGTGAGCCTTTTGGCGGCTTTAGGCTGCTTTCGGCCGTTCTCGGCAGGCTTTCGCCCGCTTTCTGCAGCCTTGTCAGTGTCAGTGTAGCCTTGCCAGTGTCCATCTGCAGCCTTGTCAGTGTCAGTGTCAGTGTAGCCTTGTCAATGTCCATCTGTAGCCTTGTCCATCATTGCAGCCTTGTCAGTGTCCATGTGCAGCCTTGCCCCTGTGTCATTTGCAGACTTGTCAGTACACTGCCGTTTAAAAAAGATGCCGCCGTTCTCTGCGGCTCTCGGCCGCTTTCGGCCATTCTCGGCGGCTTTCGGCGGCTCTCGCAGTCCCGCATGAGTCGCCAAAAGCCGCCGAGAACGGCCGAGAGCCGCTGAGAGTGGCGGCGCCATTTTTAAACAGCAGTGTACTGACAAGTCTGCAAATGACACAGGGGCAAGGCTGCAGATGGACACTGACAAGGCTGCAATGATGGACAAGGCTACAGATGGACACTGACACTGACAAGGCTACAGATGGACACTGACACTGACAAGGCTACAGATGGACACTGACAAGGCTACAGATGGACACTGACAAGGCTACAGATGGACACTGACAAGGCTACAGATGGACACTGACACTGACAAGGCTACAGATGGACACTGACAAGGCTGCATTGATGGTCATTTAAATGTATGTTTTTTTCCTTAAAATTCCCTCCTAAACTTGTGGTACGTGTTATACGCCGGCACGTGTTATACGCCGATAAATACGGTATTTGATGAATTTTTATTTATCATTGAGGCAAGTAAAAATAATAAAAATACATGACTATTGGAAAATCTGTTTGGATATTGTCTCAGCCAAGGAGTATCTTTACATGCCCAATTTATCTGTTAAAACCTGTGGCTTGTGAGAGGCAGGAATGAGATTCACCAGAAAAATAATGGAAAATGGGGAATCCTGAAAGGAACACCAGTCCACTATGATTCTAGACATATCAGTTTTATTTGTCACATTTTCTACTAGCTCCACTATTTGGTGCATCCTAATGCCGGCCATACGCAGTTCGAATTTCGAAAGAATTTTCTTTTGAAAATTGTATCTAAGAATTTTCTTACGAATTTCGCACCATTAGTGGGCTGCAGCAACGGCTGATTTTCATGCGGCAATCACATTTGAGGAATCAGACATATTGGAAATTTTTAGAAAAACAAACGATTTTCTAATCAATGATGGGAGAATCGTGCGAGAAATGTAATAAGAAAATTTACGGGAAAAAAAGCAGATTCCCAGCCACGAAAATTCTTTTCTGTAGCAACATGAGGTGAAATTGAAGGCTTGGTCGGTCGAATTTCGAAAATCAATGGTGGCACCATCGGATCACAAAAAAAACAAACTTTCTACTTTTAAAGAGAAAATTTGTTCAAAATTCGACCATGTACGGCCTGCTTTATATTTTGTATTTATCTAGGGAAAAAGATGTGTATGGCGAATATGTCAGTCTCAATGCAGACCCTTTAGGTCCCTAAACCTAGTCAGAACACCAAATGTTATGGTCTTGATGTTATGAAAACGTGTGTTGTCAGGAGAAATTTAATGCTGAGTGTTCCTTTTCAGGGATTTTTTAAAAAGATCTTGAACAGTGTCTTTACCAGAATTGTAATTTTGTTGACTTATACCAAACACCTTCAACACATTTTATGGCTACTTGGCCTCTTTGTCAGGTATGGTGCATCAATTTTTCACTGTCAGTTTAACCACTTCAGCCCCGGAAGATTTGGCTGCTCAATGACCAGGCCATTTTTTGCAGTTCGGCACTGAGTTGCTTTAACCACTAGAGCCCCGGAAAAATTTACCCCCTTCCTGACCAGAGTACTTTTTGAGATACGGCACTGCATCGCTTTAACTGACAATTGCGCAGGTCGGGCAACGTTGCCCCATTAAAATTGACGTCCTTTTTTCCCCACAAATAGAACTTGCTTTTGGTGGTATTTGATCACCTCTGCGGTTTTTATTTCTTTCCGCTATAAACAAAAAAAGCCGACAATTTTGAAAAAAACACAATATCGTTTACTTTTTGCTATAATAAATATCTCACATTTTTTATCAAAAAAACTATTTTTTTCCTCAGTTTAGGCCGATCGCAATAAGCGTATATTGATTGGTTTGCTCAAAAGTTATAGCGTTTACAAAATAGGGGATAGATTTATGGCATTTTGATTTTTTTTTTTGCTAGTAATGGCACCGATCTGCCATTTTTATCGGGACTGCAACATTATGGCAGACACATCGGACACTTTTGACACATTTTTGAAACCATTGACAATTAAACAGCAATCAGTGCTATAAAAATGCACTGATTACTGTGTAAAGGGAGGGAGTTAACACGAGGGGGCGATTAAGGGGTTAACTGTGTTCCCTATGTGTGTGTTCTAACTGTGGGGGGGTGGGACTGTCTAGGAGGAGATAGAGATCGGTGTTCATACATAGTATGAACACACAATCTGTCTCCTCTCCCCTGAAAGAATCGGGATCTGTGTGTTTACACACACAGATCCTGGTTCTCGTTCTGTCATGAGCCCAGCGCTCATCGCGCCCGCCGGGCACTCGCATCGGGGTCGGGCACATCCCGCGGGCACGCGTGGCCGAAAGGCGAATTGCCGCTTCGCCCAGCGGTGCCATTCTGCCGCAGTAAAACTGCGGCGGCTGGTCGGCAAGCAGTTAAACATCAAAATTCTTGAGGCCTTCACTAACGCTGGGCACTCGCATCGGCTCCAGGCACATGCTGCAGGTGCGCGCGTGCCCCTAGTGGCCAAAAGTAAAAGTGACGTAACGTCGATTTGCCCAGCTGAGCCAAACTAACACAGTAAAACTGCGGCGGCTGGTCAGCAAGCGGTTAAGCCCCTTTCACACTGGGGCGGTGGGGGCGTCAGCGGTACAACAGCGCTATTTTTAGCGCTGCTGTACCGTCGTTCTTGTAGCTGTATTCGGCCACTAGCGGTGCGGTTTTAACCCCCGCTGGCGGCCGAAAATGGGTTAAAATCCCTCGTACAGCGCGGCTATAGCCACGGTATTGCTGCGGTATAGCCGCGCTGTCCCATTGATTTCAATGGGCAGGAGCGGTTTAGGAGCGGTGAATACACCGCTCTTTCACCGCTCCAAAGAAGCGGTTTGCAGGACTTTTTTCACCGTCCTGCCAGCGCACCGCTTCAGTGTGAAAGCCCTCGGACTTTCACACTGAACAAACAGCGGAGGCAATAGCGCAATACCGCCTGCAAACCGCCTCAGTGTGAAAGGGGCCTTAATGAGCAATGAGACGTAAAACACAAGAGTATGCATTTTCGGCAGCCTGACTTCACTGGCTACAGGTTTGTTCTGGATCAGTGACTTACTAGATAGTGAAATAAGAATATCAGGGCTATGAAAGAATAAAATAGAGAAGTGGCCCCATGGCATTGTCACCCCTAACACCCATTTATTTTAAAATGATTATTAATAGAGGGCTATGATAATTGTACATGACTCGCTATGGCTGCTTTGCTGGTTCTTTCTGTTTTGTATTTCAGATGACAAGCTGCCTGCTGTTGCTAGGAAGATTTACCTTAGCTGCTGAGCACTGGATTGGTGACAAATCCATTGGCGGGAAACAACTAGCCAATGATTGTAACCTTTTACTGATATCCTCTCCTGTCACTGGGCGGAGTCAGCACTTACCTCAGTTCTGTCAGCTGGACTCACCTCTGGATTCTCCTCAGCCTTCCTTCTGGATCTTTTGACCTGCTCTCAGTCCAGAATGGATCATATTCTACTTCATGAACTACTTCAAAGGACTAATTCCCCTGGAGAAAGGCTTGCCTCAGTCAATTAATTTTTTTATTATTTTTTTGTTTTTTGTTTTTCCCACCTCAGTTTCCACTGGTGACAGCTGTATCTTCACTTACATCTGTGGGCCCTGTGCCTGTATTGTGCTTCTCATTCCTGAAGTGCCAGGGATACGCTATATACTGATGGTAATAGGTTACCTGTTAAAAAGAAAGTACTAATGCGCTACCAAAAAACAAGTGTATTGATGGCAAATAAAGTGCGTGATAAAAAAGTGCTTAATGGAATATAAAAAGCGGCTAAACTTCTGTAGTGTTGCCAACACCCCTAATGCCCCGTACACACGGTCGGACTTTGTTCGGACATTCCGACAACAAAATCCTAGGATTTTTTCCTGATGGATGTTGGCTCAAACTTGTCTTGCATACACACGGTCACACAAAGTTGTCGGAAAATCCGATCGTTCTAAACGTGGTGACGTAAAACATGTATGTCGGGACTATAAACGGGGCAGTGGCCAATAGCTTTCATCTCTTTATTTATTCTGAGCATGCGTGGCACTTTGTTCGTCGGATTTTTGTACACACGATCGGAATTTCCGACAACGGATTTTGTTGTCGGAAAATTTTATATCCTGCTCTCAAACTTTGTGTCGGAAAATCCGATGGAAAATGTGTGATGAAGCCTACGCACGGTCGGAATTTCCAACAACAAGGTCCTATCACACATTTTCCGTCGGAAAATCCGACCGTGTGTACGGAGCAAAAGTATGTGTATAAATAATGAAGTAGCGCTAATTAATAAACAAATCGATAAAGTGCTAAATAGGCAAAAAAATATATATATGAATTAATCTCTCCAAGTGCAACTCATTAAGAGTGACTCATAAATTTGTGTTCAATATGAAATCTTATAAAGTGCATCCCATCAAATTAATATACAAATACACGTTTGTTCAATAAAATCCAATAAAGTGCATCACATCAAAATAGATTTAAAATAAATAATTTTGTGAGAATAGTCAAATTATAATAAAGAGCATTCAAAGAAATCAGGTGATTCGGAGAGATAATCGGTCTCTAATTCAGAGTGTAGATAAAGGTAAATCTATGTGGACAAATTGAGATTAGGGGGAAAGGGACCAATGTGGGAGTCCAATTTACAGATGTAAGATGGTAATGGTAACTTTCTAGAATCCTCCCCCAGTGATGCTAGCCTCTCACCTTATGGATAGACCCCAATGGGTCTAATGCTGCATCGATAAATGACCAGACTGTTGCTGAATCTTCCTCAATGGATCCAAGGAATCACTGCAGCTTTTCTCCAGTCTCCGCGATCTTTTCCTAGAGGAAAGTGTCTCCCAATCCATGGGATTAAAGGCAAAAAAGAAGACTCTCCATAGTGTTGTAAATTTTAAAAATGTGTTCTTTGTATTTATTTAAAAAGATCTTTAGAAGTTAAAATGATCTTTCACAATTAAAAATGGCATAGACAAGCCAGGCAGCAGAAAAATGTGTCAAACAATGTAAGGACTTCCGGTCACGGCCGTAACTGGATGTGACGTCACCAAGCTCCTCTCAACGCGTTGCGTCACAACACACGTGATTTCATCAAGGGTACCTTGGGGTAATAGGTAATAGGTTACCTGAGGCCAGCCATGGAATTTTTCATCCACCTCTAGGCAGACCTGGACCTGAGGCAAGACCATAGAAGCATCACATCACCACTGGGACTTTACAGGGACCAGAAGAAGAGGACCGCAGACGCAAAGTGTCAGTGCACAGGCCGACAGGACAGAAGCTACCGTGAAAGAATATGCAGGATAAGGAGGCCCTACTCAGACTCCCACAGCGCCACTGTTCCTGCCAGCGTGAGCCAGGTAGGCAGCAGATCTGAAGCTGCTGCCATGGGCCGACAGCGTGATCAACACCTCTCTAACAGAACCCTCATCATCACAGGCTAGGGATGATGATGATGATCCTGTTGGAGAGGTGTCCTCTCATCATTGGCTTTTCTGAGGGTTTTATTTACTTTCTTCACAGGAATTAGAATTTTAGGGCTTGTAAGTTTTAAATCTTTGAATGAGTTGTCCGATATTGTGTTTTTACATATATTTTTCCCACTTTGTATATTAGGAAAAGTTAAAGAGCCGTACACATACAGTACACAGTGTGTCACAGAACATGACATGTAGACATGATAGTGTTTTAAAATTTTCTAAAGAAATTTATGAAGTGAGGATCTCGCCTCCATATGTTTATTTAGGTTATCACCTCTAGCTGTGATTCCTGAAGAATCCAATGAGTTTAATCATTTGTCAGTTCCTAATGCCGCTTACACAAGAGCGGACTTCTCATCAGACTGAACCCCGACGGAGTTCCGACGAAACGGACTTGCCTACACAGGATCCCACCAAAGTCAGATCGTTTCGAACGTGATGACGTACGACCAGACTAGAAAAGGAAGTTCAATAGCCAGTAGCCAATAGCTGCCCTTGCGTCGTTTTCGGTCCGTCGGACTAGCATACAGACGAACGGGTTTTTCGATAGTAATCGAGTCCGTCGGAAAGATTTGAAACATGTTCTATTTCTAAGGTCCATCAGATTTTTCTACAGAAAAGGTCAGATGAAGCCCACACACGATCGGAATGTCTGACGGATTCGTTCCATCTGACCTTTTCTGCCGGAAAGTCAGCTCGTGTGTACGCGGCATAAGGGTTCATGTTTTTTATTGATCTAATTGTTAATAGCCTATTCTCATAATTAGATCATTTGGTCAGATGCCCTTTTAGTCAAATCTGACATTAATATTTTTTGTTTATTCTCTGCTTTTGGTCAGAGGCTTGTAAGTCCCTGGTCATTCTCTTCTTGCTTCATTTATTTTCTTGATAAGCAACATGAAGATTCAATAGTGAAGCATTGGAAGGCTTTTGGTGTAGTTACATGATCTCCTTTGAGGCTCTTCCACAGAGATCTGCATTCTCCAATGCTCCTCCTCCTCTCAATTCAGTACAGGTCTCTGATTTTCTTTAACTAAATCACAATGCATTTCTGCTACAGTACTGCAGAAATCTGCTTTGCAAAACACTGTTGCCTGGTAGAAAGTTTGTTCTCAAAGTCAGAGTTCAGTGAGCATGGGTAAAGTGATCCCCTGGTCTTCCAGTTTGATGGTATCATGTCCATTTGGCTGCTGAATTACAGTTCTGCCTTGCTCCACATTTATTTCCTGGTGTTTCCTACCAAAAAAACACAGTATCTTTTCAGAACTAGTATACTGTTTGTGATTTAGTTGTTCTTGGGCTTTTTGGTGTTTGTATCAGGCATTATAATAGTGGGCTGGGTGCTTCTCATCTCAGGTCTTAAATTCCCTTATTGGCATGTTGGTTTTGTTAGAAGGTAAAAGAGTATCTACTGGATTTGGAGCAAATTTATTTCAACTTAAAATGTTAGCTTTATGTGGTAGGTGGAATTTGTTTTAGATGAGCATTTTCTAGTTGTCTACAGAATCTATTGAACGTGGTAATTTCCGGTCTGGCAAATAGTGTTCAGCATTTTGACCAGAATATTGTGTTTACATGGTATCCCTAAGAATATTGTTCACTTGGGCTTTTCCTTGTGGTTGTGGCTGTGGCACTTTGGAGCAAGTAGTTCAGCCGCCAGAGTCTCTTATTGATGAATGTTACAATAGAGTTTTAATGCAATAATTTGTCTAAAATATATGGTTCTTCCTGGTTCTTCATTTAATATTTAGGTTAAAGTAAGACATTTTCAGGGCAGCAAAACATTTAATAGCAGATGCTTTGTTTTGCTATGTTTCCAGTGTTTTGGGACACCGATTACCCCAGCAGTGAGCAATGGTCTACAATAGGGATGAAGAGAAGAAAAGAAGAAGATGATGAAGAAGAAAAGAAGATGAAGAGTGGGAGCCTCCCCCCATGCCATGGGTGCGGAGCGGCCCGAGGAGAAGAAGATAGAAGACGCCGCGGAGGAGATGCTGGACGAGAACGCCGAAGGAAGAACCAGAAGAGCCAGAAGAACCAGAAGAAGAAGAAGAAGGAAGATAGAAGAAAGAAGAAAGAAGAAGCATTTAAATAAAGGAATTGTCAAAAACTGTCTCTTGTCATTTTTAACATTTTTGATAGTTTTTTAGTGAAATGGTAGGAAGTACCCCCTTACCATTTCACACGGGGGGGCAGGATCTGGAGGTCCCCTTGTTAAAGGGGGCTTCCAGATTCCGATAAGCCCCCCGTCCGCAGACCCCCACAACCACCGGCCAGGGTTGTGGGGATGAGGTCCTTGTCCTCATCAACATGGGGACAAAGTGTTTTGGGGGGCTACCCCAAAGCACCCTCCCAATGTTGAGGGCATGTGGCCTGGTACGGTTCAGGAGGGGGGGCCGCTCTCTCGTCCCCCCTCTTTTCCTGCGGCCTGCCAGGTTGCGTGCTCGGATAAGGGTCTGGTATGGATTTTTGGGGGGACCCCACGCCGTTTTTTTTTTTCTTTTGGCACGGGGTTCCCCTTAAAATCCATACCAGACCTTAAGGGCCTGGTATGGAATTTAGGGGGACCCCCACGTCATTTTTTTTTTTTAATTTTGTTTCGGGGTTCCCCTGTGGGGAATTCCCATGCCGTTTTTATCAATGAACTTCTATGTGTATTGTCGGACCGGCAATGCAATAGCCGCGAGTAGTTTTAAATGGCTTTTTTCCTTCGAAATGTCATTTTGCTGTCAGACTGTTCTAAACATGGGAAACATGCGCCCCTTTACAGGCATACTATAGACACCCCCCAGCTACGAAATTTAAAGGGATATTACACTTTTATTGTTTGACTTTAAGCATTATTAAAATCACTGCTCCTGAAAAAACGGCCGTTTTTAAAACTGTTTTTTGCATTGATCCATGTCCCCTGGGGCAGGACCCAGGTCCCCAAACACTTTTTATGACAATAACTTGCATATAAACCTTTAAAATTAGCACTTTTGATTATTCATGTTCGTGTCCCATAGACTTTAACGGTGTTCGCGTGTTCGAACAAACTTTTTTCCTGTTCGCATGTTCTGGTGCGAACCGAACAAGGGGGTGTTCGGCTCATCCCTAGTCTACAATGTCCTTAAAACCAGTTTTTTGCTTGCAGTTACAGTGCCTTGCAAAAGTATTCACCCCCTTTGGCATTTTTCGTGTTTTGTTGCCTCATAACCTGGAATTAACATGGATTGTTTGAGAATTTGCATCACTTAATTTACAGAACATGCCCACAACTTTGACGATTTTTTTTATTTTTTATTGTGAAGCAAACAACAAATAGGCCAAAATAACAGAAAAAATCAATGTGCTATTCACCCCCCTAAAGTCAATACTTTGTAGAGCCACCTTTTGCGGCTATCACAGCTCCAAGTCACTTTGGATAAGACTCTATGAGCTTGTCACAGCTTACCACTGAGATTTTTGCTCATTCCTCCTTGCAAAACTGCTCCAGCTCCTTCAAATTGGATGGTTTGTGCTTGTGAACAGCAATCTTTAAGTCTGACCACAGATTTTTTATTGGATTGAGGTCTGGGCTTTGACTAGGCCATTCCAGCACATTTATATGTTTCCACTCAAGTGTTGCTTTAGCAGTGTGTTTGGGGCCATTGTCCTGCTGGAAGGTGAACCTCCGTCCTAGCCTCAAATTACACACAGAGTGGTACAAGTTTTGCTCAAGAATATCCCTGTATTTAGCATCATCCATCTTTCCCTCAACTCTGACCAGTTTCCCAGTCCCGACTGCTGAAAAACATCCCCACAGCATGATGCTGCCACCACCATGTTTCACTGAGGGGATGGTGTTCTTTGGGTGATGTGATGTGTTGGGTTTGTGCCAGACAGCGTTTTCTTTGATGGCCAAAAAGTTCAATTTTAGTCTCATAAGACCAGAGTACCTTCCTCCATAAATTTTAGGAGTCTCCCACATGCCTTTTCGCAAACTCAAAATGTGCCATTTTGTTTTTTGCTGAAAGTAATGGCTTTCTTCTGGCCACTCTGCCATAAAGCCCAACTCTATGGAGCGTACGGCTTATTGTCGTCCTATGTACAGATACTCCAGTCTCTGCTGTGGAACTCTGTAGCTCCTCCAGGGTTACCTTAGGTCTCTGTGCTGCCTCCCCAATTAACGCCCTCCTTGCCCGGTCTGTGAGTTTTGATGTGCAGCCGTCTCTTCACAGGTTTGCTGTTGTGCCATGTTCTTTCCATTTGGTTATGATAAATTTGATGGTGCTCCTAGGGATCATCAAAGATTTGGATATTTTTTTATAACCTAACCCTGACTTGTACTTCTCAACAACATTGTCCCTTATTTGTTTGGAGAGTTCCTTGGTCTTCAGTATTTGGTTAGTGGTGCCTCTTGCTTAGGTGTTGCAGCCTCTGGGGCCTTTCAAAAAGGTGTGTATATGTAATGACAAATCATGTGACACTTAGATTGCACACAGGTGGACATCATTTCACTAATTATTTGACGTCTGAAGGTAATTGGTTGCACCAGAGCTTTTTTTGGGCTTCATAACAAAGGGGGTGAATACATATGCACATGTCAATTATCAGTTTTTAATTTCTGAAAAATAGTTTTATGTATATATTTTCTAATTTTACTTCACCAACTTAGACTATTGTGTTCTGATCCATCACATATAATTCAGATAAAAAAAAACATTGAACTAAAGGCTGTGATGTAACAAAATAGGTAAAAAGCCAAGGGGGTGAATACTTTTGCAAGGCACTGTATATCCCATACAATATTCCATTCCCTTGCTGAAACAACCTGCATTATCTATGTCATTGGTTGCTTCTCCTTTGAGGACTCTGCAGAACCCTTTTGGCCTTTATATGACATGAATCAAATTGGTTGTTTCCACACTCTTTCATCAAAACTGTTAGTAGGAGTATAAGACATAATGACTTTGCATATAATTCTCGCTTTTGGTAAGGATTTTGGAAGCAGTGTTTATTTGCTGCTATTGGGTCACAAATTGCATTCAACATGTCATGTAATTTCACTACTGCTATGGAATCAATCTGTTCTTCTGCATATAAAACACATTAGAACTGCTTGCTCACTCAGTTTAGTCTGGTTAGTTGAGGTAAGTTGTTAACTTGCTGGACAAAACTGTTTGCAGAATTGGATTAGCAAGACAAGGATTGGCAGTTATCATTTAATGCCTTAGGCCATTTCCACTGCCCAATAGAGCTGATTCAACAATTTCAACTATTTGTAAGGCTTTCCTTTCTTTTTTTTATTTTTGCATGTGAATGGATCTCCTTTATCAGAATCATAATTTAAATCTGTCCCTAAAAGACTTTGATGGTGCAGGATGTGCAGCTGCTACATAGGGAGTGCATCAGGACTTAGATGGGCGATCTGCTCTTGTTCTCTGCTTTATGTCCATCCTGCTCTTTGCATTTATTACGCATGTCTCTCTCTGGACAATATCAAAGTGTCCCACAGTCCCAAGGACAGGCTGAGTCTCTTCACATACAATGCAAAAAGCATAGCTTCTAAAGCATCATTAGTTTTTTTTCACCATTTCACCATTGTTTTTTTTTCGTTCAATGCCACAGGGTTGAGCGAAAAAAAAACCTGACAGCTCTGGTTGGTGTCGCTGTACTAACCATGCAAGGTTAGTTCAGCGATCTCCCCTGCTCAGCTGTTATGTTTTGACAGGGGGACGCCCTCCCCCTGTCAGAACACTCTGATCAGTGCTCTCTGCCACTAGCTGGGAGCGCTCATTGGGATTCGCTCGGATACTGGTTTTCCAGCATTCTCGTCCAACAAAAGCTGACTTCTGTCAGTCAGACCGACATACACACGAACGGAATGTCGGACGGGTTTTTTTGAACCGCCCATTGTCTCCCGACATTCAGTCGATGTGTGCCTGGCTTAAACCTTTAACCTTTTGTTAGGACAGGCAGTGTTCAAATCTAGTTTACAAGTGATAATTAGGATCTGCCAGCACAGTATTGTCTGGGTAAATTATGGCAAACATGTCTGCCCAGGCCCCTCATAAAGAAACAGAACTAGTAGAATTTGACAGAACTGGAATTTCCGGAACAGAACATCTAAAAAAGTAAGTGATTTTTTTTTAGGCTATACTACGTGAACAAGAACACAAACAAATTCAAAATAGGCTGAAAAAGTGGAAATACATTTTAAGTTAAAGTTATCTAAAGACAAATGTTTTTGTAGTATTGAATAATGCTAAACCCTATTTATTGTTAAATCCTCTTGATTTTTACTGCTGTATCTGCTGGGGTTTTTTGCCCTCACAATTTGTCCTAGAAACAATTGTTACTCGGACCGCAAATGAAGGAAAATCAAAAATATTACAGTTGTTAACAAAACCGGAATAGAGAAAAATCTTCAAGGAAATCTGTTTTGGTGACAACTATCCAGAGTGTGTTGCTCTTCACTTTGAAGAGATTTCCTCTCACATCATGCTGTGTCTCTGGAACAGGAAATGAAGTGCTATCTCCCCAATACGATTCTGACAGCAAAAAAAAAAACACCTTTGGCTTTTTTATATACCTAAATAAATCAGAAATACTAATCTATCAGCAATGAAGGTTGTTTGCACTTTTTTTTCTAAATATATTGTATTGATAGTATTCCCTTCTTTTAACATGTTGGTGCCTATAAAACAAATAGCAGGCAGAAATACAAATAAACATATATATATATATATATATATATATATATATATATATATATATATATTTAATTAATTTTTTTTACCCTTTTATGTTTTTTATTTTAATCTTCATGTTGTTTCAGCAATTCCGTGTTGGTCATTTTGAAACAAATACATTTTGTATAAAGCATTTGTAAGGAGGAACATTGCATTTGAATTACACCTCTTATGTGCTTTGCGCCGTATTTAATACTTGTGTGATTTTCATTAATCTCTTGCACTCTTCTTCCATTTACTTTCATATGAAGTTTCCTGAACTAGAAATTCCCTAGATTCAAGTTTGATTATAGCAGGTAGTGTATTTTTGCTTGCTATACTTTTTCTTTACGGGAGTTTAGGTTTCTGCATTTTTTTGGAAATTACATTCTGCCTAGAACAGACTGACCCTTTAAAACCACATTTAAATGTTACATTGATTTGCTAGCTAAAATAATTGCATGTAATATGCAGATGAGATTGGGTCATGAAATGTTTTACTTATTTATATAGTTGATAAACCTTTGTAAACCTAGAGATACCAATCTGAAAAAAAAGAACCAAGAAAAATCCACCATGTTTAGATCTATAATTTTTTTAAAGTGATTTTAAAGTAGAACTATAGGCAAAACTTTTTTTTTCCATTTTGGATATAGTTTTGGAGAGTTATAACCCCTGTTGGTTTATTTTTTTGGCCATCTGTTCCCCATTGGGGAGCTTTCCCTTCACTTCCTCTCCCATAGCTAAAATAGGAAGTGGGAGAAAATCACTGAAAATTTAGGGAATTCCGTGGGGACCTCCAGGTCACCAGAACTAGTGTCCCCATTGGAAGATTTCCCCTTTATTACTTTTCTGGAGACAACCCAAAATGTGGGATTTTTTTTTACTTTCAATGATAATGACAAACAAGACAAATAGAGAGGGTGAATCTCCCTAACAGGGACACAGAAAGCAATAACTGTCAGTTGTTCTAATCTAATCCATCTCCCCTCTATCCAAAACTGAAAAAAAAATGTTTTGCTTTTAGTTATGGATAGATTCGAGAGGGAATAGAACAGCTGTCTGTTTTTATTGCTGTCAGTGCCCCCGTCTCTATTTGTCCTGTTTACCATTATCATTGAAAGTAAAATTTTAAAAAAATTACAAATTTTGAGTTGTCCCATTACAGAGGGGTAATCTTCAAATGGGGGCACTCGTTCTGGTGACCTGGGGTACCCCGAGGAATTCCCTTCATTTGCAGTGATTTCCTTCCACTTCCTGTTTAGCTATGGAACAGGAAATTAAGGGAAATCTCTGCAATGGGACACAGATGGCAATAAAAAAATCTGACAAGGCTTATAACACTATCCAAAAGGAAACAAAAAGTTTTGCAAATAGTTCTACTTTAAACCAAAAACAAAAATGTTATATTGCAGCTTACCAATTCTTAGATATGGCGGCTGCATTAAGTTTCTTTTTAGGCTTTTTTTCTCCTTATTTTCAAGTGGTGATCCAACCAGTAAGTCTGTTATTTCTTACCCCCCCCCCCCACCCTTTAACAGACCAAACTGTGCAGCAAAAGTGGCAGTTAGAGAGTTGTGACAAACCATTTAACATTGACAGGGATGCTTAGATTGTCATATTTTATTTATTTATGTAAGACCTTTATTGCAAAAGGAAAAAAAAAACATTTGCCATACCTATAACTATAGTGTTATCTGGAGCTAGGCATTCATTTGTTAGTTAAGTCCATGCATCTAACACTTCCCTCTCGCCCCACTAATAAGGCTGCTGTTCAAAGACATCTTTGTTTCTCCTCCATCCAGAGAAGAGACACCCTACTACACATTGTACACTTTTCTTGTTTAATTTCCCTTAGTTTTACCTTCAACTATATAATGCAAGGGCCTGCCTGATTGCATACAATTTGAAAGTGTTTAGGTTTGACCTCCTATTATATGGTTTTAGTAAATCTAAAGGAAAATGTTATATTATGTGGCCAGATTTAGACAGGAAGTGTGTTACTAGCTCTATCACCAGGTAAAAAGAAAAGAAAAGAATGCAGCCACTACATTTAAGAAATGATACACTGCAATATACAAGTATTCAATTTTTTGGTTTAATACGGCCTTAAGCTTTGGGGTATTTCCCTAAATTTCTTAGAATGCCATAACTTATTATTGAGCCTGTCTTTGTTCATACGTCTTTTACTACCTACTAGTCCTCATTCCATCACTTTAAACTCTACTCTGTTTGTAAGTAATATCTATATTCTCCTTCTAGTGGAACATGATCAATGTCATTTTGGTTCACATATGTGAAAATCACATCCTTTACAATCATTTATTTTAGTTTTACTCTGTTCTATTATAAATATGTATAAATATATATATATATATATATATATATATATATATATATATATATATATATATATATAATTTTTTTGGATTTAAAGTGTTGAAGATGTCAATTATTCCTCTATGACCATAAGGAAGAGTATATGATATTGACATGTTTAACAAGCCTATGTACTGTACATATAAAAACCTGTCACCTTTACATATCAGAGAAAGGTAAGTGTCCCTGTGATTCTAGCCATGTGGAGGAAATAGCACGCAGAGAACTAGTTTAATACAGAATTGCGATATAAGGTCATTATACAGCAGAACAATACAGATATAATCCATGAAGAAAATATAGGCATAGGGGACCTGGATCCCAGAGTCATTTTGAATGTAGGATGCACGTTAGGGGATATGCTGACTGATTTGGGGAATCATCCAAATTTGTGTGCTGATTTTTTAAAAACAGATCTGTAGTTTTTATGGTACGGGGGACAAATATGTGGTTTCTTTTGAATTTTGATGTTTTTTTTAAAACACTTTTTATGGACAAGTGTGCAAAACATTGGACATATTCAACAATTATGCTCAACATGAGCATCATAGTATATGTATTACAAGTATACAATCAGATAACGGTTGTTTAGAAGTACAGCTACAGCTACACTTGGATCTCAAAAGAAAAAGAAACATACAAGTAGAAATTAGAAATGATACCCCTGGGGACTTAGAAATCGCGTTTGGAGGACTAGATTCCAATGAGTTCAGTGTACTATGCCTTCAAACCAATAGCCTTGGCAACATATATGATCTTAAAGTAGAACTAAGATCAAAAACTAAAAAACAATATGTGATAAAACTAAGTAGAATGTACAATATGTCTGTCTTGGTTTGTCATGCAAATGCAAGTATATAGAGAAATTTACCTGCTTCCCCCCTCCAGCCTATCAGCTTCCCTTATTGTGGAGACAACAGGTCTTCCTTGTTTTCCAAATGTCTCCGTTGTCCCCTTTTGCGTTATACCATTATTGAGGAGACTACAGCGTGGTGGCGTGACGTCATTAGTGGGTGTTGCTTCCTTTGCTTTCAAAGCCCTAGCGTGTCAATTATTATACAGGATTTATATAGCGCCAACAGTTTGCTCAGTGCTTTACAACATGAGGGCAGACATTACAGTTACATTACAATTCGGTACAAGAGGAGTATCAATCAACTTAGAAGACGTGCCAAGGCTCCACCCACTCTTCTCACATTCAAATCGCCTATACCCCCTTCCATGCCCCGCCTTTTGCCTCTGTCCACTGCCCATTGAATCATGGGAACTGTAGTTCCCTGTGCAAGACACAGACGCTAGTATAGTGGATGGCAAAGACGTGCTATCTCTGCAAGACTCCTCCCAGGAGCACTATCTGAATCCAGCGGCACAGGCTCAGGGAGGGGGGTGAGAGCAAGCATTTATAGGTGTAAAATGAGGTAACAATGATTTTATTCATTATATTTAATAATGTGTGTAATTTTCATGAGCTTTGTTAATGGTTCACTAATAATTTATAGGCTGCCTTTAGTTGTACTTTAAGTACCAGATTTAGTAAGAGTGGAGGAACACCATACATCCCAACCTCTATGTTTGTACACTAGTTTCTCAAAGGGCAAAACCTGATTCACCAACTGAATCCATGTTCGGACAGACGGAGGACCGGGCTGAAACCATTTGAGCACGATGGCCTTCCTGGCCAAAAACAATGTCTCTTTTTTCAAAACTCGCTGATATCTCTGCCACTGTTCCTCATCTAGAATACCCAGGAGGCATATTCTAGGAGTATATGGTACCGGCACTAACAGAACAGAGGACAAGAGATCCATCACCTGTGTCCAGTATCGAGCTATAGCAGGGCATACCCAAATGACATGTAGTAAATCAGCATTTGTGGTATTACATCTCACACAGTTGGAGATGGGTATGCGATGCATAGCATGCAGTCGTACCGGTGTAAGATACAACTGGTGTATAATATATAATTGAGTTCATTTATTATTAATGGCTGGAGACACTTGTAGGTGTGAAGAATAGGCCTCAAGAATTTTGATGTTTAACCGCTGGCTGACCAGCCGCCGCAGTTTTACAGTGGCAGAATGGCACACCTTTTGGCCACTAGGAGTACGAGCGTGTGCCCGACCCCGATGCGAGTGCCCGGCGGGCGCGATGGCCGCCGGGCTCCCGCGATTGCTCGTGATAGAGCGAGAACCAGGATCTGTGTGTGTAAACACACAGATCCCAGTTCTTTCAGGGGAGAGGAGACAAATCATGTGTTCATACTAAGTATGAACACCAATCTCTCCTCCTAGACAATCCCATCCCCTCACAGTTAGAAACACACATAGGGAACACAGTTAACCCCTTCACTGCCAGTGACATTTACACAGTAATCAGTGCATCTTTATAGCACTGATTGCTGTATAATTGTCAATGGTTTCAAAAATGTGTCAAAAGTGTCCGATATAATGTTGCAGCCACGATAAAAATCGCAGATCGCCGCCATTACTAGTAAAAAAAAAAAATTTAAAAAATGCCATTAATTTATCCCCAATTTGTAGACGCTATAACTTTTGCGCAAACCAATCAATATACGCTTATTGCTTTTTTTTTTTTTTTTTTTACCAAAAATATGTAGAAGAATACATATCGGTCTAAACTGAGGAAGAAATTTTTTTTTTTTATTAAAAAATGTGGGATATTTATTATAACAAAAAGTAAAAGATAATGTGTTATTTTTCAAAATTGTCGCTCTTCTTTTGTTTATAGCGCAAAAAATAAAAACCGCAGAGGTGATCAAATACCACCAAAAGAAAGCTCTATTTGTGGGAAAGAAAGGACGCCAATTTTGTTTGGGTACAACATCGCACAACCGCGCAATTGTTAGTTAAAGCGACGCAGTGCCGAATCGCAAAAAATGGCCTGGTCATTGAGCAGCCAAATCTTATATTGTTCATGAGTGCGCTATATCCCATGATCCTTTCAGTCCTGGGATTTTCATAGATTTAATATCTGTTCTCACCCCCCTGTTGGTACATGATCAATGTTGGTTTAAATATGTGAAGTTCATATCCCTTACTACCATCTACTTTTCATTTTTTACAATATTTTTTGAGTTTTTTTTGTTTATGGTTTTATTTTTTATTATTCTATTTTTGTTTTTATAACAAAAGGCTCGCAGAGACAGAGGTTTAAAGTAGGTTAGCCTTGTAAGATAAAAATACCAGGGCAAACAAATACTTGTAAGCAGTAGTGTGTGATTGAAGGCATTGCAGTGGTAGGCAATGATAAACAATGAATGGACAGGGAAGAGCTCCATTTAAGAAACAACAGTACAACGTCAGATTGACCTTGACCCTCTGGAACCTCAGTTGTAAAGAGGGAGGGTGGAGGGGGGTGTTCAATTCTGAGTTTAATAAATAGTATTTTAACACATAGGGGATATTTAATGTAGAAAAGAGGGGGTGGGGTATATAACTATATTACAAGTGTAACACATTTCAGCATCAAGAACACAGGCATGGAGTTCATAGCAGGAATGGCTCGGAATTGTTACATCACCATGGTGACTACAGTATATCTCCCGGGGTGCATGGCAGATCTCAGGTGGGTATGTGTACCGGATTCAAATCTGCAAGGGATAGGCACAGAATGGGGGATTTATCATAACTGGAGCAGACAGAATGTGGAGTTGCTTTGCACGGCAAACAATCAGCTTCTAGATTCAGCTTGTTCAGTTAATATACACCCCTCCCCCCATGCTCCTATAGTCTGATCCTCATGAGCTCCCTTGCTGGCATCTTCTCCCTGGCTTCTTCCAGGTCTTCCTCTGATTGGTCAGTGCAGGATCATGTCACACCTGTGCACATGCAGGAGTTATTCATCTTGGCAAACTGGCATTGTGCCAGAAATATAAACAGAGCTGTGCATGTGCAGCTCAGTGTACATTCCGCAGAGGATTGCGAACAGACAGGTAGGTTCATATTTTTGTAGAATAGATATTGCATGGATCTGCTATAAAGAGCCTGCCCCGTTCACAATGTTTTTTTTTTTTTTTTTTTTTTTACCTTCAGTTCTACAGGTTTGAAAATGAAAAACAGAAGCTGATTGGTTGCCATGCACATCCGCTGCAGATTCTGTCTGCTCCAGTTTTAATGAATTCCCCTCAGAGTGGCCATATTCCTGTAGAGATTGTATGTATCACATGTAGGCAAGGCTAGGGTCATAGGGGAAAGAAAACACAGGAATATATAAATATATATTGTAATTTTTTTGTGTTCAGATTGTTTATTTTATTAGTGTTAACTGTTTTTATATAGTTTATTGTATTTTTTATTATTATACCCATAATTTTCTTTTTTTTATATTTTCATAGTTTTTTTTAATTGTATTATTTTCTTTTTAATTGTTTGTAAAAATGCAATTCGCTTTTTTAAATATTTTGATCATTTTTAGAAATCTTTTTATTATAATTTTTTTGTCTAAATGTTTTCCCAATTTGTAATGTATTATCTTTATTGTTTTAAAAAATGTTATTGTATTTTCCATTATTCTGATCATGTTGTATTTTTATCTTTTTATTGGTATTTCTTTTACTTAAGGCTGGGTTCACACTGAGGAATGGAGCAGCTCACAGCAGGGGGTCCAGTGCGTCTCCATTTACCATTTCAGGTCCGATTTCAGCCCGAATTTTTGGCTGAACTCGGACCTGAAAATGGACAGGACTCTTGTGAAATTCGCTCCGGAGATATCTGAACCGGCTCCATAAAGAGCCAATCACAATCTCCTGATATGCAAAATGGATGCAGAGAAACCAATTCGCACTGGTGTGAATCCAGCCTAAATGTTTTCTCAAGTTTTATTGTGTTATTTTAAGGGTTTTTTTTTTTTTTTTTTTAAATGTTGTTATTGTATTATCTATTATTTTGATCATTTTCATTTTTACCTTCTTGTTGCTATTTTTCTTATTTAAATGTTTTCCCAAGTTTTGTTGTAGTATTTTTGTTTTTTTAAAATGTTATTGTATTTTCTATTATTTGATCATTTTTATCTTCTTATTACTATTTTTCTTATTTAAATGTTCCCCCAAGTTTTATTGTGTTATTTGTAGTTTTTTTTTTTTTTTATATAATTGTATTTTCTATTATTTTGATCATTTTCATTTTTACCTTCTTATTGCTATTATTTCTTATTTAAATGTTTTCCCTAATTTTGTTGTACTATTTTCATGTTTTTTTTAAATGTTATTGTATTTTCTATTATTTGATCATTTTTATCTTCTTATTACTATTTTTCTCATTTAACTATCTCCAAGTTTTATTGTATTATTTTTATGTTACTATTATTGTATTTTTAAATGTTTTACCAATTTTTATTGTACGCTTTTTTTAAGTTTTTCGTTGCTTTGAAAACATGTTTTTTTAATACATGTATTGTTAATGTTTATTAGAGAGAAAAATAATCATAAATAAGCCAACAAAAAAAAAAAAAGATCAAAAATAACAGAAAATGCAATAAGGTGTTTTAAAGGCAACAAAAAATTAAAATGATACAATAAAAATTGGGGGGATCATTTAAATAAGAAAATAATGCAAATAAAAATGATGAAAAGAAAATACAATAAGAGTAAAATAATACAATAAAACTTGGGAAAACATTTAAACAAAATGATTAAAATAATAGAAAATACAATAACATGCTTTGAAAGCAATGAAACATTTTTAAAAAAGCATACAATAAAAATGGGTAAAATATTTAAATAAGAAAAAAAGTAATAAGAAGATAATGTATTTTCCATTATTTTGATAATTTTTATTAAAAAAAAGAAAACAAACACACACCTAAAAATGATACAATAAAACTTAGGAAAACATTTAAATAAGAAAAATAATAATGCAAATAAAAATGATCAAAAGAAAATAAATTAATGGTAAAATAAAAATAACACAATAAAACTTTGGGAAACATCTTAAAAAGATAAATAGTAATAAAAAGATAAAAATATCAAAATAATAGAAATTACAATAATAGAAAAAAAAACACATAAAAAAATAAAAATGATACAATAAATCTTTGGAAAACATTTAAATAAGAAAAATAATAATGCAAATAAAAATGTTCAAAAGAAAACAAAATAATAGTAAAATAGAAATAATACACTAAAACTTGGGGAAACATCTAAATAAGAAAAATAGTAATAAAAAGATAAAAATAATAGAAAATACAATAAATAGATTTTGCTGGATCGGTGCTCTTCTCCGTAGTATTTTGGATACAAGTGGAAAAAATTGTCCGGGTCGGTTACATAATAAAAAAATGTAACAATTAATTTCAACCTTTTCTAATGAGACCGGTAAGAAGTCCTCTCTTCTCCCAGTAAATCGACCCCTTTGTGGTGTAAAGTAGATGGCAGTGTTTCCTGTTTTTCAGCACACCCCCTCCTCCTCCTCCAGTTGGCTCCCACCACTCCCCCTCGTGCAGACTCCTCCCCTCTCCTCCAGTCTCTGGCGGAAGTGCGCTGTGCGGCGCTGCTCATTGAAGTGCAGTGTTAGGGGCAGGCTGGGAAGATTGGCAGCACGCGCCGTGCAGAGCTGGGTGTACAAACAGAAGCAGATCACCGCTCGCTGACAACATGTGAGCGACACCGCAAATGGGGAGGAGGGGGACATGTGTGGACGGATTGTTGCCTGTACGGTGTTGAGTGGTTCCCCTCAGTAGATCTGCTTATCGTCTCTTTTGGTGGATCGCTGTTGATTCGTCCAGGAATCCGGTCCGGGATGATGTGACTGCATGGAGGATGGCCGGGGAAAGGTGATCCTCCGATGGTGAATAATTGAAGGCGGCTTGCAGTGTGTGCATGGTGTGATCGGGCAGAGGGGGGTGTGTCCGACATGCAGCTCTGTGCTGCTGTGTAGTACAAGTTGTCACCCTGCTCAGGAGGACTGTGCCCCCCATTGTAGGGATCAGGATCCAAGAGGACTGTGCCTCCCCATTGTAGGGATCAGGATCCAAGAAGACTGTGCCTGTCCATTGTAGGGATCAGGATCCAGGAGGACTGTGCCCCCCCATGATCAGGATCCAGAGCTGTGCCCACCCATTGTAGGGATCAGGATCTAGGAGGACTGTGCCCCCCCCCATTGTAAGGATCAGGATCCAGGAGGACTGTGCGCCACCCCCATTGTAAAGATCAGGATCCAGGAGGACTGTGCCCCCCCATTGTAGGGATCAGGATCGAGGAGGACTGTGCCCCCCCCCATTGTAGGGATCAGGATCCAGGAGGACTGTGCCCCCCTCCCCTGATCAAGGAACCAGTACTGTGCTCCCCATTGTAGGGTTTAGGATCCAGGACTGTGCCCCCCCCCCCCCCCCATTGTAGGGATCAGTATCCAGGAGGACTGTGGCCCCCCTTCCATGATAGGGATCAGGCTCGAGGAGGACTGCTGACCTGTGCAATGCTGAGCTCTTGCTTTGTTATTGATCCCACCTGGGAGGTCCATTCTTCAGTGTAAACAAAGCCCCGCTGTGCCCCACCAGCCCCAGGTGAATGGAGGAGAGCTGCCCACTGTAAATGGTCTGATTGTGTCCTTTCCATCCATCGCTCCCCCTCTCCTCCTGTAAATGGCTTCATTCCCGGAGTCTGATTTCCAGCTGTGCCCGCTGTGTAAGGAGATGTGCATGTCCTCTGCCCCCATCTCCTCCTCCAGCTCATCCTCATCCTCCTCCCAAACCTCCAGCAGCAGCACTGGAGGGAGTGGGAACCTCGGCGCGCCCCCCCGAAGATTGCACGTCTTGCCGTGTCTTCACGCCTTCTGCCGTCAGTGCTTGGAGGGCCACCGGAGCCCCGGCGACTCCATGCAGCTGCATTGCCCCGTTTGCGACCACAAGGTGCTTATGTCGGAGGCGGGCATGGACGCCTTGCCTTCCTCGACTTTCCTTCATCTCAGCAACCTGCTTGACGCGGTGGTGGGGGCCGCGGAGGAGCCACAGAGCAACGGAAGCAGGGGTGGCGGAAGCGGCCCCCGGCGTCAACAGCGGCCACGCTCGGCCTCCTGTTCCTCATCCAGCCTCCTGCGCCGAGTGCCGCCCAACCAGACGGAACCGCGCTGCTCCTCCTGCGACGAGGGGAACGGGGCGAGCTCACACTGCCTTGACTGCCAGGAGAACCTATGCGAAAACTGCCTACGGGCCCACCAAAGGGTGCGACTCACCAAGGACCACTTCATCGAGCGCTTCACTGGACCAGGAAGCAGGGTACCTGGGTGTATCAGCGGCACAGCGTCCCCCTGCAACTCTGCGGCGTCCAGCGCTGCCACTACCTCATCCTCCTCATCGCCCTTCCAGGGAAACACCTTCCCCATTCTGCCCATGTACCCCGAGAGATTGGCCTACTGTCAGCAGCATGATGAGGAGGTGAGTCCATGATACCACTTAATTTATCAATGTTGCTTCCCCTCAGGCTGATTCATTAAATGGCACAAAGGAGCACAAAATTAGGCTGTTGCCTATAGCAACCAAATTAGGTTTCTCTTTAAATTTACTGAAAAATGAAACCAGAATTTCCATTGGTTGTACTTAAGAGCAACACCAATGTTGGTGTAGCCTAATGGTATTCTTAACTACGACCAAAAATAGTAGGATTTTATTTTCTTTGGTGCATTTAATGCAGCTTGTAGGCAAAGGGTTACAATTTTTTCTTTGTGCAAGCTGGCTTTTTAACTGAAGAACTACAAGTCTCAGCAAAGAGTCATGTATTTCCTCAAGAAGGCCTTCCCCTTATGTTATCTAATCATAGGTGCCCTGTCCAAATATTTTTTTTTGTTGATGTTATAAATTTGTTGTCATGGAATTGGGGGGGGGGGGGGTGATGTTCTCAAAACTGGAGCAGCTGTGCATGGCAGCCAATCAAAATCTAGCTTTTATCTTTACAGCTTAAATGAACAAGCTGAAGATAGAACCTGATTGGTTGTCATGTACAGCTGCTCCCATTTTTTGATAAATTCCCCTCAATGTTTTAAGAAATGGGTTTAGAAAGTTAAGATTAATTGTGGTAAATATTTTATTTCTGTTTTGTACATGTTGCACATAAAAAAAAAACATGAAATTGCGATAAGCACAAAACACTGTTTTCTGTAAATATGTGCCCATGAAGGTTCTTACATTAGCAAGGAATGTTTTTGTTTTCCAGTTAAACCTGTCAATGTGGTTCAGAGAGCTCCTTAGTGGGGCAGGGCATTTTTGTTTTTTACTTATGGAAATCTGATAAGTTGCATAAAATCAATCCATCAACTTTATTGCAGAATAATTGTGTCTTTTATACTTGAAAGAACGTTACCACTCTTGTGCATAACATGGTAAAATATATATGTCTTTTTTATTTATTTATTTTTATTTACATTTTAAAGGAAAATCTGCATTGTCCACTTCCATTATCATTTTCATTTTTAGAGTTGTTTTTTTTAGCTTTACTGTAAAGCCAGACAGTGTTTTTTGTTTCTTAGAAATGGTTTCAGAAGTATTTTTGCTATGTGGAACAGAAAATGTTTCAGATTGTGGGGCATTTGTGTAACTTTTCTATAACATTGGTATTCACTAACTTGTGTTTTTCAGTGACAATCTCTGTTCTCTGTTTTTGAGATTTGATTGTTGTAGTGGTAACAGCTTGTCCTCTTCGTTTTCATAATAATGGGGGGGGGGGGGGGGGGGTGAAGAAATGCTAAACTGTTGAAATTATTATTTATTATATATTCTTGAAGTCTGATGTATTGTGAATAGTGTTATAGTTCACAAAACAGATTTGATGTATTTGTATAAACTGATTTATATGTGTATGTATATATATATATGTGTGTGTGTGTGTGTATATGTGTATGTGTATATATATATATATATATATATATATATATATATATATATATATATATATATATATAATATTGATGCTTCAAAATATGTGACGTTGAACACATTTCATCCAGTTTTGTCAGTCTAGGAGGATACCTTTCCATCCAGTTTCATGACATCAGGAAGAGACAATTCAATCCAATTTTAGAACATTAGGTGGACACATTTCCATCTAGTTTTGTGACATTGGGAAAACAATTATTCCATTCAGGTTTAGGATATTAGGTGGACACCTTTTCCATCTAGGTGTGACATTGGGAACACAATTATTCCATCCAGGTTTAGGATATTAGGTGGACACCTTTTCCATCTAGGTGTGACATTGGGAACCAATTATTCAAAAACAATAATTCCATCCAGGTTTGTGACACTTGGAAGACTAATTCCCATTCCATTTTATGGGAAGAGCTGATTCCATCCAGTTTTTGTGACACTTGGTAGGCACAATTCCATTCAGTTGGGAGACATTAGGAAGACACAATTTTATCTAGTGACATCAGAACAACATCTTTCCATCCAATGTTGTGACCTTTTAGGAGGACATCTTTCCATCCAGTTTGGTGACATTAGGAAGATGTACTTCACCCAGTTGCCAAAGCTTGACTTGTGATTTTAGTAAGCAAATGCATTTTTGAAGCAGACATGAATTGTTGGTTAAGTTCTACAACAAACTTCTGAATTGGGCTCCATGCACACTATAAGCTAAAACAAAGGGCAAAAAACTGCTGGATGAAAACACTCATAATAGCATTTTTGTGCCAGCTTAAGTAAGCAAGTAAGTAAAAATGCTTAAGAGTTTTCGGCTATTATTTCTTTTTTTTTTTTTTTTTTTATTCTCCTGGCAAAAAAAAAAAAAGATTCTGCTCCTAGAAGCTGAAACTTCATAAACTCGACTAAAATAGTGTGCATGGACACATAGAATAAACACCTATTTGCTTCTAGAAGCAGAAAAAAATGCTCAAGCTGCTGCTAGGAGCCTTCTTCCTTTTTTTTTTTTTTTTTTTTTTTTTTTTTTTCCTAGTGTGCATGGAGCCTAAATAATTTTAAGAGAACGGTGTGTAACATGCAATAGCCTATGTAGCCCATAGCAACCAGAATACACCTTCCACTGGTGGGACTGTAGTTATTCCAACATCAGGTTGCTATAAGTGACTGCACTTTGGACATCTGTGTTGGGCGTTGTAGCCTTATTAACTGGTCTGTTTGTGATACTACATTAGTACGCTCCAGCCTTTTCTCTCAAGTACCTGTTCCTTGAAAAGGTGAAAAGCAAACCTGCAGTGCGTATGGATTTGTAGCACTATTGCTCCATCCATGATTGCCTGTTACAACCTCCACATGCTCACATTCCTTTCTGCGCTGTATGTCGTTTAGCGTAAGTTGTGATTATGTTAAATTGCATAGTAAATGTTG
Source organism: Aquarana catesbeiana (assembly GCF_042186555.1). Lineage (NCBI taxonomy): Eukaryota > Metazoa > Chordata > Amphibia > Anura > Ranidae > Aquarana > Aquarana catesbeiana. The sequence goes on along the minus strand of NC_133328.1, from coordinate 161,403,597 downwards.
TGTCTTTTGTGTCTTCTGTTGTGACACTCATGTAAGAAAATGGGGGGACTGATGTGCTGCAGATTGTCACCTGCTAGGACGTGTGATACGGCTTGTCATTTGGGGTATATTTATAAATTCTGCTACCAGAGCAATGTTTCCTATCGCAGCGACACAACTAGAACCTCGATGAGAAATGAATGTCTGCCAGGCAAAACCCTTCTGATCCTTTAGAGAAATAGTTTTCCTTTTTTTATACAGTTGTTTGATGGAGTCGGGAATTTGACTAGCAGTATTGAATGTTGATCTGGAAATGTCCCTAATATTCAGCTCTTGGGTGTATACTACCTGTTTTGTTCCCAATTTATTTACTAAAACTTTAAAGTGCAATAACTGGTGCAGCTGTGTATAGAAACGAATTCGCTTCCAGGTTTTTTTTTTTTTTTTGTCAAACAATTGGCCAAGCTGAAGTTAGAAGCTGAGGCTACTATGCATAGCTTATGCACATTCAGCTTGTTAAATTAAGCTTTGACAAAAAAGCCTGGAAGCTGTTTTTATGCAGAGCTGCATTCAATTTTGCGCACTCCAGTTTTAGTAAATTAAACCTAGTGCAACTAAAACTGGAGAGTGCAAAATCTGCATCTGTGCATGGTAGCCAATCAGCTTCTAACTTCAGCTTGTTCAATTAATGTTCGACCAAAAAAAAAAAAAAAAAAATGGAAGCTGATTGGTTTCTATGCACAGCTGCACCAGATTTTGCACTTTACAGTTTTAGTAAATCAACCCCATAATGGCATTTGCTGATTAGTAAAATAGAGGTTCTTGATCTACATTTGTGCATTCTCTAATAGTTTAGAACACATTTTTTCATTTCAGTAACCCTGCTTGCCTGTGTTTTTTTTTTTTTTTTTTTTTTTTTTTTTTTTTTTTCTTTTTTTTTGTTTTGTTTTGTTTTTTTTGTTTTCTTTTATACAGCATACATAACCTAATTTATATCAGAATTCACTCTTCATTACCCCTTTTTTTTGTCTTATTTTATAGTCAATACTGAAAACAATTAGCTGGTGAAGTCTTCAGGCTCTGCTGAGCCCTCCTTTCCTCAATCAATCACAAGCTTCATTTGGCTACTACAAATATTTGCCTCTCACAAATATCTATTGCTTTTATTTTAGAGGAGGCTGCAGTTCACACACAGGTTACATATTGCAGTAAAAAAAAGTGTGTTCTTTTAACACAAGTTGCTTACATTTTTGTTTCCTACCTTTTTATTTAGAATGATGTACAAGGACAAATACTGGCTTTACTGATAATTGCCTGTTTATGGGAATGTATTTTTTTGGTTTAATTTTGACCTTTTTTTTTCCCTCTTATAAATAAGAAATAATATAGCTTTAGAGTCCTGAACCTTTTGTACAGTAGATCTGACTGAATTTAAAGATTCATTAAAAGCAAATATTTGGCTCTGAAGTTATTAGCTCACAAAATACATCTGATATCAGAAGTGGGTGTTATGTCATTTATAATAATATCAAGCTGCACAGAATGAGCATATCCTATTTAAGAACAGTGCATGTTACCAGCACAATAACACATTGCAGCTCTCAACCTATTCATTACCATTCTGTAGGGAATACCATTTTGTTAGCTGTATCAGTTTATACAAGGTGGTGGATGTTTTTATGCTGGCCATACACTAGACGAAAAAAATTGTCCGAAATTTGGTTATTTAGACAGTTCGTTCATTTTCGGACAGTTAATATGCACAAAATCGATAATCGTTGGGACTTTTTTGAGCCAAAAAAAAACTAGGGACAAGTTTTGAAATTTTCTGCCGAATGAGCGATAAATTGAAAGGTTAATGTGTTTCCCGTCTGAACTGTCTGCACTAGATATATGTAAAAAACAAACAAAAAATGTATTTATTTATGTCCACTGAATGATCTATCGGTAATTACATGACGGCACTATCATTTGCGCTCACGACCGAATGTTCGTTCTTCGAAAATGGGTTCGGCCGCTTTTTTATATAGTGTATGGCCAGCATAAGTTGTGTACAATGGAATAATGTAAATTGGGTATTAGCGTGAGGTCAGGACGTTCAGGACATTTACTTAAAAAGTGATATTCACTGTAATCTGGGTTGCTGAAGAATTAGAAAGCACTCCCTTTTTTATTATTTTTTTTTTTTAATGTGATTTTATCCTTTAAATTTTTTTTTCATTGTATTTGGCTGGTTAGAGAATTCTCTTTTGCTAATAAACCGTTTCAAGTTTGTTTTAAGAAAAAGAGTGACTTTCATTTTTACCTGAATGTTTCAAAATTAAATAATTTTAAAATGACTTTTACTTGTGGTCGTTATCTTATACCTTTCCAATTCTGCAAAACTATGAGAGATTACCGGATAAGAGTGATTCAGCTGCTTTTCATATACTACAAAGTAGTGGTCAAGACAAAGGGAGAAATGAAAGCTTACCCTCTTGCTCTTTTTCTTTAATATATATATTTTTTTTTTTTGAAAGTTTTTTTTTTCTTCCCTTGGTAGCGCTGAATGATTAACATTCTCAGAAGATGATTCTATCACGTTGCACTGAGATGTTTAGAACAGCATATATTAAACCAGGCGTTGTGGTAATGAGTCAATGTAGAGTTTCTCAGACTTCAAGACAGCAATTTTTGCTGTACTGTCTAGTGGTTGTGAAATAATATATACTCCTCGTCAGTCAAGTTGTTAGGTCTTTCTTCTTTCCTTCTTCCTCCCCTCCCCCCCCCATTTTTTTTTTTTTTTTTTATTCTTAAAAAAAAAAAAAAAAGAGCCAATTCATATCCTTGCAAAATAAATGGCAGTACTCTGGTTATGCTAATTAATTCATAAAATTTTGTAACTTGGTTAAAGAAATATTTTGCATATTGAGCTTTTGTGTGTGTAAGTATGTATATGTATATGTATGTGTGTGTGTGTGTATATATATATATATATATATATATATATATATATATATATATATATATATATATATATATATATATATATATATACACACACACACACAAGTCTTTGGGCATGATTTTACTAATGTATTTACCGGTTGCTTTAGTTAAACAGCAGTTTCCTTTCTCATTGACCAAATGCTTGTTTGCTTGCGCATGCGTTTTCATGATAATGCCTAGACTGTGATTTATGTTTTCATAAATGATCCAGTAACAAAGTGAATATTTTATAAAATGCACGTAGAAGGGTGTTGACAGCAGATAGGTTATAACCTAAATATTCTTAAACTTGCATCTTAAAAACTTGCATCTTTAATAACATAAATTGGCCAATAAAGAGTATCACTAAAACTCCAAACGTTGATTCACATTATAAATAAATAAATCCTTCTGTGTCCAATCTTCTTCTTATCATGTACAGCATTGGGCAAGAGGTAGCTTGGCTCTGAGCTGCTTTAATTGCAGCTTCATGCACATGCATCCAGAGTGTGGTATCCTGAATATTTAAAGTTTTTTTTTCTCTATTTAAAAACAAAAATGACTAGAGTTTTTGACTATAACTAAAATGAAATGTATTTCATTGTAAAAAAAATATATTTCCTTGTCAAGTATATTTTAGGTGCCAGAAAGGTTGGGGTTTTCTGATCTGTTCAATCCCAATTTATATTTGGAGCATCTAAGCATAAACTCTTATTATAAATATACTTTATTTGTGTTTATTAGACCATCTATTTTGTTATGAAATAAAATAAAAACATGTCATTTTGAAGTGGGAAAAAAATAAAATGATGTAAAAAGGTAATGTGCTATTCAGTGGTAAACTTTCCTATTGCTGCCTTCTGTGAGGTAGGCAAATGTAGTGACAGAATGGGATCTTATTCATGGGGATGGGAAGGTCAACGACGGTGAATTTGCATGCACATGGCCCAAGGTATTGTGTGTGTGTGTGTGTGTGTGTGTGTGTGTTTGTTTTTTTTTTTTTTTTTTCTTTTATTTAAAAAAAACAAAACATTTTTTTTTCCTTTTTAGGAGAGGTATTTTTACTGCATACCAAGCAGTCGATGCCTGGGGAAAGACAGTCAACCTTAGTTAATCAAGCCTTTTGCATTTTTATCTATTTTTTAAATAGTGATTCTGATTAGATTCAGTACTCTTGCTTTCACATACACCGTAATTTCTGGGCGCTCGCCTTGTGTACATAAACCATTGAATAAATGAACAATAAAAATCTCAACTATATAAACCATGACCCCACAGTGAGTGAATAGTAACAGTCACTAGTAATATTATAAATATTGTCCTTCTGCAAGGTGTTTTTACTAATAAAACATTTACAGATAATTCTCCTGTTCAAGTCCATAGATGAATATGTTGTTGCCAATCACCATATCCATAAGTTAAAAAGAATGAAGGTGGCTATTTCTTCTAACACCCCAAAAGTGCTCCACCACGTTCCAATAAATACAGCACTCACCAGATCAATAAAGTGCTTGCTGGTTGTTGGTCAGCCTTAACTTAGATCCAGGATTTGAGGGTCATCATCCAATCTTCTTCTCCTAATACTCATCAGCTGTTCTAATATGATGGATATGGGAAGTATATAGTGTAGTAAAAACAGTATTTCTGACTTTGTTTTATTTTAGCAAGAGTATCAAATCTGATTTACAGTTAGGGCAAATATTGCTTTTTGCTAGGACTTTTTATCTATTCTATATAAGGGAAAAAAGGTCACTTTTGAATAGTAGGTCCCCCCCACCCCAAAAAAAAATAATCTAGTATACATGATTAGAAATACAAAAATATGTGTATATTCCCTAAAACCAAAAGTCCCTGGAGAATATGGTGGGTATTGCAATAAAATATTTTTATTTTTGTCACATGATCTATGTGCAGCAGTTTATCAAATGCAGTTTTTCAGGAAAAAAATAAGCCTTTTACAGGTTACCAGTTTAGTGTTGCACAGGAGGTCTGGTGCTAGAATTATTGATCCCGTTCTGAGGTTCATGACGATACTGCATATGTGTCATGCAATAACCAATTACATAAGAGTGCAAGCTGCACCCCATGTTTCCCGAGTACTGTTCATATGGTTGCGACTTAGTCGTTCCTGCAATACTTTTGTCTGACTTTCATGTGACTTGACAGACTTTAATGTAAGCCCTCAAAAGTTGCATTAAGTAGCACCTGCATGATATACATGCGACTTTTAGATGTGCATTTCGTTTCCTTTATTCGTTTTTCTAACTAATTCAAAATTTTCTGAATGATTCCAATTCTGTGTGAAGATGGCTGGTTGTTGAGGAGCGGGCCAGGAAGCCAGCCGCTGCGTCCTTAACAGATGACTCATCAGCTGTTAGGTTTCACCACTTACAGCTGAAGGTAAACAAAAGAATGCCGGCAATGGGAAACTGCGTAGGGTTCCCCCTCCTGAAATATACCTGGCCACATGCCGTCAACATGGTGTGGTACAATGGGCACAAGGACTCTCCCCCCACACACACACGCCCTGGCCGTTGGTTGTGGGCATTCATTGTACCCCTTCTTGTTTACGACATAGTGTCAAAAATAAAAACAGCGGCCGTGAGAGAAGGCATTTGGCATTATTTAAAAAAAAAAACATACCCATTGTAGTTTGACTTTATAAACCAGAGGGGATACAAGTCTTTGTGCTTCATATTGCAGCAGGAGGGCGGAGATTAGATCAGCTCACACTGACTAGGAAATTTACAGGGAGGGGGAGAGTGGAGAGACTTTAAAACACACAGCGGGGTGACAGAGGCATGTAAACTGACCACATTGTCATGAATCGGCAGCCATAATTACTGTGGTCAGCACACAAGGGGACACAAATGGATAGGATCAGCTAGGCAGTTTGCAGCATAGAATGGAACAAATTACATGACACAAGCACTATGCTATAGGTCAGTGATTGTGAACCCTGGCACCCCAGATGTTTTGGAACTGCATCATTTCCCATGATGCTCATGCATTCTGCGGTGTAGTTGGGCATCATGGGAAATGTAGTTCCAAAACATCTGGGGTGCCAAGGTTCGCCATCACTGCTATAGAGCATGCTTTTAAAGGAACAGGATGTGTGCGTGGGTTTTTTTTTTTTTTTTACAACCACTTTAAATAGAGCGCCCCGCCTTTCCTGACCTAGCAGGCTGCATGCTCGGATAAGGGTCTGGAATGCTATTTTTTTGGGGGGCAGGGGGGAGAAACCCCACGCTGTGTTTTTTCCCTTTTTTATTTTTCCATTGCATGCATTCTTTTGTTTACATTTTAGCTTGGGTAGGGGTACACTCATTCACATGAGGGGTGGCCCATGGTTATGGGAAAGCAACCCTTGTCCCCATCAACATGGGGCAAGGTGCTGTGGGGGGGGAGGGGTCACTCATGCCCCCCCCAAACCCCCCCTTCCTGACCTGCCAGGCTGAGTGCTTGGCCCACACTGTGTGTATTTGTGTGCTTCTTCCTTTTTTTTTTTTTTTACCCAGCGGGTTGAACGGAAAAAAAATCTGACCGCTTAGGAGGAGCCTCTGTACTAACTATCTGACATTAGTACAACGATCTCCCTTGCTGACCTATTGTGTTCTGACACCCTGCCAGAACACTCAGGTCAGTGCTCTACTCCATTGGTTGAGGGCGCTGATCGACAGAGCTTTTTTGCTCATGCCCCTTCGGCTGGTTTATATTAAACTGGCAGATGTCGCCCGACATTTGGCCCATGTATACTAGAACGGAACGGAAAAAAAATCTGACCGCTTAGGAGGAGCCTCTGTACTAACTATCTGACATTAGTACAACGATCTCCCTTGCTGACCTATTGTGTTCTGACACCCTGCCAGAACACTCAGGTCAGTGCTCTACTCCATTGGTTGAGGGCGCTGATCGACAGAGCTTTTTTGCTCATGCCCCTTCGGCTGGTTTATATTAAACTGGCAGATGTCGCCCGACATTTGGCCCATGTATACTAGACTTAAGAAGAAAAGGGGGGAGTTTGGGACTTTAAATGAGGCACAAAAAATGTACCTCCATCCCTGATTCAGGTAAAAAAGAAAGGAGTGTGGGACTTTAAATGAGGCAATTGACATGTGGAGGTAGAAAGGTTGGAAAACATTGTTTATTTGTAACAATAGTATCAAACAAGTAAAGTATTTTCATATATATACATACAACATACGCATGGCATGAACATGATGGATACATGTTTCAGCTTAACAACACATGAGAAGTATTGAATATTGATAAGGTATAAATACAAATATGTAACATGTCATAGAGACGGCATTTGGCAATAAGGTGAAATATATATAAATCTTGAGCATGATTAATTGTGGATATAATACAAGATATTTCCTATTAACAGGCATAGGTACACCATATGCAACAGAGCTGCTATATAAACAAGAAAAGATACACATAAATGGTTACATCGTACTCAATGAATTATGAATGTATGTAAGGGCCAGTAACTAGACCATGAGCCAGACTTGACTGAGCACCCCATAGAAACTCAACGCGCTTCATGGCTATATGCCATTCATCAGGAGTTGGGTACAGAAATAAACTGTAAATACAAATGGATATATAGTATTTGTTATTATATTCTACCCGTAAGGGGGGAGAGAACCTCATGGGGAGAAAGGGATCTATACTCGCAGGTTGGCTAAAGCACTGTGCTGTGCTAGCATCGAGAGTGATGGGACCCCAAAATGGTTGTCTGTTCCAGGGCTGAGGCAAGGAACCCCGCCCCAGCCAAAAAACCTCCCACATAGCATACTCGATCGCCACAACACATTCCACATGTGTGGGGATGATTGCAAATATAGTGTTCTGAAAAAAAAAAAAAAAAAGATATATGTGAAAAATATATACAAAGGAAAAAAATGTGGAAAGTGAAAAAACATGATGAGTGTTTTGGATATAGGAAAAAAAAAAAGTCTGTGTACTAGACTTAAGAAACCCATACTTCGGAGTGACGATCTTCTGTGTCCCGTGTAGTTCTCAGTGGTTTGTTTTGACAATCTTAAAACTGTTGTAAACCGCTGGACTTTTTTTTTTTTTTTTTTTTTTTTTTGTACCTGCAAGGTAAAGGCATAATGTTAGTATGCATCGCATACTAGATATATGGAGGCTGGATGACTCATACCAGCAGATCTCTGGTGCCTCCCCCCCCTGGTTCTGGGAGTTTCGAGAAACTTCTAGAAGCTAGAGGGAGGGCAGAGGCCAAGAGGGTTGATCGGCATACTTGGGGAAGTTTAGCCAACCCCAAGGCAGTGAGCCTGGCATGGTGTCTGAGCCAGCCTTTAAATATGGTTGAGTCATACTGGCTGGGGAGTCAGGTGGAAGATGGAGTGCTTAGGTGTCTGTTGGTGGCCCTTGAGGGGTACTCCTGCCAGGGCGGGGGCTCTACCTTTGGGCTGGCTTGGGAGGATCCTGATAGTATTGCAAGGAGGGCCGTGTGAATACATCTGCACGGTCAGGGACTGAGAAGGGGAAAGGCTGCCACATGTAGCAGGTCTTTCTGAAAGGCAGCGTTGTGCCTAAATCTCGTTAACCTTTCCCTGGGAGATCTCTGGAGCAGCCAGGTGGGCTGGTGTGAAGGCAACTGGGTGGACTGGCATCTCCTGCAGTTGGTAGAGCTGTGGGACCAGTGTGTCTACAAGGCAGTTGGAGGCACTCCGGGATGCAGTCTACAACACTTTATTTTCTAAAGGACCGAGAGATCCTAGTCCTTAAGCGGCTTTTGCATCTTTTCAGTGAGACTGTCAGCGGTGGGGAGTGAGATCAGTCTAGAGTTCTACGTGGGGAAGAAGTTGTCACTGGTGTTGTTGCTATCAAGTTGGACATCCCATAATTCCTATTCCCTATTCAATTTATTACCCTTTAATAAAACTGAAAAAAACAAGCTCAAATACTGTTCCTTGTGTCTGGAGAAAGTATGGAAAATACTTGTTGCCTGGCTGTGCAGGAGTGGGGCACCCAGTCATCTGCAGCCCTTGCAGGAGGTAGTGCTACACCTCCATAAGGTACCCATATAGCGCCGTCAATTTTTACGCAGTGCTCCACACACACATCGGTCCCCACCCCCAAGGAGCCCACAACTTGCTTGTCTTCTCTAAGTCTCCATAATATAATTAAGCCAATAATTTCAATTTCCTACCACTATGTAATATGCACATTTCAGTACTGCTTAGGGAAACTGCACATATGTTTAAATATAGTAAGAAACATCATGAGATTTCTTCAATGGTGATTTTAACTCGAGCACATTTCTCCTTTGCAAGCACCTTGTTAACTACAAACCTCATGCAGGCCTACAAAATTGGATATTTTATTGAGCTGGTTTTTGCCCTGCAATAGTAGGGGCAGTGGTAATTTTCTTTTTTATATCTTAATTTTCTTCGCTGTTAATAATCCCATATATTTTAATTTTTTTCCAAGTGTATTTTTGTGAAAGTATTTTGATATCATTATTTTTTTTTTTCTTTAATATAAATTTATCTAGTGTTACTCTTGTAACCCCTTCATTCCATGCATATTTTTCTAATGGATATTGGTTACTAATCTGTGTATTTTCTAATATAGTGGATAGACCAGCCAACACTTTTTAATTTCACATCTGTTAGAGGAGTCTACATAGGTTGTGGGATCTCTTTCAAGGCCAGGAATAGCCCTCATTGTTGTGATAGTCGGCACCAGTGTGTCTGTTTTCCAAACATTCCATGGGCAGTGTCTCTGCATTTAGAGTAATGAGCTCTAACACCATTGTCCTAGAGTCAATAAATTCCTGCAGGGTTTCATTTCCTTGGGGTTATTAACCAGGTTTTTAAAGATGTGAAGATTTGAACCTCTTTTGGAGTGAGTTGGTTGTGTAAATTCCTTTCAGTAGGTTGCATGCCTAGAAAACTTTACACTTGTTTGCATACTGTGCTTTGTATTTGCATAGGGGTATCAGAGTAAAAGGGGCTGAATACAAACGAACGCCACACTTTTCATATTTATTTGTAAAAAAATTCTGAAAAACAATTTATCATTTTCCTTCCACTTCACAATTTTATATGCCACTTTTGTGTTGGTCTATAACATAACCTTTACGTTTTTGGTTGTAACATGACAAAATGTGGAAAATTTCAAGGGGTATGAATACTTTTTTCAAGGCACTGTAGCCACCTCCCTAGTGGTCAGATGTACATAATATGAAGTGTGTGTGTGTGTATGTATATGTATATATATATATATATATATATATATATATATATATATATATATATATATATATATATATATATATATAGTGAGTACACCCCTCACATTTTTGTAAATATTTTATTATATCTTTTCATGTGACAACACTAAAGAAATTACACTTTGCTAGAATGTAAAGTAGTGAGTGTACAGCTTTTGTATAACAGTGTAAATTTGCTGCCCCCTCAAAATAACTCAACACACCGCTAAGTGAAAATGTCCAATATGGGCCCAAAGTGTCAATATTTTGTGTGGCCACCATTTTTTTCCAGCACTGCCTTAACCCTCTTGGGCATGGAGTTCACCAGAGCTTCACAGGTTGCCACTGGAGTCCTCTTCCACTCCTCCATGATGCCATCACAGAGCTGGCGGATGTTAGAGACCTTGCGCTCCTCCACCTTCTGTTTGAGGATGCCCCACATCCTTTTCAATGGGGTTTAGGTCTGGAGATATATTTGGCTGGTCCATCACCTTTTCCCTCAGCTTCTTTAGCAAGGCAGCGGTCGTCTTGGAGGTGTGTTTGGGGTCGTTATGTTGGAATACTGCCCTGCGGCCCAGTCTCCGAAGGGAGGGGATAAAGCTCTGTCTCAGTATGTCACAGTACATGTTGGCATTCATAGTTCCCTCAATGAACTGTAGCTCCCCAGTGCCGGCAGCACTCATGCAGCCCCAGACCATGTCACTCCCACCAACATGCTTGATTGTACACAAGACACACTTGTCTTTGTACTCCTTACTTGGTTGCCACCACACATGTTTGACACCATCTGAGCCAAATAAGTTCATCTTGGTCTCATTAGACCACAGGACATGGTTCCAGTAATCCATGTCCTTAGTCTGCTTATCTTCAGCAAACTGTGGGCTTTCTTGTGCATCATCTTTAGAAGAGGCTTCCTTCTGGGAGGACAGCCATGCAGACCAATTTGATGCAGTGTGAGGCGTATGGTCTGAGCAATGCCAGGCTGACCCCCCCCCCCACCCCTTCAACCCCTGCAGCAATGCTGGCAGCACTCATTCGTCTATTTCCCAAAGACAACCTCAGAATATGACACTGAGCATGTGCACTCATCTTCTTTGGTTGACCATGGTGAGGTCTGTTCTGAGTGGAACCTGTCCTGGTAAACTGCTGTATGGTCTTGGCCACCATGCTACAGCTCAGTTTCAGGGTCTTGGCAATCTTCTTATAGCCTAGGCCATCTTTATGTAGAGCAACAATTCTTTCTTTCAGATCCTCATACAGTTCTTTGCCATGAGGTGCCATGTTGAACTTCCAGTGACCAGTATGAGAGAGTGAGAGCGATAACACCAAATTTAACACACCTGCTCCTCATTCACACCTGAAACCTTTTAACACTAACGAGTCACATGACACCGGAGAGGGAAAATGGCTAATTGGGCCCAATTTGGACATTTTCACTTAGGGGTGTACTCACTTGTGTTGCCAGAGATTTAGACATTAATGGCTGTGTGTTGAGTTATTTTGAGGGGACAGCAAATATACACTGTTATACAAGCTGTACATTCACTTCTGTACATTGTAGCAAAGTGTCATTTCTTCAGTGTTGTCACATGAAAAGATAGAATAAAATATTTACAAAAATGTGAGGGGTGTACTCACTTTTGTGAGATACTAACTATCTATCTATCTATCTATCTATCTATCTATCTATCTATCTATCTATCTATCTATCTATCTATCTATCTTTTAGATTGGCCTATTTCTTCAAATGAAGAGCTAAATGTTCAGCCACGTAACAGCCACGTAACTTTACAGGTCTGCATACATAAATTTCTTGTGTACAATAGTATTTTTCAAAAATGTACTTTTTTTTTTTTTTTTTTTTTTTTTTTTTTTTTTTTATATCATTTTAAATATCATCAGTCCTAGAGCTCCAGCCCATTGTATTTGTTCAGTGGGCTGCAGGCCAGAGGAATCCATGCCTCTCTCCAATTTGTTTGTAATATTGTAACTTTGCAGCAAGTCACAAGGTCAAATGCTGCAGCTTGGGCTGATTTGTATTGGACGATTGTGAACATGGTCAAGAATTGCACAGGTTCGTATCATCTTTGAGCCAGCATCTACGTCTAGGAAGTTGATACTTTAGCCTGGAAAATGCCTGAACAAAGTTGCCTTTTATTGTCCAAAAGAAAAAACGATTTATTTGGTACTACTGAACTCGGACCCTTCACACTTGAACGCTCGTTTTTTAAAATCTTTGCTATGTAAGCAAAGAATCAGTTTATTAGAGTCTTTTTTAAAGTGGTTGTATACCCCCAATGCGGAAGTTGTACCTATAGATAAGGCTTGCCTATAGGTACTGTAAATATCTCCTTAAACGTACGCTGTTTAGGAGATATTTACCTTGTAGTGCGCCAATGATGTCATCGGCGCATGCGCTGTGAATTAACAGCACTCTGTGCCGTCTCTTCAGTAGCCAGTGCCGTGACTGACGGCTCCCTGGTGCATGCACCAGTGATGTCACGCAACTCTGACCAGTCAGAGCCGGACCTCACGGCCCCGGAAGGAAGAGGTGCAAAGATGGATGTGGGGACAGCGCGGGCTTTGTTTGCAGTTAAGTGGCACATAATGGGCTAGTTAATGCGATGCATTAACTTTGGTTTTACTTCCTCTTTTTTCCACTGCAATCAGGGTTTACATCCTCTTTTTAATGTAGGGTTGCTTCATTTTATTGCAAAAGGTTGATTGGCTTTCCTAATAGTATTTTGTCCTTTATGTAAACGAGCCTCCAACTGATCCAGTTACTTCTAAGGCTCCGTTCACAGGTAGGTGTTTGGGTTTTTTTCTGCTCTAAGCCTCAGCTTTAAAAACGGCCAACAAGACGAATCCCATTCATTTCAGTGGCCCTTGTTCACATCTGAGGGTTCTGTCACCTAAAGCAAAACGCCCGTTGCTCAAAGTACATGAGCTTATTTTTGGCAGATTACAGGCGTTTTACTGCTTTTTACATTATTGACCTTTTTAACTTTAACGCCCGAAAAACGCCTATAAAATAGCAACACCTATATGTGAACGGAGCCTTAAAAATAAATCTGTCACGACCCGATAAATGAAAGTTCACACTACAACATTCAGTAGACGTAATTATTATGGTTATTTTTATTGTAAGTGTATGTATGTGTTATGTGGTGTTTTTTTTTTTTTTTTTTTTTTCCCCATTTGTGCGGAAATGTGTGATTTTGTTTGTAACTTAAAGTACCTGTGCACCTGGATCTACTGATTGTTTTGACAAGCAGTTTTCATTCGACTGCCTGTGCATTGTATTTTTCATCATAGGCTTAGTTAGCCAGGTTTGTGACAGGTGTAGTTTAAGTGCACTTACACAAACCTGGGAAAATATAAATATGGGATCTGCCATTACTGATTTTGTTTATAAAGGCACAAGCCTTGCTATCCTGATACTGGCTTAATACCTTGTGAATGCGTGATTTCAAGCAAGTTTTCGGCCTGGTTCACATTGATGCTACTTTATATCGCGCTACTTCACTTGAAGTAGCACGATTTCAAAGTAGCAAGGTCAGCGTGATTTCAGGTGCTACTTGATAGACATCTGTGTGGCTTTATACACAAATGTCTATTGAAGTTGCACCTGAAATCGGCAAAAGTAGTGCAGGAACTACTTTTTAAAATTGGTGTGGCACCGCAAAACCGATTGGAACAGTGCCATTGCCGCCAATAGGCTGCGATTTGATCTCTCAAAGCGCGTGACAAATCGCTCCAATGTGAACCTAGGATTTCACAATGATCTTCTCAAAAGAAGCAAAAAAACATAAAAAAAATTAAAATCCTTATACTTTCATGCGTGTGTCCTGCCTTTGGTTTCATGTAATACCTTGTATTTGCAGTACAATTTAGAGTATGGCAAGACACAATATATGCTGCGGATTTGGCAACTACTGCTTACATAAGTAAGGTGAGCACTCCTTGGAGGGTGTGTGTATGTATGTATATATAAATATGTGTATATATACATTTTCCAATCTTAATACAGGACTATTTTAGGGCTTGTGAATACAGATAGTTCTTGGTACTATGGAAATTTTTTTTTTTTTTTTTTTTTTTTTTAATCGATTTTTTTATGAGCGAGAATTTGTGTGTGCTCAGCTACTTACCATCTTTAATGGGTTGTTAGTAAAGATTGGTGTTAAATTTTTTATTTTTCTAGACAGCAAGTGGCTTTTAAATATTGTATGTATGTCACATGCATACACTGCTCAAAAAAATTAAAGGAACACTTTGAAAACACATCAGATCTCAATTGGGGAAAAATATCATGGTGGATATCTATACTGATATGGACTGGGTAATGTGTTAGGAATGAAAGGATGCCACGTAGTTTACTGAAAATTATCAAACTACGGAGGGCTGAATTCAAAGACACCCCAAAAAACGGTGAAAAAATGATGCGGCAGGCTAGTCCATTTTGCTGAAATTTCATTGCAGCAACTCAAAATGGTCCTTAGTAGTTTGTATGGCCCCATGTGCTTGTATGCATGTCTGACAATGTTGTGGCATGCTCCTAATGAGACCATAGATGGTGTCCTGGGGTATTTCCTCCCAGATCTGGACCAGAGCATCACTGAGCTCCTAAACAGACTGAGGTGCAACCTGGCGGAGTTGGATGGACCAAAACATAATGTCCCAGAGGTGTTCTATTGGATTTAGGTCAGGCGAGCATGGGGCCCATTCAATGATATCAACTCTTTCATCCTCCAGGAACTGGCTGCATACTCTCGCCACATGAGGGTGGGCATTGTCGTGCACCAGGAGGAACCCAGGACTCACTACACCAGTGTAAAGTCTGACAATTGGTCCAAGGATTTCATCCTGATGCCTAATGGCAGTCAGGGTGCCATTGTCTAGCCTGTAGAGGTCTGTGCGTCCCTCCCCAGACCATCGCTGACCCACTACCAAACCGGTCATGTTGAACGATGTTACACGCAGCATAACTTTCTCCACGGCTTCACCAGACCATTTCATGTCGGTCACATGTGCTCAGACTGCACCTGCTCTCATCTGTGAAAGGCATAGGGCGCCAGTGGCAGACCTGCCAATTCTAGTGTTCAATGGCACATGCCAGTTGAGCTCCACGGTGCCGGGCAGTGAGCGCAGGGCCCACTAGAGGACGTCGGGCCCTCAGGCCACCCTTCATGAAGTCTGGTTGGAGACATTCAAACGAGTGGCCTGACATTCACACCATTTTGTAGGGCTCTGGCAGTGCTCATCCTGTTCCTCCTTGCACAAAGGAGCAGATGCCAGTCCTGCTGATGGGTTAAGGACCTTCTACGGCCCTGTCCAGCTCTCATAGAGTAACTGCCGGTCTCCTGGTATCTACTCCATGCTCTAGAGACTGCTGGGAGACACAGTAAACTTTCTGGCAGTGACACGTATTGATGTGCCATCCTGGAGGAGTTGGACTGCCTGTGCAACCTCTATAGGGTCCAGGTATTGCCTCATGCTATCAGTAATGACACTGACCCTAGTCAAATGTAAAACTAGTGAAAAACAGTCAGAAAAGACGGGGGGGGAGAGGGACAAAAATGTCAGTGGCATCCACCTGTAAAACCATTCCCGTTTTTGGAGGTAGTCTCTTTTGTTGTCCATTTTAGAGCAGCGGTTCTCAACCTGGAGGTCGCGACCCCCTGGGGGGTCGATTGCCGATTCGCCAGGGGGTCGCGAATGCTGGCTGAGACGGACCCAAAGTTACTGCCGGAGTCTGTCCGTCTCGGCCAGCGAGATGTCACTTCCTGGAGAGGAGAGACCGCACGGAAGTGACGTTCAGTCGCCGCCATCTTGGTACTCTCGTCCACAGTAAGGCTACACTTTGAAGTCGGCAAGCGGACTTCTTTTTACACCCACCGAAGTCTGCTTGCTGCGGACGAGTGTACCAAGAGGGCAACAACGAAAAGTCACTTGCAGAAGCTGAAGAACACCTGTGATTATTGCTAAGTCAGACACAGTAATTATAAAATCATTTTGCACTGTGTCACCAGGGCAATCAAGACATAGATTTTTTAAAAGTAAATGCTGACATGACAAATTTTTTTATTATGGAACAATACATATCATTACTATATAAATGTCCCAGTTGGTTCCTCAAAAGTGGTTATTCCGTGCCAGTGCTAGATACATGTTTGGGTGCTATACACTTTGTATCTAGCACTGGCATGGAATAACCACTTTTGAGGAACCAACCGGGTCGTTTATATATAAATCAGTGGTGGGGGTGCAAACAAACTGAAAAAAATCTGAAAAAAAACCATTAAAACGCCGCCACTGTGCCCATCAATTGCCGCCACTGTGCCCATCAAACGCCGCCACTGTGCGCCACCGCTGTGCCCATCAAACGCTGCTACTGTGCCCTTTAATTGTTGCCACTGTGTCCATCAATTGTCGCCACTGCCAGCAAACGTCGCCACTGCCAGCAAACGCCGCCACTGTGCCATCAAACACAGCCACTGTGCTGTTTAATTGTTGCCACTGTGCCAAAGGCAGCCACTGTGCCCATCAATTGTCGCCACTGTGCCAGCAAACGTCGCCACTGTGCCCATCAATTGTCGCCACTGTGCCATCAAACGCGACCAACGAAAATAATTTTACTGTTAGGGGTCCCCACAACTTGGGAAATTTTGTCAAGGGGTCACGGCACTAGAAAGGTTGAGAACCACTGATCTAGAGCACCTGTTAATAACCCCTTCTGCTTCTTAAGACCCCTTTTTTCACTGGTGGTGTTTCTCAGGCGTTTTAGCGCAAAAAATAGCGCCTGAAAAAAAAACCTTATCTGCAATCCCAGTGTGAAAGCCAGAGTGCTTTCACACTGGGGCGCTGCACTGGCAGGACGTAAAAAAAAAAAAAGTCCTGCAAGCGGCTTCTTTGAGAAGCTTTAGGAGCGGTGTATTCACAGGGCCTGCAGTGTAGATTGTAGATTTTCAGAGCCCTTTGATTCTGGGGTGCCCCGTACACGAATGTTGTTCCTGCGCCCCCTGTTGTCCAGGTCCTCAACATGCCGTTGCATGTCTTAGTAGGGAGTGGTGATCAGGACACCCCGTATTTAGGGATTATATAATATTTCAAGTGGCAAGGGCTTTCCTGGGTGCAAAGAAAAATGGTGGTATTTGCAGTTTCTTTAAAGAAACTCCAATAAAACGCCACCAGTTTTAACTTCAGGAACTTAATTTTAAGCTTAATTTACAGAAACCACTTTTGTAATGTAAACTGTCTGGAGATCTGTTTTTTAATAATAAGCAGTGTATAAACTCAACTATACTATTGCAAAAAATGACTTAGTAGTAGTAGTAGTGTACCCACTGCCCCTGCCCATTGAAATGAATAGGCAGTGCTGCCAAACCAATTTGGCAGCACCGCAACATGGATGCTATTAACCCTTTGCCCGCTAACGTGGGTTAAAAGCGGTGCTAAAATTAGCAACACTTTACTGCTAATGCCCGCACTGCCCCAATGTGAAAGGGCTCTTAAAGCCTAGAGAATAAAATGTGTTGCTGGGTGTGTGTTTTGTTTTTGTTTTTTTTTTAATCTGGACTGGATGTTGTATATTTTTATGTCACACGATATTTGCACAGCAGTTTTTCAAACGCACATTTTTAACAAATTATACTATACTGAATCTTAACCACTTCGGACCAAGTCTATTTTTGACACTTGTTGCACGAGGTAAAATCTGTAGTTTTTTGCTAGAAAATTACCGTACTTGGAACCCCCAAACCTATTTATAATCTCAAATGCAATTTTTTTTTTTGGAAAAATACATTTTCAAATTAAAGACCTTTACGGTCTTTGCATATTGTGAAAGATGTTACGCCAAGTAAATAGATACCTAACATGTTACGCTTTTAAAATTGCACGCACTCATGGAATGGCGACAAACTACGGTACTTAATCTCTATACGTGATGTTTACATTTTTTTTTTTTTTTTTTCATTTTTTTTTTTAGCAGTTACCTGTTTAGAGTAACAAGTCTTTTGCTAGAATTATTGCTCTAACGATCGCAGCGATACCTCACGTGTGATTTGAACATTGTTTACATTTTCAGGCATGACTCTTGCATGCACTTTCTTTGGTGGACGGGGGCGCTTTAAAAAAGTTTTTAACACTGTCCCTTTTATAAAAGGGGGGAAAAAAAAAAATCTGATCACTTTTATTGCTGTCACAAGGAATGTAAACATCCCTAGTGACCCTAATAGGCAGTGAAAAGTATTCTTTATGGAGGGATCAAAACAGTATTCAAAACGCCAAATTCAGCGTTTTGAAATGCTGACTTTTTTTTTTTTAAATTGGCGCCCCATGGCAGCCGAGTAAACTGTAAGGGACATCGCTTCCCGGTTTTTACATCTGAGATGATTCCAGCTTCGTTCAGAACTCCACACAGCCGGCGGACGGTCGCGCCTGCCTCCCAGTGGGACCGGAGACCCAGGCAGAGTGGCAGAGAGGGGGGGGGGAATGTCCCCACCTGCTCCTTATAATGGCAGAGCAGCTCATTGGCCGCATCGGTTGTTATCGTGAGAGAGCCAACTGCTAGCTCTAAAAAAAAAAAAATGGTACCGGGGGGATAGCTGTAGGTATCACCCTGGTAAGACCACTTCAACCAAATGACATACAGGTACATGATTTGGAGTGTAGTAGTTAATGCACGAAAAACACAATTTAATAACCAGATGTTATGCTGACTAAATGGATACCAAAGATGTTGCATGCTTTAACTGTGTACGCCCGTGGAACAGCACCCAACTACAGTACCAAAAAATAAATAAATTGGGTGGCGCTATAAAAGCCTTTACAGGTTACCAGTCTAGAGTTGCACAGGTGGTCTGGTACTAAATCTATTGCTCTCGCTCTGACATTCCTGGTGATGCCTCGTGTGGTGTGATCAGCATTTACGTATATGTGAACGGGGCACTTAAAGAAACAAAAATGTAATTTTCACTTTTTTTAGTCACTTTAATTGTTCATCCCTTGTGATAGCAATGACAGGTCCTCTTTATGGAGACATATGGGGTCTATCAGACCCCATATCTCTCCTCTGGCCTCCAAAGCATTTGATCAAACCGAGATCAGTTTTATCTGATGCTTTCACAAGCCAGTAACTGCTTGTTTACTTAAGACTAAAACCGGAAGTGACTAAATCATCATGGCTTCCGGTTTCTGACTTCACACAGTGGAAGGTACATCATCGGTTACACTCTGTGTTCCAGGATGAGGGCTGCATGCCTGAGCCAAGGGCAGATGGATTCCAGGAAGTAAATGCTACGTGCTCATCTGCCCCATAGTTGCAGCTAGAAATTTGGTGATGCACCGAAATTTGGCCACTGGAAATCATTGTCCCAAAATAGGGTTTTCAGCATTATGCTTAACCGAAAAAAAAATGGCTGCTGAAAAACACCTGCGACTTTCTGCTACATTCAATTTGTAGTTCTAAAAACCATTGGGCCCTTTGGTACCGGTTTTAATGTGTGCAGCACTTAACCTGGATAAATCTTGTAGTACAGGATGTGGTTGGTATTGCCCTTAATTTCACAACCTGTCTTGGGAAGAGCGGGGGTGTGCCAGTTACCAAGGCGTGGGTTGACGGTTAAAAAAAAAAAAACTAGCTGGCTGCAGACTAAAATGACAAGTCCTCAAATTATTATTATTTAACATTTCATAATTTTGGTGATTATATATGTGCAAGTTGTGTTTTTAATCAGCAGCGTTTTTTCCTTTTTTTGTTTTAAATATGTTCTCTTGTGCTGTAAGAGTTTATTATGCCACTTAATCACAATAATACTAAACTGGTTACTCCTAAGCTGCAGAGCTCTAACGTACTTGATCTGCTCAATGATTTCTACCCTGTAATGGAAATCCTGTCATCACTGTTCTTACAGGATCAAATACTTGACCACTAATCTTGGCAAACCACAAACACTGAAATTATAGTTGAATAGCTAAGAATGTGGAATTAAAGGTTATTTTTTATGAAGAAAAACTTTGGTTTCGCTCAGTTACTTACATGTTATCATTATAATGAGGCTACAGCACCAGATGCCAAGAAAGGAAAGTTATTTATTTTATTTTTTTAGGTGATCACAGGATTCTTCCAGCTTGGCATATCTTGATAAAAGATGCCAAGTTTCAATTAAAGGCAATGTGTGTGGGTTTTTTTTTTATAAGACATTCATACTTGCCAGTTCTGTGCAGTGATTTTGCACAGAGCAGCCCTGATCCTCCTCTTGGGTCCCCCCGCCGGTGCTCCTGGCCCCTCCCTTATGCCCCCACTGCAAGAAGCTTGCAGTGGGGGCACCCGAGCCGCTGCTCTGTATGTCCATTCACAAACTGAGTAATGATCCCAAGGTGACTCGGGTAAGTGTTAGGGGCAGCTCAATGGGCTATAGGTGTTTTTTTACCTTCATGCATAGAATGCATGATGGTATGAGCCTTTTACAACCACTTTAACCTCCTTTTTGCTGGGACTAATCTTGGATTAGGACCATGTTAAACCTTATATTTGGGCAATGTGTGGTTCACACATGGTCAGAATTTCATGAGCAGGGCTGGCCCAAGACATTGTGCTGCCTGGATCTAAGAATGAAATTCTAATTTATCAGGAAGTCATGTTTACATGCAACAGCACCTTGTCTATATGCAAAATTATGACATACCACCATGTTACTGCTCCTCCGTCTTGGTGCCCATGGGTGCAGTGTCAGCACAGTGGGGCCTCCCCATCCCTCACGGCTTGTGTGCCACGCACCCATGGATGATATTCCACTGGGATAGGGCTGTATAGGGGCGGGCTAGGGCTATATAGTGATGTTTGAGAATGACAGGTTATGCAACATTTGGCCACCCAACAGATCAGCAGCCACTACTAGAAAAATGATGGACACCCTTTGTGTTCTGTCACACAGAACTAACTTATATTACCTCTCTGTTGCTCTCTCCCAGTCTTCAGTGCCTAGCCTCATGCATGCACCAGAGAGGGAGGCAGGCTGGGTGCGAGGCCAGCCACACCCTCTCCTTCAGTTCCACCCAATAGAAACGCAAGCTGCACCCGAACATCGGCTGCTGGCTGAGCCGGTGGGGAAGGGGTCTTTCATTGGTCTGTCTCCTATTGGTATCCTGCCCCCCAGAAGCGCACACACCTGAGCTCTTCATGTGTGCTGGGGTGTTTAACAGCTGGTGTTAGACTGTGTGCAAGCACCCCCGCGCCCAGCAACTATGAGTATGCATGTTGAGGGCAGCACCACAGCCTTTTTACAGGGCAGTGGAGCTACCTGGGGGGCCGCTGTCACATTGCCCCCCCCTGGCCCAGTCCGCCCCTGGATGAAACACAACTGCTGGAAAAAAAAATCTTGGTTGTCAGTTTGTCGCCCCTCTCAAAGTTCCGCCTGTGGACCCATGGTAGGGCCGACCCTGTTCATGTGTAAAGTCTTTGTGGAACTGGCATTTTTATATGTACAGAGAAAAGAAAAAGCTTTCTTCCCGTTTTTCATGTTGCCCTCTCAGCCTTTTGAAGCCTTGTGAACCTCTAGCACAGGATGTTGGCCTCACATGTCCTGCATACAATCGGCTTTCTTAGCTGGGTAACCATGGATGGGGTTTTTTTTTTTTTTTTTTTTTTTTTCCTTCATTCTTGCCTGTTCACACCATGGCATTGTGTTTAAGCAGCATGGGTTTTAATGTTTTTTGGGGTGTGCTGGTAAAATTTGTCTCCTGAACATCCCTGTGCAATACTTTGTGCTATGCCCTTAAAAGTGTATTGTGGGCTGTGTTTTTTTTTTTTTTTTTTTTTCATAATGACTTGCATTATGGAAAAAAAAAAGTTATGCATATAAAACTTTCTTCAGCGCACCACAAAATACAAAATTCCTAGGTAGGTGCATTGAAGTACCATAGACTTTTAGTGATAATACAGCACACCTAGATTGTGATGCTGTGCATTGCTAAAATGCATGTCCTTTGGTGCAATGCAATGGTGTGAATGGGCCTTGAATGATCGGCACACTAAAAACAAAGTGGTCTCCATGCTTGCATTTCCAGGTCTGCTCTCCTGTTATAGCCATTACTAGGGGCCCTACTCTTCAGTAAAAAGCCATCAGGTGACTCCGCCAACTAAATGACTTCTACAACAATCTTCAAGACTCTACAAGACTCTCCTGAAATTGCACATTGGCATGGTTCTTATTTCTTAATTGTGAATAGCTAGGTTCTGATCAATAGACAGTTCCAATAGTTGGTAATGAGAAGAGTGAGGAATGTCTGTTAAATGCTCAGCTGCATTTTAATGTTAACAGTAATTAAAACCCCTCCAGTTATTTTTGTTTTTTGTTTGTGTGGTGTGTTTTTTTTTTTTTTTTTTCTGCGGTATGCCTGAGGCAACCCATAGACTAATTGATCAACTTGGTACATTCAGCCTTCCCATTAACGGTTCCAATCTAAGGCAGTTCCTGCTGAACCGGCCGAGATTTGAACCGTATATGGCTGGCCTAATTCTAGGAGTTCATTTTAAAGGTTCAGGAGGAACTTCTGCTTGTACATTCCCCAACAGCCCAACGAATTAAATTCAAAATACTAACAAGTTACAAAGCCATCCACAACTCTGCCCCCAGCTACATCACTAGTCTGGTCTCAAAATACCAACCTAATCGCCCTCTCAGTTCCTCCCAAGACCTCCTGCTCTCTAGCTCCCTCATCACTTCCTCCCATATCCGCCTCCAGGACTTCTCCCGAGCCTCGCCCATCCTCTGGAATTCCCTACCCCAATCTGTCAGACTGTCTCCAAATTTATCCACTTTTAGGCGATCCCTGAAAACTTTCCTCTTCAGAGAAGCTTATCCTGCCTCCATCTAACAACTGCACTATTTTCTCCATTAGCTCATCCCCCACAGCTATTACCCTTTTGTATAACTTGACCCTCCCTCCTAGATTGTAAGCTCTAACGAGCAGGGCCCTCTGATTCCTCCTGTATTGAATTGTATTGTACTTGTACTGCCCTCCCTAATGTTGTAAAGCGTTGCGTAAACTGTTGGCGCTATATAAATCTTGTATAATAAAAAAAAAAAAATTGAGCCACAAATGGGTGCATTGTTAGTAAAATGTTTTTTACAAGAATTACTACTGTATGGCTTTTAAATTCTAGTGACAAACGTCATTTAAATGATAGTTTACAATATATGAGTATGCACTTACGCTGTACTGCTAATGCATACGTTAAACCAAATCCGAATGTGGTTCAGCCATTTTTACTAGGAATCTTTGATGCAATCCCTATTCTAATGTAGATAAGTGGCCAGTGGGCCCTATAGCAATTTAGCTATGGTGTCCAGTTGTTTATTGTTATGTTTATGGCGAAATCTAACCATTTTACTGGAGACAAAGGAGATAAAAAGGATTACCTCTGAATACAGTGTACTTTGAAAGTCAAGTGATTGGGGGATGAGTCGGCAAAATGTATAAAATGTTGTTCATTATATTTAAATGTGTGACATTTGGCAGCCACAGTCATTTGTTTTAATTTAATTACCTGTGATTGTTCCAAGTTACATGGGTGGGAAAGCTTTGTCTGGGTGGTAGCTTTGAAATGTAAAGCAGAATCCAATTAAACTCTTATCTTGTTTTTACATTGCCTTCCCTGTTTGCAGAGTTAATTGGAACACAAGACTTGCCTATGGGGTACCCTCTGCTGGCTTTGCCATTACCTTCTCTTATAAATCAGACTCCCAACACTGCGGTGGTTCTAGCACTAGTCATGATTAAAGCAAACTAGAGCTGCATGATTCTGAGCAAAATCACAATTTTTTTTGCTTAGAATAAAAAGATCACGATTCTCACGACACGTAAAATCTTTCACATTATACAAAAAAAAAATGATCTAACTTTACTGGTTAGTTTTTTTTTATTCATTAAAGTAATTTTTTCCAAAGTAAAATTGCATTTGAAAGACCACTGCGCAAATACAGTGTGACAAAATATTGCAACAACCACCATTTTATTCTCTAGGGTGTCTACTAAAATATATATATATGTTTGGGGGTTCTAAGTAATTTTCTAGCAAAAAAAAAAAAGATTTTAACTTGAAACCAACAAATGTCAGAAAAAGGTTTAGTGTTTAAGTGATTAAACGTTTTTCACTTAGGCCCCTTTCACACGAACAGACTGTAAAGGTCCGCCTGCCAGTTTTGTTGGCGGACCTGAATGGGTGGCTCCAAGTTAGTCTATGGAGCGACGGATGTCAGCGGTGACATGTCCGCTGACATCCGACCCGGTCCAATCCGCTAAAATCAGATGGATGGCCCTACGTTCACATCCGTCCCTGGTGGATCGGATTGGGTGAGATCTGATGAAAACGGACATGCTGTCTGTTTTCGTCCGATCTCTCCATAGCAACCAGCGGCGCTCGACAAGCCCCTCCCCGCTCAGTGAGCAGAGAGGGACCTGTCATCCACCGGCTCAGCGGAGATCAACGGAGAGATCTCCCGCTGAGCTGGCGGACTCCGTGGCAGCGGATCTGCCTCGTGTGAATGAGGCCTTACACACGAAGTCTATTCCATTGACAAATTGTTACAATGTTTATACTTAAGTTCAACTGATAAAGAATGTTTTGATTCTTGGCAGACTGCCTGGTTTTTTCCTTCCTTTCTTTCTTTTGACGGCTGTGGCTTCAGAAGAGCAGAGAGAATTCTTTGTATAGAAAGAATCGGGAAACACTTTAGTCAAGATCACGATAACGATTCTTGACGATTAATCGTGCAGCTCTAAAGCAAACCTGTACTTGGTAAAGCAAAGCCCATTACATTTTCTTTTGCTCCCCTTCAACTGCTGGGAGCAAGGAATATAAGGAAGAATAAATAAATTATATATACATTTTTTTTTAATTTGTGCTCATAAGTTTACATACCCTGGCAGAATTTATGATTTCTTGGCCATTTTTTAGAGAATTTGAATAACACAAAAACATTTCTTTCACTCATAGGTAATGTTTGGCTGAAGCCATTTATTATCAATTAACTGTGTTTACCCTTTTTTTAAATCATAATGGCAACAAAAACTACCCATATGACCCTGATCAAAAGTTTCTTAATACCTTTTAACATCAATGACGGATTGAAAGTCTTTTGTGGATGAGGCTCTTTATCTTCTCAGATGGTAAAGCTGCCCATTCCTCTTGGCAAAAAGCCTCCAGTTCCTGTAAACTCGAGGGCTGTCTTGCATGAACTGAACGTATTGAGGTCAGGAGACTGAGATGTCCACTCCAGAACCTTCACTTTATTCTGATGTAGCCAATGACAGGTCGACTTGGCCTTGTGTTTTGGATCATTGTCATGTTGGAATGTCCAAGTATGTCCCATGCGCAGCTTCCTGGCTGTTGAATGTAAATGTTCCTCAAGTATTTTTTGATAACATATAGCATTCATCTTGCCAACAATTTTGACCAAATTTCCTGTGCCTTTGTAGCTCACACATCCCCCAAGACATCAGCGATCCACCTCCGTACCTTTCATCCTAGGCCTTGTTGACTCCTCTCCAAATGTAGCATTTATGGTTCCGGGCAAAAAGCTAAATTTTGGTGTCATCACTCCAAATGACTTTGTGCCAGAAGGTTTGAGGCTTGTCTATGCTGTTTGGAAGCGGGATACTTTGTGGCATTTGCGTAGTAATGGCTTTCTTGCCACCTTGGGATGCTTAAAGTAATTGTAAACCATCACCTTGGAAAACCATTCGGTTTAAAATTGAAATGAAAGGCAAAGCGTTGGTGTATAGATATGCAAAAATACAATTATATATTTTTATATATTTTATTTATATATATATATATATAATTTTTTTTTTTTATATATTTATTGTGTGAGATAGATATTCTGTAGATATAGATCTCTCTATCTATATATAAAGCTTAGAGATTATATATATATATATATATATATATATATATATATATATATATATATATATATATATATATATATATATATATATTCTCTAAGCTTTTTTTCAGCGGGAACGCAGTTCCGGCACCTCCAGGACTAAATGTATGTAATGGTAAGGGGTGCTGGGGTGTGCTAAATGGTCTATTGATCCTCACTGCTGGAGGTTATCTATTTTTGCAGGGGGGGTCTATTGTTGCTCGGGAGGTCTGAAATTGCTGGTGGGCGACCTACTGTTGCTGGGGTGGGTCTTATATTACTGGGGGGGTCAGTTGTTGCGGAGAGAGATCTATATTACTGGGGGGTCAGTTGTTGCGGAGAGAGATCTACTGTTGAAGGAGGGATTTAATTTTTCTGGCTGATGGAGAATCTATTGGTGCTGGCTGTGGGGAGATCTGTTGTTGCTGCCAGGAGTCTATTGGTGCTGGGGGAAAATTTTTGTTGCAGGTGGTCCATACCTCCCAACTTTTTGAGATGGGAATGAGGGACCCCTTTCAGCAAAAGTCTTCAGGCATAGGACACACCCCTTGTCACGCCCCCTTTAAGGAGACTTGTACAAAAAAAAAAAAAAAAAAACAAGATTGGTTAAACCCACAAGTGCTTTTTTACCACTACTATTCCTTTATATTGGCTTTTGGAATTTACAAATGCAGCAATTTAGAAATCAGATGAAAGGTTTAGTGCTGGAAAACACTTTTTGATAGATAAAAAGTGCATTTTATTATCAAATCTAAAGATCAGACCAAAATGAGGGACAAATGAGGAGGAAAGAAGGACAGAGAGACATTGCTCCAAATCGGGGACAGTCCCTCGAAATCGGGGACAGTTGGGAGCTATGGGTGGCCTTCTGTTAGGGGGATCCATTGTTGCTGGGTCTATATTGTTACTGACTGCAGGGGATCTATTTTACTACTTTTCTTGTTATCATTACCATATTCCATACAAACCATATAGCACCACAAAATACTTGGATCTGTATTCTTTAAAAGGGCAGTACTGGGAGGTGGAGGGGGGGGGGGGGGGGGAAATCAAGTAATGATGCTCGGAGGTGGGTAGGGGCAGAGAAAAGGGGTGACGAGTTCCTGCACCTATTCCCTTAGAAAAAAAGCCATATTATGTGTGTGTGTGTATATATATATATATATATATATATATATATATATATATATATATATATATATATATATATATATATATATATATATAAACATTTTTTTTATAAGCAATCACGTTCCTTGGGGGAGGAAAAACTGCAGCACGCCGGTCTTGCCAGTGAATGGGGGTGTGTCAGAACAAGTCTGATTATTTAAGGGAGCAGACTGAGTTCCGAACACAGCTAGAAAACTGACTACTGCACTCAGGTTTTAATAGGAAAGCAGAGGGACTGGCAGGAACACCGGGGATTTCACACAAAAGGAAGCAATACAAAGAACAGAATAATTTTTCATACAAGTACATGGTACAACAGACACATATCAGGAATATGAAATGTTGGTTTTACATACCCTTTAACTGTCAATGCCCTTGCAGCTGGTGCAGCAATCTGGGGGATTTGAAATCCTTGCTCTTCAACTTCTCAAAGCAATGCTTGCAGGACAGGCCAGCTCAGCTCACTCTGCAGGAACTGACCAATCATAATTGCTCTGATCCATCCCAGAAGCGCTGTACGTTGAAGTAGAAGAGTGGGGATTTCTAATCCCAAGGCTGCTGGACCAGCTGCGTGGGCACTGACAGATCAATATTCCCAGAGGTGAGTATAGCAGAGACCAGGGGGGTGGGGAGGGTTTACAGTGTTCAACTTTTTTTCATTTTTCTGAAAAAAAACACTGGAATAAGTCTGCCTTTCCCTTTTTTTTTTTTTTTTTTTTTTTTTTTTTACTATTTCCATGCCAAAAGCTTCCTAGCACATGTTTCTTTTGTGCAGAGATTTTGAGGGTATTTCTCTGTTCAGAATTGATTGCAGTATTAAACCCAAAAGCAAACCTTTTATGTTGCAGCTTACCAATTCTTAGATATAATGGCTGCATTCGTTTTTTTGGGTTTTTTTTAGGCTTTCTTTTATTTCCATCTTGTGACCAAGCCAGTAGTCTCTTCTTTTTCAAAAGAACAAGCTCTCCTGCAACTTGATCAGTTTAGTGAGACAAATCGTTTACCACTGATAGGTGCTTACAATGATCAGCTTTTAATAATTCTTGTAAAACCTTTATCTCCATAAGAGGGGGAAAAAACAGTTTTAAAAAACTGCATTGTGAGCTGTAGTTTGGCTTCAGCTTGTTAGTGTATCTAAATCTGCTAGTACATCTAACACTCCCCCCAGACTGACAATGCTGCTGAGGCGTGCTACTGGTTAAATCACCTGGTAAAAACAGAGAGACAAAAACCTAAAAAGGAAAACTAAGGCTTCATGTACACGGGACGTTTTTACAACCTCTCCTGAACGATTTAACTTGACAGATAGTAACCCACGTTTAAAACGTCCATTTTGCTGCGTTTACATGCCGCGTTTTGAGTTTTAGAAGCGTTTACAAAAATATTTTTTTTTTTTTTTTTTTTTTTTACAAAATGGCCAAAAATGAAAAACGCCTGTAAATGAAACACAGCTGAACGCAAGTTACCGTATTTAGAAACGTTTGGTGCTTGAAATGTCTCCTAAACTCAGCTTCTGAAACCATTTTTTGCGTTCCAAAAAGCCTCAACTCACATGCCTATAAAGGACCCTGTGTACATGTACTGATAAGATAACAGAGGAGAGTTCAGGGGCAGCTGAAAAATATGCCCAACTGCTCCTAAAGGTCCATTTACCACCAGCAGTGTACATGAGGCCGAATGCAGCCACTACAATTAAGGATTAGTAAACTGCAATAATACACTTTTGCTTTGGGTTTAATACTGCTTTAAAGAAGAATTCCAGGACCGCAAGATTCCTGGACTGGGTTGACAGGAGTTCACTCTCTCCGGTGACTTTCAGCTGTACATTTTCTGGTACACTTTCACACTTTTTATGTACTAACCTGTAACCAGTCAAGTGTTGGAAAATCTCTCCATACATGGCTGTGGGTTGTAGCACTAATTTTAATTGGCTGTATAAAGGAGTGTAAATCATGGCAGGCCATATATTGTATTTTGAAGATTTATATTGGCATCCTAAAGTGCACCTGTGGCCAGACTATAGAACTGGGACCTGTTCACACCACGTGCTTTTAAAAAAAAAAAAAAAAAAAAGTTTTTAATTTTTTTCCCTCCCTCTTCTGCATTAAAAAGTAGGTTATATACGGGTTCCAATGGCATAGTTCACTCTAGTGCAGTGCATTCTAGTGCTATTCAGTTCCAGAAAAGTACAACATGCTGCCTTTTTTTTTTCCCCTGCTCAGGACTGTACTAACATGGTAAAACGCATCAAAGCGTAAAAACTTGCATGCAGAAGCGTATCTAGAACTGATCCGGAGGGCATTTTTGTGGTGTGAACTGGCACTCAAACTATTTTTATATTTTCCTAAGAGCCCTTTCACACCGGGCCGCCCATAGCGTCGGCGGTAAAACGCCGCTATTTTTAGCGTCGCTTTACCGTCAGATTAGTGGCGCATTAAAAGCACCCCGCTAGCGGCCGAGAAAGCGTTAAAAGCGACTGCAATGTGCTGCAATAGCGGCGTTTTGCCGGCGGTATCCCAGCGCTGCCCCATTGATTGACATGGGGAGGAGCGGTAAACGCACCGCTCCTTCACCGCTCTAAAGAAGCTGCTGGCAGAACTTTTCCTGACGTCCTGCCAGTGCAGCCCTCTGGTGTGAAAGCCCTCGGGCTTTCACACTGGAGACAATGCTGCAGCTGTTTGAGGGCAGATTGCAGGCACTATTTTTAACGCTATAGCGCCTGCAAAACGCCCTCGGTGTGAAAGGGGTCTTACAGTAAAAAAAAAAAAAAAAAAGCTTTAAAACAAGCCCTCACTTGCCTCTTACTGCGTGTACTGTGAAGTAATTGTTGGGGCTCATTTACCCCACACGCTGATTTGTGGTGTGAATTGTTATAACCTATTGCAGGGCTTGCTTTTTTTTCCTCTTTCTTTAGAGGAGTTGTAAAGTCTCAGGGTTATTCACCTTTAACTTCCTCTTTTTTTTTTCCCCCCCTGCAAAGTAAAAGCATAATGCATACTAGCCCATTATGTGGCACTTATCTGCAAACAAAGCCCGTGCTGTGGCCGCATCCATCTTGGCCCCTCTTCCCGGAGGCGCGGACTCCGGCTCTGTGACTGTCCGGAGTCGCGTGTCGTTACATGCATGCAGGAGTCGTCAGTCACGGCACTTGCTAGTGAAGAAATGGCACGGAGGGCTGTTTCTTCACAGCGCATGCGCCGGTGACATCATCGGCGCAGTGTACAGCAAATATCTCCTAAACGGCGCACGAGGAGATGTTAACTGTACCGTTAGGTAAGCCTTATTATTAGAGGTTTACAACCACTTTAATGCGTTCTATGAATTAAGGTGAAAAACCTTCTGTGCTGCAGCTGCCCCCCAGAAGACCCCCTCTTTCTTACCTAAACACAATCGTTCCGGCAACGCGCATGAGCCCAACATCTCCAGCTGCTGTCTTGGGTCCTCATTGGATAGATAGCAGCAGAAGCCATTGGCTCCCGCTGCTGTCAAATCCAATGACATGGGAGCCTGGGGGCGGGGCTGAGTCCTGCTGTCTGTGTCAATGGAAGCAGCAGCAGGACTTGGGCGCCCCCATGGAAATCAGCTCTCCGTGGGGGCACCTGATGAAGAGGAGGAAGCAGGAGTGCCACCGGGGGACCCCAGAAAAGGAGGATCGGGGCCGCTCTGTGCAAAACCCTTGCACAGAGCAGGTGAGTATGACATGTTGATGGTGGTTAAAACATAAAATAAAATTACTTTCAGTGCACACCAACCAGTGCATTGGCATGAACCTGAAGCCATAGCACTTGAGGGCAGTTTGCCTTATTTTTGCATTGGGAATGCCTTGGGCAACACTACCCAGCAAATCCCAAAGGTGCTGGTGTAAGTGAGTGCTCAAAGATCACAACAAAGGCTCTAAAATCGGGGTTTCAGTTGGTTTCTAGCAGTGTAGAAACTTCTGCTCTGTGTATTAGCTGGCTGCTATATTAGAGAGCTGGTAGTCTGCCAAAATCTGCTCTCATTTAAAAAAAAAAAAACAAACTAAGATTTCATTGCCTTTGTTATACTTACACTTTGAAAATTAATTTTTCCATATTGCCTATAGATAAGATAAAAAAAAATACAGGCTTATTTTAAAGTGCTTTTTACTGCTTGTTCAGAATATTTAAATACTTCAGTGTGCATCTGGGCCCAGGTTCTCTTTAAGAAAGATGCAAACAAATATATATATAATTATTTTTTCTGACTTATTTTTAATCTTTTCTTTTTGGCGGGGGCCCTTTTTAAACAGATTTGCAAATCTGGAGAGCGCAAGACAGTGTATACCCTGGCGGATCTGGTGAGGATTAAGAATTGGGTAATATTTTATTCCTTTTCTGCTCTCAACATAAAATGCATAAATAGTGGTTGTCATCGACTTTCATTTGCATGATTTCTTCTACTTTATTTCAAACCCTTTAGATTATTATAGCTTCACTATTTTGAGAATATATATATATATATTTTTTTTTTTTTTGCACATTTTTTATATGGACAGGTATGTCAATTCAGGATGAGTTCATCATTTGTTTATTGCACTTTTATTGTGTCTCTTAAGTGTGCTATCCTTGTACTAGGTTTAAGATAATCACATTTTATTGTTTAGTTGGACTATTGTGAGAATGCCTTGAAAGTTTGTTTGTGTATTGTAGCAATTCAAAAAAATCTAAAACTAGTTTATGCAAGGTTTTTTTCACCTCGTTATTTACACTTGTGATCAATAAGCTCTTCAAAATAAATGTAGATCTAAGTGTCCTAATAACCAGAAATTTGAAATGGTGTTATTGAAAATTATTTTCATGCATTTTTAGAATCCTTTTTGTAGAATCACTTTAAATCGTGTAAAATCAGTAACAGCTCCAAGGTAATTTCACTGATTTTGAAGGATTTATGTAAAGCTGGCCATACATGATGTGAATTTGCTGCATGATTGATACGATTTTGTCCCTTCCTGCCTGACCTCCTTCAATTGAAAAACCAGGAGGCCCATGGAAAAGTTTCGGCCAAGCAGCAGCAGCATATAATCAGATGCAGCCACTGTTCAGATACTCCGGTTGTATGAATATAATAAGCACAGCAGAAGATTTGTCCATTCACTGTAGGGCTGCAACTAACGATTATTTTCATAATCGATTAGTTGGTTGGCCGATTATTGTTTTGGTTAATAACCTGAAAAAAAGTGTGGTGTATAATTTAGTTAATATGTAAAGTTTAAAACAAAGGCAATTTATTCTTAAATATATCTATGCAGTGGTAAATATAAATAACCAACTATATTGTTAGGGAGCAAAATATCTAATCCACTCTGAGAATAACAGACAGAAGAGATATACGGTATGTACTATCAGAGGAGATATACTGTATGTAATATTAGAGGAGATATACTGTATATACTATTGGAAGAGATATACTGTGTGTATATATACTATTAGTATATACAGTATATCTCCTCTAATAGTATTTACAGTATATCTCCTCTAAGACCCCTTTCACACCGAGGGCGTTTTGCAGGCGCTATAGCGTTAAAAATAGCGCCTGCAATCCGCCCTCAAACAGCTGCAGCATTGTCTCCAGTGTGAAAGCCCGAGGGCTTTCACACCGGAGCGCTGCGCTGGCAGGACGGGAAGAAAGTCCTGCCAGCGGCTTCTTTGGAGCTTCTTTACTGCCCCTCCACCGCTGCTCCCCATTGAAATCAACGGGGCAGCGCTGGGATACCGCCGGCAAAACGCCGCTATTGCGGCGCATTGCGGGCGGTTTTAACCCTTTCTCGGCTGCTAGCGGAGGGTAAAAGCGCCCCGCTAGCGGCCGAAATGCGCCGCTAATCCGACGGTAAAACGCCGCTAAAAATAGCTGCGTTTTACCGCCGACGCTATGGGCGGCCCAGTGTGAAAGGGCTCTAATAGTATATACAGTATATCTCCTCTATTAACGATACAGGTTACTGGTTTTGAGTTAGAGGTCTAGGGCTAGAATTATTGCTCTCGCTCTATTGCGGCGATAACTCACATGTGTGGTATGAACACCGTTTTCATATGCAAGCGCTACTCACGTATGCGTTCGCTTCTGCATGCGGGCTCGTCGGGACGGGGCGCTTTAAAAAAAAAAAATACTTTTTTTTTCTTATTTTACTGTTCATTTTTTATTTTGACACTGTTTTTAAAAAAAAAATAAAAATTTTGGGTCACTTTTATTCCTATTACAATTCCTATTGTAAACATCCCTTGTAATAGAAAAAAAACATGACAGGACCTCTTAAATATGAGATCGGGGGTCAAAAAGACCTCAGATCTCATATTTACACTAAAATGCAATATAAAAATAAATAATTGGAAAAAAAAAAAGAGCTTTTAAGAGCTATGGGTGAAAGTGACGTTTGACGTCGCTTCTTCCCTCCCATGCCATGGAGCCGAGCAGGGGCCATCTTCCCCTCAGTCGGCAGCCAGGCACCCACAGGAGAGGACGCGATCCTCTCCGCCGCTACAGGCGGGTCCGGTAAGCCGCGGAAACGACCGGAGCGCAGCAGCAGGGGGGTGGGCACCTATCCAGCCGCTGATTAAAATTGATCTTGCGGCAAATCTGATGCACTCTACCGGGGTTATGACAGCTAGCTGCTGCC
Organism: Aquarana catesbeiana; assembly: GCF_042186555.1. NCBI lineage: Eukaryota > Metazoa > Chordata > Amphibia > Anura > Ranidae > Aquarana > Aquarana catesbeiana. Next base: position 161,369,660 of record NC_133328.1, on the reverse strand, counting down.
ATAACCACGGTTTTTAGCGTCAAAGTACCGACGTATGGGTACGTTGTTTTGCGTGAAGTGGTTAAACGAAAATCGGACGATCTGGTAAAAATTTTTGTGCTTGTCCCATCGGATAATTTCGCATGAAATGTCATGATTGGCTCTTGAAAGCTGTGTACTAACAGTCCAGATTATCATACGATCACTTCGAAAGCGTTATTTTTTGTACGATTTTCTGATCATGTGTACGGGCCTTAAGCAGAAACAATGAAGTCGCTGTTCTTAGGGCTCTGTACACCAAGCATTTACCACCCCATAGGTCCTTACAAGGCACCAGAGCATAAGGGCCGACTAACTAGGGCCCAGGATGCAGGTGCCAGACTTGCTATTTAATTGGAATCCCAGATGTATTAATCAGGTTTCATCACAATATTATATAGATTTATTCCTGAACAAAAACCAAATTCACCAATAGATTTTTTGGTCACTGCAGTCAAATGAATGTCGATTTGACACCATTAACCTTTTTAGGAAATTAAACGCTCAGAAAACAAAAAACTTCAAAATTAAATTCTACTCTTGTATGACCAACCTTAGGCTGGTCATTGACGAAATAACTTTTCAGCTAAATGGTTGTAAAGGCAGAAGGTTTTTTACCTTAATGCATTCTATGCATTAAAGCGGAGTTCCACACAAAAATGGAACTTCGCTTTTCGGAACCCTCCCCCCCTCCGGTGTCACATTTGGCACCTTTCAGGGGGGAGGGGGGGTGCAGATACCTGTCTAAGACAGGTATTTGCACCCACTTCCGGCATAGACTCCCATGGGAGTCTATGTCTCTTCCCGTACCTGTCTGCTGGGAACACACAGCTCCCAGGAGAGAGCGGGGACCACTAGGGACGCGCAGCGCGAGTCGCGCATGCGCAGTAGGGAACCGGGAAGTGAAGCCGCAACGCTTCACTTCCTGATTCCCTCACCTAGGATGGCGGTGGCAGCTGCCGAGAACCGAGCGGGTTCTCGGCGTCCCCTGCCGACATCGCTGGACCCTGGGACAGGTAAGTGGCCATGTATTAAAAGTCAGCAGCTGCAGTATTTGTAGCTGCTGGCTTTTAATATTTTTTTTTTTTTGGCGGTGTGCGTGATCCCCCGCTTTAAGATAAAAAACCTTGTGTGCATCTCCCCAGCACCCCCTAATACTTACCTGAGCCCCTTCTTTGTCCAGCAATGTCCGCGAGTCCCTCGGCCGTCCCTGACTCTCCATCCTGATTGGCTGAGACACAGCAGCGGGCGCCATTGGCTCCCGCGGCTGTCAATCAAAGTCAGTTAGCCAATTGGGAGATGAAGGGGGCAGGGCAAGAACGGCAGCTCCATGTCTGAACGGACACACAGAGCTCCAGTTCGGCTCGGGTGCCCCTGTAGCAAGCTGCTTGCTATGGGGGGCACTCGACAAGAGGGCGGGGCCAGGAGCAGCGAAGAGGGACCTGCATAAGATGCTTATTAAGTCTCGTTTAAAAAATAAAATAAACAATCACTTTAAGTGTTTGTATCTCTTTTTGAATAATTTTGTGTTGGCCCTTCTGCCTTGCAGCATTGCTGCAATCCTATTCTGGACACCAGCTGCATCGTTTGCATGTTCTTCCGGTGCTTGCGTGGGTTTCCTCTGGTATTGCAGATTCCTCCCGCACTCCAAAGATGTACTGGTAGGATAATTGCCTGTAGTGTGTGTGTGTGTGTGTCTCTGTATGTATTGATGTGAGATGGGAGATGTGGATTGTAGGCTCCTTGAGGGAAGAGACTGATGTGAGCGTTTCAAGTGCTGCTTAAATTACCAGTGCTATATAAATACCTGTACTAAAAATAATAAAGGGGCAGATTTACTAAATCTGGTGCAGCTGTGCATAGTAACCAATCAGCTTCCAGGTTTCAGGCCGGGTTCACACTGGTACGACAAACACTCCGACATTGGGAGCTCATGTCGCATGACGTGTATAAATCAATGGTTCCCTATGAGAGCCGTCTTAACTGGTCCGACACAAGTCGGTCCGACTTTGAAAATGCTCCCTGTACTATTGTCAAAGCTTAATTAAATGAGCTAAAGTTTGAAGCTTATTGGTTACTATGCACAGCTGCACCAGATTCTGTGTGCTCCGCTTTTAGTAAATCTCCCCAAAGTGTCATTTGTTTAGTGAATCTTTGTGTTGGGCAAAAGATTGTCCTATAGCTAGTCTAATGTATAGTCCTTTTTTTTTTTTCTTTTCTTTTTTTATGCATGCATGTTCAAAGGCTATTCGCTAAAGACAGTAGGGTGTTGCTAGTAATGGATCCATACAAGTAGTGTGGTAATTTACTTAACATGCTAACTCTTGCAATTAAATAGGGTTTTTTTTCTCATCTTTTCCACATCATTCCCCTCTGAAAGCATGTATTCTTTCTTTAGCTAAATACTTGCAAAGTCCCCCCCCCCCCCCCCCCAAGCTAGTGATTCCCTTTTCTAACAAATAACAGAAGGGGTGGCTTTACAGAGAAGGGAAAAAATGGCAGCTATTTCCCCTTTTAAAATTAGTATGTTTCCCTCCCCCAGACCTAAAATATTGATTCAATTAAAAACCTGTAGCTTAATGTTGTGGCCCTATTCTGACCTCCTCCTTGTACCCCTCCTGCTTTAGATAAGGAACCTAATTCTTGGGAGCACATATTTAACCCCCTCACATACAGAGTTGTTTTTTTAACATTGTAAAATTTTGGTTTTTGCACATAATCACATTTGCTTTTCTTTGGAATATTCATTTTTAATGAATACATATATAAACGTTTAGCACTTCTTTGACATACCCCCCCCCCCCCCCCCCACCCCACCCTTTTTTTTTAAAAGCGGTATTAAATCTGAAAGCCAAATTGTATTTCAGCCTACCATTCCTTTAAATGTGTTTGGTTGCTGTTTTTTTTTAGGCATTTTTCCCCTGGAGATCCAGCCATTCAATTATAACTAAAGGCCAAACTTTTTATTTGTTTTGGATAGAGTGGATAGCAATTGGAACGCTTGTCACTTTCTATTGCCATCTGTGTCCCCTGTTAAAGTGGTTGTAAAGTCAGAAGGTTTTTTTTATATCTTAATGCATTAAGATAAAAAGCCTTCTGTGTACAGAGGCTCCCCTAATACTTACCTGAGCTCCATCTCTGTCCAGTGATGTGTCCACGAGTGTCTCGGCCATCCAGGACTCTCCCTAACGATTGGCTGAGACAGCAGCAGCGCCATTGGCTCCCACTGCTGTCAGTCAGTCAATCAGGAGAGAGAGGGGGTGGGGCCAAACCACAGTTCTGTGCCTGAATGGACACAGATCAGTAAATGGCTTGGGTGCCCCTATAGCAAGCTGCTTGCTGTGGGGGCACTCAACAGGAGGGAGGGGCCAGGAGCACAGAAGAGGCACCCAAGAAGTTGAGGATATGGGCTGCTGTGTGCAAATCCACTACACAGAGCAGGCATCACATGTTTGTTATTTTTATAGAAAAAAAAATGAGACTTTACAATCACTTTAAGAAGATTCACCCGCTCTCTTTTTGTCATTACCATTATCATTGAAAGTAAAAGAAAATCCCAAATGTTGAGTTGTCCCCAGAAAAGTAATAGAGGGGAAATCTTCCAATGGTGCCAACTAGTTCTGGTGACCTCGGGTCCCCAAGGAAATCCCCTAGTTTGCAGGGATTTCCTCTCACTTCCTGTTTGGTTATGGAACAGGAAGTGAAGAGAAATCTTCTGACCACTGTGGGACACAGACAGTATAAAAATAAATTTGATGGTTATAGCCCTCCCTTTGCCTATAGTTTTAATTTCTGTCTTGGGGTGGCTTCTCTGTCTATGTAGGAGCAACAGTCACCATGGGGCAACACCAATGTCTGGAAAGGGTGGTGTGAGATGGACTAGTAGATTTTAAGCTGGCTGTAAATGGATTCAAAGGCTGTCAGTTACAGGCTGTGTGCTGGAGCTCCCTCCCCTGTCACCTTTTTACTTTTTGGTGGCAGGAAATCCTGTCAGAAGCGACTCATGAAGATGGCAGAGGAATGAGGCAGCAGACAGAAATGACATCGTTCTGGATTGAGAAAAGTACACACTGTAGATGGATATGCTTTGTTTATATTTCTTTTCAGAGGTTTACAACAAAGGCCACATGCAAACTGTATGTTTTAGCTCTGGTGCATGAGACTCTGCCCTTTTTAGGTGTGGGCAGCCTATACACACTGTCCAAATGTAGGCTGGTTCCTGCTGAACTGGCTTATATTCTTATCATGTGTACCCATCATTAAAGGGGTTGGCCCCAAACCTGGTCTTCTGGGGTCCCTCGGCTGTCTCAGCTCCTCCCCGCAAGAACTAAACACCTTCATGCGAGCTCTCTCGCATGGTGTTTAGTTCTTGCGGGTGCGCTCCCATGATACAGCCAGGGGCTATAGCCGCTGACTGTTTCACTCGGCCCCGCCCCCCAGCGCGGCGCATCATTGGATGTGATTGACAACAGCGCGAGCCAATGGCTGCGCTGCTTTTAATCCATCCACTCTAGCCAATCAACGGCCAGGCTGAGTGGCGAAGAGGATGTCGGGAGCGATCGCGGGACTTTCGAGGGGCGAGGTAAGTAAAACAGGGGTGCTGAGGGGGCCGGCATTGTCGGATGCTTTTTTTCACCTTAATGCATAGGATGCATTAAAGTGAAATAACGTGAACCTTTACAACCCCTTTTAAGCAGGCCATAATTTGTAGTAATTTTCTTACCTGCAACCATGGAGCCATTGCGTTCTCCCGGCAGGAGGCACGGAGGGTCGTCCCCATCAGCCGAACACAGTGATTACTGCTAGTTGGCTATGATAGCCGCTAGCAGTAATCACATGTAAAATCCTGGTTGTACCCAAGTTGATCACTTGATCAACTTTGGTACATTCAGTTTGCCCATACATGGTTGGTATGGTCTATGGCCAGCATAAGACTCTGCTTACAGCTTTGGGGTTCTACACCGTGCATGTGTTTTAGTATTCCTGCTCAGTTGACCATCTCATTAAAAACAATGCACTTTCTATGAAGCTGATTACCTATTTCAACAGCAGATGTCTGTTGTAGCTAATTTACCCAACTTCTATTGGCTACTTTACCAATCTCTACATTTTATGCTATATGCAAACTATGAAATAACAATTTGATGCAATTTACATTTTTGTAAATTACTTAAGATTTAAAAGAAAATCATAATACACTAAAGACAACTTATTTTCCCAGAAATTGCTAAATAGAAGAAATTAACAATTTTGTCTATTTTCCTTCCTTTTGCTTAGCAGCTAGTATGCCATCGAAGACCCGATACCCTCAAAAGTATTGTCTGTGCCCACCTTATCCATGCAGCTACACAATTAAAGAAGCTCTAGATAGGTTTTTATAAATGGCTTACCCTCCTTCCTTGGTATCTGCTCAGGAGAAATGACTAAGTTTTTGCTGCAATTCATATTCCTGCTTGTTGGAATATCTAACTGACGTACTGGACTCCTTTTTCTAAATTAACCTTCACAGAAATGGTTAGTTTCTGAAATGATTATAATGGGGTTTTATTTTATTATAAGAACAATTCCTTCTAGTGAATGTCTGTCTGCGGTTCTGATATACATTTCATAGCATTGGTTATTAAAGCAGAGAACCACCTAAAAGTGGAACTTCTGTTTGAGCACTCCTCGCCACATTTGGCATGTCATTTTTCCTGTTGTCTCCTCGCCGCCGACTCCTCTCCCCCTCCCCCTCTGCAATCTTCTGGGACACGTCACAGGTCTCAGAAGATTGCCTGGCCACTAAGAGCGCAGCGTGTGCTCGCTCGGCTATGAAGCCGCAAGCTGTCACAGCCGGGTGCCCACACTTGCAGTGACGGTGCTGCGGAGGAGAGGAGCGTGGCTTCGGGCGGCTGCATCGTGGGACAGGTGAGTGTCAAGGCAGCAGCTACACTTTTTGTAGCTGTTGACTTTTTTAATAAACTTGCAAACAAGTGGATCTCCGTTTTGAGTAAAATCTAAGAAATATTCATTAAGTTCAGCTTCTATCAAAGTGTTTTTATAGTAGTATTGACTTGCAGAAATGATTACAATAGTAATTAATTTTACACCAAACAAAATAACCATTCAAGGTCGCTACATCTAAGTGAATAACCAAACTACCTCACATCCACAAAGTGCTGGATGCCATCCAAGTTTTTATTACATTAAAAAGTAATATTTGTCAAGTTAAAAACTCCTTGAAGTTTACTGTATACAAAAACATTTTCAAGGAAGGTAGAATCCCTATAGTCTGTGTCTATTCCTAGGCAGGAACCGGACGAATTTCAATGCATCTATGGGCAACATGTGGTTGAAGTGGGGGGGGATTGTATAATGTATGGCTGGGTTAAGATATTCAGATCCTTTTATATGTGCACAAAGACTTGTTTCCCTAGTATGGCTCTCCCATGGTGTGTATGCGTTCCAGGGTAAACTGTGGAGTGGGGTTTACGTTTACATTTTCCTCATTCATAAAGCAATGCCCTTTTTGAAGACCACTCAAACTGGGGAGACCACTACAAACTTGTTGCTCCCACAGCCATGTCAGACCAGCCAGTGGAATGTCCCTCTTCAAAGCATTTCTCCATACACAGTCGCTACTACTGCAAAATTCCTGTGCGTTGTCTACAATAATGAACTTCTTAACTGTGCGATATTTGGACAAGGATCAGGCAATGGAAAGCTTCCCGAAGGGGGTGATTTACTGGTTAAGACTGCCAGAAACACATGTTGATGCAGAGTTTTTCCTACTTGTTTCATGTAGACCAGGGGTAGGCAACCTGGGGGCCCTCCAGCTGTTGAACTACATTTCCCATTAAGCATCGCAAGGCTGGCAGTTACAAATACTCCCAGGGGCATGATGGCACTTGTAGTTCTGCAACAGCTGGAGGGCCCCAGGTTGCCTACCCCAGATGTAGACCAATCCTAGGGAAGGAAGTGTTTTAACTGCTCCCATTTTGAGCCTACTCCCTTAGGCCGTCGTAAACCACATTACAGTTTGTGCCTTTTTTAGGTTTCTACGAAAAAGGTGAGACCACGCCAGTTCACTCAGGTTGAACAGGATGGACTGGTGTCTTTATTCAACCTTTGTAACTGTGTAACTTCACAAAGTGTAAGACCACCTAAAGGGTTGATTTGGTTGTCATAGAAGTAGAAATGGGCAATGTTATGGTAGTAGCTCAGGTATCTTATTGAGGAGACATTTTTCCCCAATCTCTGATTTTATGATTCCTCTTTTCAAATTCAGAATACTTTTAATAGTATTTAATGATGTTTGAGGAATCCGTGTTAATTGAATAATTTAGATGGAAACCTCAGAGCCATTGCTGTGATCTAGATATCCGTAGCTAACATCCACTCCAGTGATTTATATATTATCTGAAGGGTGGCCTTTTCATATTTCCTCCCAAAAACTCTTCTGTGTGATTTGAAGACAATTGTTAAAAATGTCAGCTGGACAAAAGCTTGTAAAAAAGAGACCCTATGTCAGTTCCTGCCGTCCTTATTCACAAGTACTTATACAAGTCTGGAACACTTCATATTGCTCAGATGTGTTTTTATTTTGTGCAGTAGCTAAACTGTACTTTTTGGAATATTTACTCCTCCATTCATTCTCTCATTTACTTCAGGAAAGACTTGTCATAATGCACATAAAAACCCAAAGGACAGCTAAACAGACTAACAGATCTAAATTGCCCTGCAGTATATGGCAGGCTACATCTTGTAATGGCTTCATAAATACTCTGCCTGTCTCAGGCTGTAAAATCTGCATGTTAGCTGCATTTCCAAGTTGTTAGTGTATTTCCAGCCTATGTTCTATGCAGTGGACATCACTATGGAAAACCTATGCAAACACTGCAAGACTTTAGCAAACTATGAGTAAGATGCTTGGGTCATTTACAAGTTTTATGCTGGCCTTATTCCTGTAGAATTTTGTTAGAATGTTCCGACTAATGCCAAGTCGGTTCTATAAAAAACAGCTTACATTCAGCCTGTGTGTATGTCATTCGGTCCGACAAAAGCCGATTGAACATGCTGGAAAACATTGCACATCAGTCGACCAGGTCCCGTTCAGCGCTCTGGGCCAGTATGGCAGAGAGTGCTGGGGGGAGATCACTGTACTGCCCCCCCCCCCCCCCCCCCCCACCAGAACACAACAGCTCAGTGGGGGAGATCGCTGTACTGACATTGGATCGTTGTCATTGGTACAGCGGCTCTGACTGGAGCTGTGCACTTTTTTTTTTTTTTTTTTTTTCAACCACACAAAAAACTCTGCACCAGGCTTAAAGTGTAAAAGTCACTAAACGATTAGACCTTCGTTTTGTTCCCATTAGTCAACAAAAAATTTCCAATCCCTGTATGTCAATTTTTTTTTTCTTTTGTTTTCTGTGGATGAAACCTCCCCTCTAACTCTCTAAAGCCTGGTACACACGATCAGATTTTCTGCAGACAAAGCGCCAGAATTTTGTCCAAAGGGCGTGTGCCATGAACTTGTCTTACATACAAACGGTACACAATTGTCGGCCAACAAACATGAACATAGTGACGTACTACGAGGAATTTCAGCTCTTGAGCGCCACCCTTTGGGCACCTTCTGCTAATGTAGTGTTTGGTGAGCATTGATTCCGAGCATGTGTGTTTGTACTTTGGACTCTTGTGTACTGACCATACGAAAATCTGACAACAGACCGTTGCCCGCCGAAAATTTACTAGCCTGCCATCCAACATTTGTTGGCGGAAAGTTGGCCAACAATTGTCTGATGGAGCGTACTAACGGTCAGATTTTAGGCAAACAGTCTGTCATCACACAATTCCCGGATGAAAATCCGATCTTGTGTACGAGGCTTAACTCTAAAAGAATTAAAGGGGTTGTAAAGGTTCACGTTTTTTCACCTTAATGCATCCTATGCATTAAGGTGAAAAAACATCCGACAATACCGACACCCCCCCCCCCCCCCGCACACACACACACACACACACACACACTTTTTAGTTACCTGAGCCCCTTCACCTGCTGTGCTCGCCCCCCCCCCCCCCCGATGTCCTCTTCGCCGCTCAGCCTGGCTGTTGATTGGTTAGAGTGGATGGATTGAAAGCAGCGCAGCCATTGGCTCGTGCTGCTTTCAATCGCATCCAATGACGTGGCGTGCAGGAGGGCAGGGCCGAGTGATACAATGAGCGGCTATAGCCGCCGGCTGTATCACGGGAGCGCGCCCGCAATAACTAAACACCATGCGAGAGAGCTTGCATGAAGGTGGTTATTTCTTGCGGGGAGGAGCTGAGACAACCGCTGAGGGACCCCAGAAGAGCAGGTTCGAGACAACTCTGTGCAAAACGAGCTGCACAGTGGAGGTAAGTATAACATGTTTGTTTTATATGCCTTTACAACCCCTTTAATGTTCCAAAAGCAACAATTTGCAAACAATTTTTAAAGGTGTAGATTCTGATTGCGTCTGGCACATCTTCTTGCTGTGAAATAAGTGTTAATATGGCAATTTTTGTACAAGACCTTGTTTGTACTTCTAGATTTTAGAAGTCTTTATTTCTTATATCCAATGAGAGCGAGCAGAGGTGCTGGGGTTTGGTAATCGAGGCCCAGAGGAATACAGGGTTGCCACAGTGTCACTTGCAGGCTGTGCTTGGATAGAGCTGGATCAATTTGCAGCCATCTTGGATGCTGGCTGGCCACATCCCTGTACTTAAAGATTTTCATCAAATTTTTCTCATAGATGAGTGTTTTTTTTTTTTTTTTTTTTTTTTTTTTCAGGATTTTTGAAAACGTATGCACAATGTTTTTGGGTTGACAGTGCACTGATATTACAAGATGACTACATCTGAGTTTTTTAATGCTGCTTAGCGGACTATATTTGGGACCATACTGTTTTAGGACACACATGTAGTTTCTTATAGAATGAATGTTTAAATATCATTAGGAGCTGCGTAAACTAACAGGATACATAATGTGCAGGAAATGTAGGACTGAGTGGCTTTAATTCAGATATTCTGTGGCACCCAGCTTTGGTGAGATCAAGCTATGGAGTGTGACTCACTGCAGGGTTTCCTGGAAGCCACTTGTCAGGGGGGAGGGGAGGGGGGAGATCAACTTGAAAAGAACTGGCTAACTTCCAGTAATCTCCAGTATGACACAGGTTCTTATCCCCCATGAGTAAGTGTGTGTGTGTGGTTTAAGATGGGGGTTGTAACTCTACCCTTTGAATGTCTTCAGCTTTCATTCTTATTTGCTTGAGGTTTCTTCAAGAAGCTAGGAAAGCTAAGGTGTTTGATTTGTATCTGTATAAGGAGCAGTAAAAGTCAAAGGAGCCATCTTCTACAGAATACACAAAAATACATGAAGGTCATGGGATAGCCTTTGCGAAGGCCGGCCATATACGGTGTGTATTTTACCTGCAACCACAGTTAAAGTGGTTGTAAACCCTTACAACACACTTTTTGCTACAGGTAAGCCTATAATAAGGCTTACCTGTAGCTACCCTGGATATCTCCTAAACCTGAACAATTTAGGAGATATCCCCTGTATTTGCATGTGCCGACGTCATCGGCACATGCGCACTGAAGCAACGGCACGTACGTGCCGTCGCTTCAGTTAGACTGTGCCGTTACTGGAGGCTTCCGCCAATCGCTGTGCCGGAACGGCGATACCCAGAAGTAACTCTGGGGAGAAATGTTGCCGGCCAGAGCAGTAATTGAGGACCGCTGTGGGGGCTTCGATCTAAGGTAAGTAATACATAATGAGCTAGTATGCTATGCATATTAACTCATTATGCCTTTGTCTTGCGTTTTTTATTTATTTATTTTCTTTTTATTGGGTTTACAACCACTTTAACACACAGTGCTGACCGGGGAATCAGCGGTTGTCTTCTCCCGGCGGGGGAAGGCATCTCCGCCGGGAGAAGACACTGATTATTGCTAGCGGCTATGGGAGTGAAGAGAATCCGGCAGGTTGGTTGTATCCAAGTTGAACCTTGGTCGGTTCCTGACAAATATGTGTTTAAAACATTACTATATGTTTCTTTTTTGTGTGTTCACTCCTACTGCATTGATCATTGTTTTCAAACTGAGTATACCATTACAAGGTCGTTTTTTATGGGGCTATAAATTCCTTTAGTTTAAAAAAAAAAACTTGGTCTAGACTTTTGTTTTTTTTGTTTTTTTTTGTTTCCTTTATTAATATATTCTAGGTTATTTTTTTAACTAATTGTTATGGTTATTTGGTTAGATTCCATTTATTTTAAGTGCATGATTACCTCCATTCTTATGGCTGGAGAGATTTTTGGTGTGGTTTTGTTTTGTTTTATGTTACTGCAAAAAGCATTTGCTTCGTCCACACAGACCTTAGACGTAAACCGTATTTCCTTAAAGGGGTTATAAAGGCAGAAAGTTTTTTTTTTTTTATCTTAATGCATTCTATACATTAAGGTAAAAAGCCTGTGTGCAGCAGTCCCCCTAACACTTACCTGAGCCCCCCCCACCCCCGTCCAGCTATATCCACGAGTGTCTCAGCCATCCTAGATTTTCCTTCCTGATTCAGCTCTGAATGGACACAGGGAGCTGTGACTCAGCGTGGGTGCCCCCATAGCAAGCTGCTTGCTGAGGGGGCTGTGAACAGGAGGGAGGGGCCAGGATCACAGGAGAGGGACCTGAGAAGAGGAGGATCCAGGCTGCTCTGTGCAAATCCACTGCGACAGAGCAGAGTTTTACTATCACTTGAAGTGTTAGAATTGTACAGAAATGTTATCCCAATATGGTGGTTCATTTTGTTCTGCATAGAATGTATGTAAAGACCATGATTTCATGCTTTTGGCCTTTCCTAGCAATCCTGGCAGGGACAGGTTGGAACTGGTCTAGTACCGGTTCTGATTACGATTCTCTGCGTAGCATCTTTCACATTATACAAAAAAAATTGGGCTAACTTTACTGTTTTTTTTTTTTTATTCATTTAACCACTTCAGCCCCGGACCATTTGGCTGGCTAAAGACCAGAGCACTTTTTGCGATTCGGCACCACGTCGCTTTAACTGACAATTGCGCGGTCGTGCGACGTGGCTCCCAAACAAAATTGACGTCCTTTTTTTTTCCCCCTCAAATAGAGCTTTTTTTTTTTGGTGGTATTTGATCACCTCTGCGGTTTTCATTTTTTGCGCTATAAACTAAAACAGATCGACAATTTTGAAAAAAAAAACACAATATATTTTACTTTTTTGCTATAATAAATATCTCCAAAAATATATAAAAAAACCCAATTTTTTCCTCATTTTAGGCCCATACGTATTCTTCTACATATTTTTGGTAAAAAAATCGCAATAAGCGTTTGATTGGTTTGCGCAAAAGTTATCGTGACTGTGACATTAAGGCGGACAGATCAGACACTTTTGGAGCTATTTAGGGACCATTCACATTTATTCAGCGATCAGTGCGATTAAAAATGCATTGATTACTGTGTAAATGTGACTGGCAGTGAAGGGGTTAACCAGGAGGGGGCTCTGAACGGGTTAAGTGTGTCCTAGGGATGTGTTCTAACTGTAAGGGGGATGGGCTACGTGTGTCATGACACTGATCACCGATCACAGGGAGCTGTGATAAGTGTCCTGTCACTAGGAAGAATGGGGAAATGCTTGTTTACATCAGCATTTCCCCATTCTTCCTCTCCGTGAGACGATCGCGGGACCCGCAATCACACTCATGGAGCTCGCGGCGGGCGCGCCCACAATGCCGCTTCTTAAAGGGCAACGTACTGGTACGTTAATATGCCTGTATGTGCCATTCTGCCGACATATATTGGCGTGAGCCTGCCAGCAAGTGGTTGAGTATATTTTTCCTAAAAAAAAATAAAAAAAATAATTTTGAAAGACCACTGCTCAAATACAGCGTGACATAAAATATTGCAATGATCTCCCTGTTATTCTCTAGGGTCTCTGCTTAAAAAATATATATGTTTGGGGGTTCTAAGTAACTTTCTAGCAATAAATACAGATTTTAACTTGTAAGCAACAAGTGTCAAAAAAGGTTTAGTCTTTAAAGTGGTTGTAAACCCATTACAACCACTTTAACCTACAGGTTAAAGACTGGGACTGGGGCATATGTGTCCTCGCTCTTTTTCCCTGTCTCAAAGGGGAGATGTCAGGGTTCTGTTTAGACCCCTGGTATCTCACCAAAGACCCTGAACAGGACTGATAAAAATTAAAAATGTAATAAATATTTAAAAGTTAAAAAAAAATCATCAGTGCTGCATATTAGTGCCACCGTCACATGACATAAAAAAAAAAAAAAAAAAAAAAAAAAAAAAAATTGGTATCAGCAAGTACTTTGGTACTTGTACTCGGTCTTAAAGTAGTATCGTTGCAACCCTAGTAGTAAGGCTAGCCATATACACATAGAAATCAGTCATTCTCCCAGTCCATGCTAAATAAAATGAATCGAGTAATCTTCCATGCCAGCTATTTGTGTTCAGACAGCAACTCCGGCAGCGGCCTGAATACCTTGAGCAGTGACTTCAGCTGATGTTCACACCCGTAGATTATTTTAAATGGAGTTTTGTACAGCAGGGTGGTGCCGACAGGGCCACCAAGGCTCTCATTTTGGTTAATTTGAGAGTAATCTATAGAAACCCAAGCTGTGTGGGGCCAGCTTATGGTATGTGCTTAGATCGTGAATGTCTACAGTATTGGTTTTCTGTCGAATAGGTTGAGCTTTGAAGCGTAAGGAATGCTGGGTATTTGGTATAAGTGCTGTAGTTAAAGCTTTGATATACTTTACATAGTTCGTTTGGACCAAGCTGGCCCAAAAGTGCTATGTCCCTCACTAACGTGCTAGAATATATCGCTTTCTCTGAATGGCTGAGCACCGTTCAGACTATTCCGTGTATGAGACCGGAAGTCTCGGCTTGAACTCTGTGTGCTGTATGTAGCCTCAGCTACATACAGTTTATACCGCACACGCAGCAGCCTCGCATGTTGGTTAGAGACATAGTTCGTATGGACCAAGCTGGCCCAAACAAACTAAACTATATCAAAAGCTGGAATTCAGCTTTAACATGGCGAGTGCCTAAATATGTGAAAAGAAAGGTATTAATGTTAAGACCATTGTTTCCTGGGGGGAGGATAATGCCAAGCCAATTAATTACATATAAAATAACATGTCTACTGACCAGAGAAATAGACCAATTTATGGTATAAAACAATGATCTGGACACCATGGAAAATCTTGATGGACTAGGTGTCCCGCGTAACTATGTGAACACCTCACGTTTTTAAACCACTGATTAATTTAAAGTTTTGACTGAAGATACTAAATGTGATATCTTTGTTTTTTGGCACTGGCTCAAATATTGTAGGAATCACAAATGTTCTTGCAGATATTGAGATTTCTTTTGAGGCACTTTTTGAACCTCAGCCCTGAATGAGCACAGGAAAGAGGGGAATGCTTTTTTGGCATTTGAAGTATTGGGATCCTTCAAAGGGATGGTGATTGTTTTCAGTAGTGGAAAGGGGACTGGATTCTGGAGTGCAAGTATAAATGAAGCGTATACGGGGAACAAATGAGGATTTGTTAGCCCAGAACTTAAATATGCAGACAAGGGGATGTCAGGGGAAGCTTAGAATGGTAACAAGAAATTCTTTTAACCCAAAGACTAGCCTTACATTGGAATTTGCTTCCAGGGAGAAACTTGTCCTCTTTAACCTTTTCACTGCTATAGGTGCCTGCTTTTCATAATAATTCAATGGGCTTTGCAAAAGCAAGGTTACACAAACCAAAAAGATGTTAAGGATTTCTTTTAAAGTGATTTTTGCATCTCTTAGAATATACACAGCTGATTTTGTTTTATATTAAAGTTGCTTTAGATAATGAACTGTCACGTTAAAGTTTATTCTCTTTTGTGCAGTCCACATACATTTTATCACTGGAAACCACAAATGTGTTATTACAAGTACTTTATGTAGCACCAAAACGTTACGCAGCACTTTCCAAAACTGTACATTCAGATCAGTTGCCCTGCCATCCAGAAGCTTACAGTTTTAAAGGTGGCCGTACATGGTTCGAAATTTGGCCGATCTTGCTGAATCTGCTGGAATTTGAGCTTTGGAGGGCCTGTTAGCCCCCCTCTGCTTGCCAAAAAGTTGATTGGCTAAATAGTGCCTGCATCCAAACATTTTCTGACCGGCTCCTTCAAAAAGATGCAGGAACTGCAAGACTATTCAGAAGCTGCTGGAGCCGTAGTTGTTGAATACAATAGCGGGCAGCGGAGGGCACTCCTCCATCTACACTGATTACTGTGGCTAGAGGCATAGATCAGTTTATCTCTTGTTCAGCCTGGAGTTGGCTATACATGTGTAGATTTCTCTCGTTCAGCCTGTTCAAGGTCCCTGATTTGTATACTAATGCATGCATATAATAGGGTCAATTTCGCACATAATTGGGCATTTAACCTACCTGCAAGTATCCCACCATGCACAATGTGTACCTCCTCCTCCTTCGTACTGCATACAGTGATTGCGATGATCTTCCGGGTGCTGCTTCTATGTCTTCCCCTCTGCACAAAACACAGGGCTGCTCACTTGGCGAATGCCTTGTACAGGGCTTGACATATTTGCTTTGAATCTAAGAGCCAGCTAAAAAAATTAGGAGCCAGTTTTGTTTTTTTACTAACAAAATCTTACAGATTTAACATGTGCCCGAAGGTGAACCTGTCCTTTAACCCTTTTACAGCCAGAGCCATTTTTGTGTTTTTTGCACATGTTTAAAAACATTTTAGGCCTGAAGATTTCATTAAACCCCCAAACATTATATATTTTCTGAAAGCAGACACCCTAGAGAAAAAAATGGCACTAGTTCCAACTTATATATGACATGATATTACCAAAAAGGTACATTTCAGGAAAAAAACACATTAAAAGTTAATTTTAGGGGTCACAAAAACGTAATAAATTACCCATTTTTTTTTGGTAAAATATATAAAAGCCGAGGTTGCACCAAGTAAATAGATACCCAACATGTCGGCACCCTATATCTTCCATAGGCGACGCTTTAAAAGCCCCCTATAGGTCATCAGTTTAGCATTAGAAAGGAGGTCTGGTGCTAGAATTATTGCTTTTATTCCGACATGCGTGTGATATGTAACGTGTATTGCAATCAATGTTTTCAAGCGTAGGCACCCCGCTGCGTGCATTTGTTTCTACATGCGTATATGTTGGGGTGGGGGGCCTGAATTATTTTTTTTTTTGGGGGGGAGGGATTTTATGTGCTTGGGTGTAACTTTAATTCATGTATTTGTTTTTAATTGTAAAAAAGACCCTGCATGCCCCCCCTGTGCTCTACTGAAAGTAATGCACAGTGCACTGCATTACATTCTTTCCCAGGCCTTGATTGCCAGGGAAACGGTCAATGGGGATACGGAAATTAGGTCACTTCCAGGTCAACAACTAAAAAGGGAGGAGAGCGGATGTGTGTCTGGCCCCCCCCCCCCCCCCCTCTCTACCCAGCGCGCCATGGTGGGGCGGGGTGTGCAGCATTCGGGCGCCAGGTCAAAACCTCTGGTCGCAATGATGGTGACCTGGTGCCCTTGTTTTCTTTTTCAGTGAATGTAAGACTTTACTTCACAATCCCCACCTCCGTATATTCATTGGAAAGAAAATACATGGTGTTAGTAGCAAGCGACCAACCCCCTGTGTTCAGGGTGCAGAGGGAAAGCTGCTATAGAAGCTATCAGCACGTATTGCTACAGTACAGTGTGGCCGCTTGGATAACGAATATGGATACTTTCGTTGAGCCAGGCTGGAACAATGTAAATATGCCAAATAGGTCATTCCTGGAGTTTCACTTTAAAACCCCCCCCCCCTTTTTTTTTTATTTCCCTGAACCAGACTGGAATAGCTTAAAGAGGAATGTAAACCCTGATGGGTTTTACTCCCCCCTTTTGTTCCCTGTGAAGTATACTAGCCCATTATGTGCAACTTGCCTGAAAACGAAGCCTACAATGTCCCCGCTGGTGGCCATCTTCACCCTGCCGGGGCCATGGACTCCGGCTCTGTGACTGGCCGAAGTCACAAGGCTTCGCTCCCGCGCGTGGGAGATGAAGGTCACAGCACGTGCCCTTTCTTCAGTGCACATGCGCCGATGGCGTCGGCACAAGGGTATATGGTAAATATCTCCTAAACCGTGTAGGTTTAGGAGATATTTCCAGTACCTACAGGTAAGCCTTATTATAGGCTCACCTGTAGGTAAAAGTGGTGTGTAAGTGTTTACAACCACTTTAAAGTGAAAAATTGTTTGTGTGTGTGTTTTTTGTTTTTGTTTTTTTTCTTTTGTTTTTTTTTTTTGTTTTTTTGTTTTTTGGCTGACCAACCATTATATAGTACAGAAGCATACCTGACAAGGTATCTAAATTTGGAGTGTTGTAACTTTGAACTATGGACCAAAGGACCAAGCATGTACCTCCTAATGTTGGGCTGTATAGACGGAGGCAAAAAATAGTTATTTATGGTGTATCTAACCTTTTTGTCATTTTTTTTTTTTAGATGTCGAGTTGTAGAAAGAAAGACTGTGCACAAATGTATTGTGATATCAATTAGGACACGGTTTGCAAATGCCGTATGTGATCTTTTTAATGGCCCCATTAATGTCATGCCCAAATCATTATGCCACCTACTATTGACCCCAGTGGAATTTCAGAGATCTTCTCTTTAACTTTAACTTTAAACCAGCTGTCAGGACAGTTATTTAAAAAGAAAACGTTTGGAAGGCTTCATCCCTGTTTGCGTTCCAAGTTTCATGTTTGTTTCATAAGACACTTTGTACTTTTATTGCAGGACAATGGGTTCCTTTGTGCTTCTGTAGCTCATGTAGTGTCCGGAAGGCTTTCCAGCTGCAGGGCACGTGATGACACCATGGAGCCTGGCAACCATTAATCATTGTGGCAAATTCCTCTTCAAATGGCACAAATATGCTTGAAAAAAAGGAATGTTCCAAAAAAATCAAAGGTCCAATATAAATGATTTCACAGCTAGTAAAAATGATTTGGATTGATTTTACATCCCACCCTGGCCTACCCATGTATTTTTAATACTCGCTAACTTATGCGCATGATATGCATACATCTTTCAGCACACAGATCCCAGAGTAGGTGAGTTACATAGTTAGGTTGAAAAGAGACACAAGTCCATCTAGTTCAACCATAAAAATAAATACCGTATTTATCGGCGTATAACACGCACTTTTTTCCCCTTAAAATCAGGGGAAAATTGTGGGTGCGTGTTATACGCCGAACCCCGCTAATTTTGATCTATCGGCGGCGATCGCCGCCGACATTCACATAGCGTGTAGTTTTAAATATGGCGCCGCAGAGTTTGGAGGGACTCGGCGGAGCTGAACGAGCGCCGCCGAGATCACAATGACTGGGCGGAGCCGAGATACACATAGCCGAGTGTTCTCGAGTGTTCTCGGCTCTTTCCGGTGCCGCTCACAGTCACGCCCAGTCCCGCCAATGGACCTATGTTATGTCCATCATAGGGCGGGACTGGGTGTGACTGTGAGCGGCAACGAGAAGAGCCGAGTACACTCAGCTATGTGTATCTCGGCTCCGCCCAGTCACCGAGTCCCTCCGAACTCTGCGGCGCCATATTTAAAATGACACGTCGGCGGCGATCATGTAATGGACACTTGGGCAAGGCTGTACTGACCACTGGGGCAAGGCTGCACTGGGGCAAAGCTGCACTGACAAGGCTGCACTGGGGCAAAGCTGCACTGACAAGGCTGCAATGGACACTGGGGCAAGGCTGCACTGACACTGACAAGGCTGCAGATGGACATGATAACGCTGCATTGATGGGCATTTAAATGTAAGTTTTTTTTTTCCTTTAAACTTCCCACCTAAAAGTTTTTTTCCTTAAAATTCCCTCCTAAACTTGGGGTGCGTGTTATACGCCGATAAATATGGTAAATAAAAAGTAATATACAATCCCATATGCACAACCCTATACCCACAGTTGATCCAGAGGAAGGTGAAAAACCCCAGGAAAGCATGATCCAATTTGCTACAGCAGCGGAAAAAATCCTTCCTGATCCCAGAGAGGCAATCGGATTTTCCTTGGATCAATTTTACCTATAAATGTTAGTACCCAGTTATATTATGTACATTTAGGAAAGTATCCAGGCCTTTCTTAAAGCAACCTACTGAGCTGGCCAGAACCACCTCTGGAGGGTGCCTATTCCACATTTTCACAGCTCTTACTGTAAAGAAACCTTTCTGTATTTGGAGATGAAATGTCTTTTCCTCTAGGCTTAAAGGGTGCCCCTTGTCCTCTGTGTTGACCGTAAAGTGAATAACTCAACACCAAGTTCACTATATGGACCCCTTATATAACATTGCACCTCCCTTTGCACACGGTCCTTCTCTGCACACGCAGAGGCTATTTCTGTTGTGACTTGTATTCCATGTACGTTTTTTATAGTATGCACCCAAAGAATTCCATAGTGCAGTGTGGATTTGATTTAAAACAAGTCGATTTAAATCATCATTTTTAAAGAGCAACTGTCATCTCTGTCCTGCAGCAGCTCCTCCTCTGACCCGCTGTTGACTCACCGACAGTCCCATTCACTTTAATGGGACAGCTGGTGATGTGGCAGCAGCAGGTGAGGTGGATGCCCGCTAACAGGCGCTGCCATGATGGATCTGAAAAGACAGGTGCTCTTTAAATGTAAGGACTTATTCTTGCTGGTAGTTAGGAAACCTTAATTTTGTTTGCAAATATCAGACCACAGAAAGCCCACTGGTGGCTAATGACATAGATATGGAGGCACACCGCTAATAGCTGTTTCTGTAGAATTGGATCCAAAGCTGTGTTTTGAATGGTTGTCTGGGAAGTCAAGCCTCTAAATTGATAGTGTTTTTATCCTACATTCTGGTTCAATAATTTTTATTGCAGAAATGGTATTAAAGCGGAGTTCCACCCACTTTTGAGAGGTGGTCATAAACAAAAGATCACCTCTCCACCTCTCGTTTTTGGATATTAAAACAAAAATTTTCTTCTTCTAATGTACTTTTTTATGAAGTACATAGTCTATTTCCGATCTATCCGGTCCGCAGCACGTCATATCCTATGCCTGCACCCGATCCGATGGACGGATCGGCCTCTGGGGGCCGACATCGTGGGCTCCCTGGACAGGTAAGTGTCCTTATTAAAAGTCAGCAGTTACAGTGTTTGTAGCTGCTGACTTAAAAAAATAAAAAATAAAAAAAATAAAATTTGTGAGTGGAACAGCGCTTTTAAACATACAATATTGTCAAAGGCACCTAGACTTCCCACGCAGGGGCTAGAACTGGTGCATGGAAAACCAGGAAATGCACAACATAAACAGAGGAGGGAAGCCTCCGGTCTATACGATCACAAAAATCCAGAGTGCAACATGCGTATATTTGAGGTAACCCCATTGAGTGTTTTTTAACCTACATTCATAATTGTGACATGGACCGGTATTCTAAACACATGTGTTATAGGCAGTGGAGCATAGCTGATGTCTTTTTAAAGAAATCTCCCATTCAGAAGGAAAACTTAGAACCCGTTCGAGCTTGTCTTGTCTTGTCACCAAGATTGGTGAACTTCGTAATGGTTTTCTAATAGAGGGTAGCCACTCCATAAGCTCTAGGTTTTGTCCAAGATAATCGGTTGCCAGCAGGGACCATCCAAATTTTGATCTGTGTATGGCTGTCCAGAAGTGGATAGTTTGATCAACTTCTCTCGAAGGAACATGCTGTAAAATATTTCTCTGTGTATTCGGATAGCGGCAGGTTGCTATGAACTTTTTTGCACTAAATAACATAGGGTTTTTTGATTTTTAGCTGCGATTTTGACACATTATTAATGATTTTTTATTGCGCATAATTATTGCACATTTACACGTTATTTGTGGATAACCACTGCTTTTGGCACTTTATCACTTTATATTTATTCATATGAAGATGTATTTATGTTATCTAATGGTGTTGTTTAATATTTGCGATTTTTTTGCACATATAGTAGTATTTTTCACTTGTTAAGGTGTTTTCACCAACATAAGTACACTTTCTCCTGTAAGTAATTTTTGGATCACACCAAAAAAATTTTTTATTTTTACACTTGAACTTCTTGCTAATTTTTAGTCATACTCCTAACACAGCGCCACTCCCTATACTTTGATCTTTTTTTTTTTCTTTCTTGCATTTTAATCTTTTTGACCCCAGATCTCATATTCAAGAGCTCCTGTCATGCTCTTTTTTCTATTACAAGGGATGTTTACATTCCTTATAATAGGAATAAAAGTGACACCATTTTTTTTTTTTTTTAAACGTGCTCCGTCCCGCCGAGCTCGCGTGCCGAAGCAAACGCTTACGTGAGTAGCGCCTGCATATGAAACCGTTGTTCAAACCACACATATAAGGTATTGCCGCTATCGGTAGCGCGAGTGCAATAATTCTAGCCCTAGACCTCCTCTGTAACTCAAAACATCCAACCTGTAGAATTTTTTTAAACGTCGCCCATGGAGATTTTTAAGGGTAAAAGCTTGTCGCCATTCCACGAGCAGGCGCAATTTTGAAGCGTGACATGTTGGGTATCAATTTACTCAGCGTAACATTATCTTTCACAATATAAAAAAAAATTGGGCTAACTTTACTGTTGTCTTATTTTTTTTAATTTAAAAATGTGTTTTTTTTTCAAAAGTGCTCTTGTAAGACTGCTGCGCAAATACGGTGTGACAAAGTATTGCAATGACCACTGTTTTATTCTCTAGGGTGTTAGAAAAAAAAAAGTATAATGTTTGGGGATTCTAAGTAATTTTCTAGCAAAAAAACCTGGTGTTTAACTTGTAAACACATCTCCAAAAAGAGGCTCGGTCCTTAAGTGGTTAAAGAAAGCGGAAGCGACGTGGTTTGATTTTCTGCCGAGTTGCCTATTTTGTCAGGACATCGGCTTGAGAAGAGTACTGCAAGAAAATGCTTTAAGATCGCAAGGGGGAAAGAATCGCAATCTTGATTTATCGCGCAGCTCTTAAAATATATAGATAGAGCTATATATATATATATATTTATTTATTTAGATATAGATATATATATCTCTATTTTTTTTTTTTTTTTACTTGACTTTTTTTAATTGTAGAGTAACTATCTGTATATTAACTGTGTGGTTAGCATCCACTCTGAGCTACTGCCAAGATCATATCATTGAACCACAAGCAGATAGTTGTCAATGTGGGTTATCTACTCAATAGACCTGCATTGGGGGAGCGAAATGATAACGTGCACTCGCAGTTCAGCGCTATTACATTATAAGTGTATCCTTTTGCAAAAGTACAACCCCCAATTACAAAAAAATTAGACGTTGTGTAAAATCTGCATAAAAACCGGATGCAATGATTTGCAAATCTCCTAAAACATTCATTTTATTCACAATAAAAAATAGAAAACCTATCAAACGGGGAAAAAAGGTAATTTTTTAAATGATGGCAGCAACACTTTTCAAATTTGGGGCAGGGAGGAGACCAGTTGCTGGAGTTTTGGGAGAAGACGGATGTCCCATTCTTGTCAAGATGTACCAAATATTTTTTTAAGTGGTAGAAGGTCTGGACTGGGGGGGAGGCCAGTTAAGCACCCATACCCCAGGTGAATGCAGCATAGGATTTTGAATATACTCGCAAACGTTCAGTAACCTGTATCAAACAACGTACTATACGGCTTCATAATACACGGATAATTTCTAATGTGTTCACCCGTATGCCAGGTAAAATTAAAAGGCACGTCTCCACAACAGAACCAGAGAGATTTACATCAGGATTTACTCTAAGGTGTAGGATCTGTGACCAATGAGACTAAAGAGTCCAGTAGTGTCTTGAGTGTCTAGCCAAGGCCCCCATATCTTATAGAATTTCTTTGGACACCCCCCTAGCCTTGTATGTCAGTTTTGTAATGAGGCTTGATTTGATTAAAAAAAAATGTTTCCACATGCTTATATGTAATATATCAGTATAGATCCACTGGAGGGCTATCCAGTGGATTGATGAACCACTGACCTGTTGTCCATTAACCTAATTAGTTGCAAAATGTTACTCCAGCCCTTGTTGGTACCACTTATATTGCCAGCTTTTTGTTGCCCTGTCCCGACTTTTTGGAGAAGTGTTGCTACCATTCCCCCCCCTTTAAAATTTTTGTTTTCTCAGTTTAAACATTTTGATATATTTTCCATTGTGTATAAAATATTAAAATATGGGTTTCAGAGAATTGCAAATCATTTGCATACTGTTTTTTTTTTTTTATGTAGATTTTACACAGCATCCCATCTTTTTTTGGCATTGGGGCTGTACAAATACATGTGTGCAGCCCTATTTATAGATCTGCAAAGTAAATTAAGAGCGACTTTGGCAAAAAACGTACAATATCGTTCTAAACGATGAGCATTTTTACATTTTAAAAAGTAGTCTTACACAATGGAGAACATCTATACATTAAATCTAGTGCACTTATCGGTGAGGAGCGGAACTATTTTTAGATAGGGATTCAATGTGTTTTGTTTTTATGTCATCCTGTAAGGCAGATGTGGCTTTTTGTGTCATTTCTAGCTAAGGATCAAACCTGATGTCAGAATCTCAGCTTCTGCTAGAGTGCCTTATGCTCCATCGTGTATTGTTCTATACAATCTGGTCAGATGAAACTCATACCTCCTAGCTTCTTGTGGTACACAGAATAACTGTTTTCATTTAATGGATGCATTGCCCATGCTTTTTACGCTAATGACAAATGACCTACATTTTACCCCTGCAACATGATAAAATGAAGCCTTCCTTACATAATCAGGTTGGTTTCATGCTTTTGTAGCAGCTGGGCCTATTGATTATTTAAAACTGCTATCACCTTTGACCTTCCTACTCGTGTCAATCTCTATCTGACCTGTGTACTGTTTCCTGAAAGACCAGTAATGCTGTTGTCAAAAAGGTGACAGATGTGAATCCCCAAAGTAAAAAAGAAACCCTGTATAAGATTTAATCATTTAAAACTGTTTAGTTCAATCGGGGCGGACCAACAAGTTTGTAAAGTACCAGAACTGAAACTGCAAATGTGAGGGGAAAAAAAAATGAAATGGGTTTGGAACCAGGTTTTGTTCTTCTCTGATATTCCTTAATTCCGCACAGTTAAAACAAGATTTTTAACCAGGTTTTTTTTTTTTTTTTTTTTAACACGTACAGCTTTTGCTTAAAGCTAATTTTTCAAAGATTTTTAGTACTAGTAAGATTATTTAGTAAGATTTTTACCTAAATGGTCATGGGTTGTGTGTGTGTGTGTGTGTGTGTGTGTGTGTGTGTGTGTGTGTGTGTGTGTGTGTGTGTGTGTGTATCTATCGAGACCAATTTACTAAGAGTTCAGATCCTTCACACATTTAATTTGTTTACTCATTTCATCCACACATCATTGGATAATTTGAAATTAATCTTCAACTCTTGGTAAATCAGCTCAGTTGTTTGGAAAGAAAAACTTTGGGTGCATGATACAAACTGGGCACTGCCTGGCAAATGTGATGCAAGTTTAACTACGGACAAACCTGAGTGGCTGCCATGTTTTGTAGGTGGGCGTGAAAATGCAGGTCAACTGCCATTCTTTTTACTGCCCCTTTACTGCCCCTTTGCTGCCTATGTGAACTTGGGTTTCTTGTCATTTTTTGGATCTTCTAATTAGCCTCCTAGTTTTTGTTAATAGTCATTTCTATGGATTTAGCATTGGTGTGCTACTTCATTTTGAGCAGAAGTTCATTCATAAAACTGAACTCCTCCCATCCTATGTTTATGGTTCAGTGTGCATGCTAGCACGTTTCAATGGAACTGCTGGAACATTTGCTTTGATGAAGGCTTCTTAGCCGAAACGCATCAGCGTATAGCCTGTACCCATGTAACCCATGTAACCAATAAAGGATTTTTATTCAAGAGCATCCGAGTTGCCAGCCCTTTTTTAAACAATTATTGTATTTGGGGCCTGAATGTCCTGGCTAGAGCACCGGATCACAGCTCTTGGACTTTCATATTGGCAGTGGAGCTTGGGTAACATTTTGTTTCTCCCACAAGTTCCAGTGCCTGCTATTCAACATTGAGAAATGCATAGAAAATAAGATGAAATTAAAAGGTTTTGTCTGTTGGTAAAGGATACATTTATGGTATAGAATACTGACTATAGCTCAGGAACGTGCAATATTTAACAGTGTATTGATCTATTTAATTTGAATAATCTAGATTTAGACATTATATTAAGAGGTTGTAGCTCCTATTGACTAAGTATTGGATCATTTCTAATAAAATTGTTGCAGCTTTTGAATTGAAATGCATATTGACTTATTACACTTGAAGACGAAGTTGGTGTGTGTGTGTGTTTCATAGTTGAATGCTGAATGTACCAAGTTGATCGATCAACTTGGGTACAACCAAACTGTCAGATTCTCTTGCGATTATGACTAGCGGCTACTATAGCCGCTAGCGATAATTACTGTCTTCCCCCAGCAGGGGCGGATTCTCCTGCCCCTACCCCCCGCCAATAGAAGACAATGGCTCGGCAAGAGGGATTCCCGCATCAACACTATCTGTGTTGATGGGGGAATTGAGCGAATTTCCTTAGTTGCAGGAAAAATTCACTTCATGTTTGGGGGTGCGGTCAACTCTTCGGTTTTGTGTCTGTTTCGTAGTAAGCCTCTTGCTGTGGGGGCAGATGCTGCAGGCTCGCTCCTGAAATAGGCTGTGTATGTGCATAGACACTCATTGCTAGGCTTGGCTTCCTTAATGGATTTGATGTCCAGTGAGGAGAGCGCCGCTGATCTCGAGTACAGCGCTGGATCTAGATCTGGTTCAGGTAAGTACGGGGGTTGAGGGGGAGCCCCAGTGCCCCCCCCCCCCTTCTCTCTTCGGGTTACAGATCAGAGTGATGCTCTGTGCTGGCGCTAACCAATCATAAATCCCTCTGATCCATCCTGGAAGCCTTGCAGTAAGTGGTAGAGGGGCAGAGAATTTCAAATCCCTGGACTGCTGTGCTGCGGCTGGGAGGACACTGACAGCTCATCCATAGAGGTAAGTATTGGGGGGCTGGGACTTGGTGTTCACTAATGTGCACTTACACCTTAAAGTTTCCTGCATTGAAAACCAGACAATACTGGATGATTAATATATATATTTTATTAGGTCAGATGTATATTGTGGTGCATGTTATTTAGCTGGCTGTGCAGCTTACGTAGTTTTGCAACAAAAGAGAATTATTTCCAAATGACTTTTTTGTACCCTTTTATGATGGGATGACCTGATGCTGTTTTCTGCAAAATGTGTTTTTATGCTATGTATACAGTACAGCAGCCTGTGTACTGGTGTGACAAGCCTTCCACTTTTGTTACCATCCACTTGAGAGGGCAGCATATGACGGCCTTTGGCTTTTTTTTTTCTTTTTCCGCCCCTGGCTATCTAGTTTATGCTGGAAGGAGGGATGGATTAAAACACTTTAGTGATGCAAGAAGGGTCACAGCGTCAGGTCAGGGCTTAACTCTAGTGACCATTCATCACATGTTGATGGATTGCCACATGTTTCCCGGGGACATATCCATCAGCTCCCCCTCCTGAGGGAGCAGATGGACAAGAAAGTAGCCAGGGCTGATGCCACCCAGGAATTTCCTCTGTTGTGCAATGTCTTTTACAGCTTCTTTCCTGTTTGGTGACTTGTAGTCTCATTGTTTGTTGCAGCCACTCCAGATTGTAGAAATCTGTATCTGCGCCTGCAAATTGGCTGATAATGCAGGAGGGGGGGAAAAAAAAAATCACAAACGTTTTAATTGTGCGCTTATTGGGTGTTAAACCACTTTAATTAAAAAAAAAAATATATATATATATATATATATATATATATATATATATATATATATATATATATATATATATATATAATTTTTTTTTTTTTTTTTTTTTTAATTAAAGTGGTTTAACACCCAATAAGCGCACAATTAAAACGTTTGTGATTTTTTTCCCCCCCTCCTGCATTATCAGCCAATTTGCAGGCGCAGATACAGATTTCTACAATCTGGAGTGGTGTGTATATATATATATATATATATACTTTTATTTGAAGGAGAGACACTAAAGGGACTACCCTTATAAGATTTACACAACTTTTTTTCCACCCACATTTGCCACTAAACAACTTGTGTATCAGTGTGCTTGAATCTGGCTGGAGGCTGTAGAAGATAGCTGCAGTTCTTACAGCACGTTAATAAAATAAGCCCTAAGTTAGCAGACAGGCTGGGCATGCATATGTTTAATGCTAGATTTGCATATATTTCACAGTTTATGGTTTTCCCAAAGTGACATTTTTTTTTTTCTATTTTTTTTTTTTTTCTATTTTTTTTTTTTTTTCCCCAAAACTTTTTTTTTATTTTGGTCAGAAGTTCCACTTGAACTGTTCACGTTTAGTCCCTGTCCCCACATTATTTTGGGTAAAAGCCATTAGACATTTTAACTATCAGTATGATTTCTGACTGGAAGAAAACTAGAAATCCCAGAGGAAGCTCCTAGAGACACTAGGAGAACATATCGGTTTCATGCAAACACAATATCCTTGGTGAGAATCTAAACCCAAGGCCTTGTGCCTCATTCACATTCACACTGATTGATAGGTTTTTTTTTTGTAAATAAAACTCTGAAAAGTAATCTGCAGTGTTTGCTTTTCAGGGTCAGTTGTCAGACAGCTTGGAGGTGATATTCTGCCTTCTAGGGGGCCTTTTTTTGCAGTGGGGGAGATATAGAAATGGCTGCATTGTGGTCCCATTCACATTTATAGGGAAAATTTGGTGGCAGTACTGCCTGCCAAAAGTGACATGCTGTAAAAAAAAAAAAAAATATTGACGCAATGGAGTTGATATACCAAAACTGGAGTGCAAAATCTGGTGCAGCTCTGCATAGAAACCATTTTGGCTTCCAGTTTTTTTTTTTTTTTCTGTCAAAGCTAAAGGCTTCATTGACACTGCTGCTGGTAAACGGACGTTTAGGAGCAGTTGGGTGTTTTTTTCAGCTGCCCCTGAACTCCCCTCTGTTATCTTATCAGTACATGGTCGAGTTGAGTTTAGAAGCATTTTTTAGAAAGCAAAAAAATGCGTTCAGGACGGATGTTCAGAGGCATTTGAAACGCCAAACGCCTGCAACAGCTTGTAAACGCAGTAACTCGTGTTCAGCCACATTTCGTTTACAGGCGTTTAAGGCCTCATGCACACGAGACGCTGTTAAACGTGTGTTCAGAGGCAGTTGGACATTTTTTTCAACTGCCCCTGAACTCATTCAATGTTCTCCTATGTGTCCATGTACACAGTCTTGTTTTTTGGCGTTTTTAGGCAGTTGTGTTTAACCTCGTTTTTCCAGAAGCAAAAAAATGGGTTCAGACGCAAAAGTTTTCCATGTTTCAGATGCCAAACGCGGCTAAACGCGGGTACTGCGTTTAGGTTTATAAGTGTTTTTTAAAGGAACCCTATTTTTTGGACCAAAAAACACAGAAATATGATGGTGAACTGCAGCAGAGAATGACATTTTGCGACCCGACTTTGGGGCCCCATATCTTGGGGCCACTTGGATCTAGTAACCCCAAATTTGGTATGCAAACACAATGGAACTAGCCCTACAACATATTTGAGGTTCCTCGAGATACGGGGCCCCGTTTCTAAACGCCGGTTTCAGCTTTTAAAAACATGTTCAGCAGAGTTTGCACCGGCCTCTCGTGTGCATGAAGCCTTACATTTTTGACTAAAAAAAAAAAAAAAAAAGCTTCTAAACATGTCATGTAAATGTGCTAAAACAGACATTTTTAAATGTCGGTTACTATTTGACGTTAAGAGTGTAAATTCAACTTTACAGAAAATCCCCCGCACTGACAGCTCATATCGCCGCTGTACCGGTCCAGGGATTTGAAATCACTGGGGCTTTCTCTCCTCTTTGCCCGCAGCAACAG
Source organism: Aquarana catesbeiana (assembly GCF_042186555.1). Taxonomy (NCBI): domain Eukaryota; kingdom Metazoa; phylum Chordata; class Amphibia; order Anura; family Ranidae; genus Aquarana; species Aquarana catesbeiana. Next base: position 161,340,629 of record NC_133328.1, on the reverse strand, counting down.
GACAGGCTACGCGGGTTCTGATTGGTCAGCACCGAGCAAGTAGAATGCTCCTAAACGTACCTTCTGACGAGGTACGTTTTGGAGATTAAGCTGCTGGGAATTTCTAAGCCCCGGACCGGTGAGGCGGCGACCCTATGTGTCAATGCGGGTGATCGCCACGCTCCAGGTCAGCGGGACGCGCGGGGGGGGTTGTAAGGAGGACGTCCTGTGTAAGTTCACCTTGCTGATTTTTCTGTAAAGGTGAACTTACCCTTTAACTGAACAAGCTGAAGTCAGAAGCTGATTGGCTACCATGCACAGCTGCACCAGATTTTACACTCCAGTTTTAGTAAATCAACCCCAATGTGTCTGTGGAAAGGTGTGCGGACCTGTCTTCTTCTGGCAGTGTTAAATTGCCAGTGAGCAGATGAGGGGTGATAAACTGCCTTAGAGCTGAAAACCAAGTGCGAAAGACACAACATAATAATGGAAAAAATCGTGTGTATGTATGAATAATTAGTATTAAAATGTAGAGGTGTGTATGAATAATTAAAGGGTGTGTGTTTGTATATGAATGAATAATTATTATTGTATGTATTGCAGTCAACAAAGTTTTTGGTGTGGTCATTCATCTTCAGCATTCTGTCCTTGTCTGTTGGTGGAAGGCGCAGTGACAATGCACAATTATCAAAGTCTGTTTTATGAGCATAGAACACTAGCCACATGCCTAGCTAGTAATGTGCAAACAGATGTTAATAGGTTATAGAGATCTGAAGTTGTTCTTTAAACCAGTCATAGATTTTTAAAGCGAAGTTCCAGCCTCAAAAGATATTTTTTTTTTTTTTTAAAGTCAGCAACTACAAGCACTGTAGCTGTTGCCTTTTTTAATAAGGACACTTACCTGTCCAGGGAGCCCGCGATGTCTCTCTGGAGTTATTTCTGGGTTCGCGGGCTCCGGCGCTGTGATTAGCCGGAGCCCGATGACATCACTCCAGTGCGGGATCTTCCGGTCACGGCACAGCAGCTGAAGAAACGGCACGAGTGAGCCATTTCTTCAGTGCCCATGTGCCGATGATGTCGGCACATGCGGATACAGTGGATATCTCCTAAACCAGGGGTAGCCAACCTCGGCCCTCCATCTGTAGTGAAACCACAAATCCCATCATGCCTCTAGGAGTCATGCCTGTGATTGTCAGGGTCTTATAATGTCTCATGGGACTTGTAGTTTTAAAACCGCTGGAGGGCCGAGTTTGCCAACCCCTATCCTAAATGGCGCAAGTTTAGGAGATATTCACGGTACCTACAGGTAAGCCTTATTATGGTTTAGTTTAAGACCACCCTGTAAAGTTGGGTGGAACTCCGCTTTAAAAAGTGTGAATCTTTAGCTGGGTGTGATAGGGGGAGAGACGTGCAATGTCTGTAATATGGCAGCAGTTGTCTCGAGCAGATATTCTTCTTGACAAAACCACTACTGAAAGAAATTGAGCAGCTGCTGACGCGGTTTTGTGGCTTGTATTCCTTACTGTATAATCAATGCACAGGAGGAGTCAAAAGTGGCTTACCAGCAGATTTTTCAGATCTAGGAAACCAGATGTGTGCCACAAGGCTTTATATAAAGGGTCATCTTTGATTTTCTATGGACTGTATGAAAACACCGTACCTGTTGTGGTGTGCCTCTTGCTAAAAATCAGACCTTTGATGCATTTCCTGTGTAACTTAACTATGTAAAGCTTTATGGTTTGTTGACAGATATGAAATTTTGGATATATTTTGTGGGGTGTTTGCTTGTATACTGTATGTACAGGAGGTGATGAAATGCAGGGAGATCCACTTCGGCTCTCACACCTGTTCACCCTTTATGGACCAGAGCAAATTTCAAATTTCTGCTATGAGAGTGTTATATCCACTATCATTTTGTCATTACTTAAGATAGGAATGTAACATTTGAGCTGACTTGGTTTATTCTTTTTTGTTTATTTTTTGAAGATGGACAAACAAGACTTTCTTTTCATGAATATTGTCCTGCAACAATTTAAAATTTTTTTTTCTTTTTACAATCCTTAGACAATTAAACGTGATAAAACTAAACACAAGGCACTTTTTCTTTCTTTTTTTTTTTTTTTTTAGCAGTGTTAAATCGTGTTGCTGCACATAAGTGCCGGTTCACACTAGACGCGGCACGACTTGCAGGTCGCCTCACCGAGGCGACCTGCACACGACTGCCGGGGCAACTTGCAAGACGACTTCTGTATAGAAGTCTATGCAAGTCACCCCCAAAGTAGTACAGGAACCTTTCTTCTAAGTCGGAGCGACTTGCGTCGCTCCGATTAGAACGGTTCCATTGTACAGAACGGGAGGCGACTTGTCAGGCGGCTAGGTCGCCTGACGAGTCGTCCCCGTGTGAACCGGCCCTAAAAATTGCATATTTTTTTCTCTAATGTGTCCTGTTTTAAAACAACAATAACATTTATGATTTTGCTACAAAGCATTGCAAAGTTATTTACAAATTAAGTATAGTGGCTTTTTTATTTTTTTTTAGCATTTTTCCATGTGAAATGTGTAAATAGATGTTTTTGTTTGTTTGGTTCATGAATACTTTTACAAACGTTTAAATATATATATATATATATATATATATAAAAAAAAAAACATCACCAGGAAATTATAAGGCCTCTTTGACACTGGGGCGGTTTGCAGGCGCTATTGCGCTAATAATAGTGCCTGCAAACCGACCCGAAACAGCTGCTGCTGTGTCTCCAGTGTGAAAGCTCCGAGGGCTTTCACACTGGAGCGGTGCGCTGGCAGGGCGGGAAAAAAGTCCTGCTAGCAGCATCTTCGGAGCGATGGAGGAGCGGTGTATTCAACGCTCCTTCGCCGCTCCTGCCCATTGAAATCAATGGGACAGCGCGGCTATACCTGCAGAGGCGCTTTGCGGTGGTTTTTAACCCTTTCTGGGCCACTAGCGGCCGAATACTGACGGTAAAGTGCCGCTAACAATAGCGGCGCTTTACCGCTGACGCCGCCCCCGCCCCAGGGTGAAAGGGGCCTAATTGAATGGAGGAGAATACAGAGTTAATTAGGCCTGAATAGAGTAAACTAATGGCCGTACACACAATTCAAATATTGTACGAAAACTGTTTTCCGAGGAAGAATCGTACAATTTTCGGATCGTGTGTACACTACTTTTGAGGGCAGATCAAGGCAGTTCATCCAATATTATTCAATTGGACAAGCACGAAAATTTTGCTCGTACAATACTAGATCGTACGATTTTCGTTTAGTCAGAATAGTTGCCGTCCGAAAATACAATACAAATACATTTACAACACATGGCATCACTTCCGTTTTTTTTTTTTTTTTTGTCGTACGAGAATTTTCGTGACTTTAGTTACCTATTCAATTTCTACTTGCGACTATTAAGCGAAAAAAGTTGTACAATCTGTCGTGCGATATTCGGATCGTGTGTACGGGTTAATAAGGGGTTCAACAGAGGAACTATATATTTTTTTATTTTACTTTTCAGGTTGCTTTAAGGCTGGGTTCACACTGGGGTGGCTTCGGAGTAGCCTGACTGCAAGCTGCGCTGAAGTCGCTTTGTGTGGGGAGGCTTCAAACATCTTTAGCCACTTCAGCCCGGAAGATTTGGCCCCTAAATTACCAGGCCATTTTTTGCGATACAGCACTGCATCTTTTAACTGACAATTGCGTGGTCATGTGACGTTGTACAAAAACAAAGTTGACATCTTTTTTTCCCCACAAATAGCTTTCTTTTGGTGGTATTTGATCACCTCTGCGTTTTTTTTTTTTTTTTTTTTTTTTTTTTATATTTAGCACTATTAACAGAGCGACAATTTTGAAAAAAATAAATTTTTTACTTTTTGCTATAATAAATATCCCCCAAATTGAAAAAAACAAAACAAATTTCTTCCTCAGTTTAGGCCGATATGTATTCTTCAACATATTTTTGGTAAAAAAAAAATCGCAATAAGCGTATATTGATTGGTTTGTGCAAAAGTTATAGCGTCTACAAAATAGGGGATAGAATAATCGGATTTTTATTAATTTTTTTTTTTTTTTTACTAGTAATGGCGGCGATCTGCAATTTTTATTATTTTTTTTTTTATCGGGACTGTGACATTGCGATGGACAGATCGGACACTTTTGACACTTTTTTGGGACCATTGACATTTATACAGCGATCAGAGCTAAAAAATAGCCAAAGATTACTGTATAAATGTCATTTGCAGGGAAGGGGTTAACACTAGGGGGCATTCAAGGGGTTAACTGTGTTCCCTAGATGTGTTCTAACTGTGGGGGGAATGTGGCTGACCTAGAGGAGGAGACAGATTGTTGTTCATACTTAGTATGAACACACGATCTGTCTCCTCCCCCCTGACAGAATCGGGATTTGTATTTACCTGGCGGTCATCGGCTCCGGGGACACGCTGCGGGCATCTGCTAGAATGTCTTTAAAGAGCTGGCGTACAGCTACGACGGCTCGCCCAGTATAACTGTGGCGGCTAGTCGGGAAGGGGTTAATAGAGGTCAATGTAAGCTGTTCAGCAGTTGCCCCCAAGTGGTGCAGGAACCTTCTTCTAATCGGAATGACTCAAGTCGCTCTGACTTAGAACAGTTGCATTGCACCGAATGGAGCTCGACTTGAAGTAGCCCCAGTGTCAGCCTCACTGACTTCATCTTCAGAAGTTAATGCCTTTTGATTTGTAGAAGAATAAACCGAAAGATACAAAAAATGAAAATGTTTCATTTTTATCTTTCTGTATACGCAGCTGAGCAATGTTACTGGTAAGTCCTCATGCACACGGACGTTTTTACAGCTGCTTTTTTGAGCTTTTTTTGCAGCTTAAAAAGGCCTGTCTATGTTAGTCTATGGCTTCATGCCCACCTAGGCGTTTTTGAGCTGCAAGTGGCATAGGCGTTTTTAAGCTGTAAAAAAAACCCAGGACCAGTGGGTTCTGAGAGACGTTTTTCAGCTGTAAAAACGCTCTAACGCTGAAAAACGCTCAAAAACGTCATTCACCAACGTTTTTTAGCGTTTTTGATCCATTGAAAAAAAAAAAAAATAAATAAATTTGAAAAAAAAAAAAAACCGCTCAAAAACGCTAACGCGGAAAAACGCTCAAAAACGCTATTACAAAAACGCTGAAAAAAGCTGAAAAAAGTCACTGCTAAAATACTGGCGTTTTCATAACGTTTTTTTAACAGCCTGAGTGCATGAGGGCTAAACATTGCCAGACTGCTGTGTGTGTGTGTGTTCTACATGGATAATAATAATACTCAGCAATGCAGCTATGATTTATCAGAACTAAATTGCCGTGTACTGTGATGGGTGGGATCCTTGTAGCAGGGCAGAAGGACTGAACGTAGTAGACATGCCCTGTGTACTATGATGCCATTTTTATGTCCGTGTCTAGTACACCTAGAGTCTGCAACTGGTTACATTGGTGTGCTAATTGACGTATTGAGCGAACATTTGTATGAATGTGATAAAGACGATGGAGATATACTTACAGTGGTGCACACAAAAACTTGTGCAGCTGAGGATAGTAACCAATCGGCTGCTAACTTCAGCTTGTTCAATTAAGCTTTAACAGTACAACCTAGAAGCTGATTGGTTACTATGCACAGCTGCACCAGGTTTAGTAAATTTCTCCCGATTGGGTTGTGACCCATTATGTGGGGCAGGGACTGATGTGAATGATTGGCTTATCCTCTGTAAAGTGATACAAAAGAAGTATCAATGGTATAATAAATGGAAAGTGTCAGCATGCAAGCTGAGTGCAGTAAATAAGGGTCAAATGTATCCTGATGCTCTTACAGCACCTGGAAAAACAGACTGTGTGTGTGTATATAAAAAAAATGTATAAATGTATGTGTATATATATAAATTATTATTTTTTTTTTCCCCCATCTTTATAAATGATCATCTAACTTTCAGTTTATGTTGCTGTGTTACAGGTTCTCCATTTCTACTGTGATTCATGCTCTATCCCTATATGTCGTGAGTGCACTATGGGACGTCATGCTGGGCACAGTTTTGTCTACCTCCAAGATGCTCTTCAGGATTCAAGGGCACTTACTATTCAGCTTCTGGCAGATGCTCAACAGGGGCGTCAAGCAATCCAGGTTGGCAAATTTTATGTTTCTAATATGTGCTGTCTTGACAATGTGTTAGAATTCAAACCAGCACACTTAAGCCAGCCATAGGCGTTTTCAATCTCTGCCAGTTCAGCAGGGACGAGATTCCAACCATGTATGGACAGGCTGATTGTACCCAATCAGCAACTATAGCTGCCAGCAATATTCACTATAGTCTCCTGGCAGGGATGGCTCCCTGCACAGCCCGCCCACCCTTGCTTGTTACAAGTTTAACCAATTCAGCCTCAAAGATTTTACCCCTTTAATGACCAGAGCATTTTTTGCGATACGGCACTGTGTCGCTTTAACTGACAATTGTGCGGTCGTGCGATGCTGTACCCAAACAAAATTGACCTCTCCCCCCCCCATTGGTATCCACATGCCAGAGTAAACTTTTTTCCCTCCAAAAAAAAAAAAATCATTGTTTCAGCTGCGCAGTTAAGTGTTAAATATGGCCACCTAACTATTTACCTTTCCAAATATTGTGTTCACATTCACTATATATTTGCTGTCATGATGCACCATATGTGTACGTGACTGCGACTGAGCTTTTTTAGCAGTAAAATAAGAAAAACCTGTAAAACAGCCAGTATAGTCTGAGAATGACCAAGTGAGCTGGGAACGACCTCTTATTCTTCAGGAATTTCGCCACCAAACATGCAGAGTGAGTATGAGTCAATCACTCATGCATTTAACTTCAGTCATAAAAGCTTCTTTGGAATCTCCTTGTGGAAGGATAGTTACTTCACTCTTCAGGAGCTGTGAGCATCTTTTATTCTTTCTGTTCCTCTTACCAGTGTGTTACTTATTGTGTTCAGTAAATGCCTGACAAGAAGAAAAACGTGTCCATGATCATTCCTTCTAATGATACCCCTTCTAATGAATAGATCTGATCATCTTCAATGCCGACTATATAATATAGCGAGGGAAAAAATATTTGATCCCCTGCTGATTTTGTATGTGTGCCCACTGAGAAAGAAATCATCAGTCTATAATTTTAATGGTAGGTTTATTTTAACAGTGAGAAACAGAATAACAACAAAAATATCCAGAAAAACGTATTTCAAAAACATTATGAATTAATTTGCATATTTGATCCCTTATCAATCAGCAAGATATCTGGCTCCCAGGTGTCTTCCATACAGATTGCAAGCTCAGATTAGGAGCACTCTCAAAGGGAGTGCTCCTAATCTCAGCTTGTTGCCTGTATAAAAGACACCTGTCCACAGAAGCAATCAATCAGATTCCAATCTCACCACCATGGCCAAGACCAAAAAGCTGTCCCAAGGATGTTAGGGACAAGATTGTAGACCTACACAAGGCTGGAATGGGCTACAAGACTATCACTAAGCAGCTTGATGAGAGGCTGACAACAATTGGTGCGATTATTTGCAAATGGAAGAAACCCATAACTGTCAATCTCCCTCGGTCTGGGGCTCCATGCAGGATCTCACCTCATGGAGTTTCAATGATCATGAGAACAGTGAGGCATCAGCCCAGAACTACACGGGAGAATCTTGTCAATGATCTCAAGGCAGCTGGGACCATAGTCACCGAGAAAACAATTGGTAACACATTACATCCTGAAGGACTGAAATCCCCGCTCAGGAAAGCACATGTACAGGCCTGTCTGAAGTTTGCTAATGAACATCTGATTCAGAGGAGAACTGGGTGATAGTGTTGTGGTCAGATGAGACCAAAATTGAGCTCTTTGGCATCAACTCAACTTGCCCTGTTTGAAGGAGGAGGAATGCTGCCTATGACCCCAAGAACACCATCCCCACCATCAAACATGGAGGTGGAAACATTATGCTTTGGGGGTGTTTTTCTGCTAAGGGGACAGGACAACTTCACCGCATCAAAGGGACGATGGACGGGGCCATGTACCGTCAAATCTTGGGTGAGAACCTCCTTCCCTCAGCCAGGGCATTGAAAATTGGTCGTGGATGGGTATTCCAGCATGACAATGACCCAAAACACACGGCCAAGGCCACAAAGGAGTAACTCAAGAAGAAATGGAGGGAGCTGAAGGTTCGAGTTACCAAACGTCAGCCTCAAAACCTTCATAACTTGGAGAGGATCTGCAAAGAGGAGTGGGACAAAATCTCTCCTGAGATGTGTGCAAACCTGGTGGCCAACTACAAGAAATGTCTGACCTCTGTGATTGCCAACAAGGGTTTTCCCACCAAGTACGAAGTCCTGTTTTGTGAAGGGGTCAAATACTTATTTCACTCATTAAAATGCAAATTAATTTAGAACTTTTTTGAAATGCCCTTTTCTGGATTTTTTGTTCTGTCTCTCACTATTAAAATAATTCTACCATTATAATTATAGACTGATCATTTCTTTTGTCAGTGGGCAAACGTACAAAATCAGCAGGGATCAAATGCTTTTGTCCCCTCACTGTAAGTAGACTTATTGGGCCCAAAAAATATACAAGTGATAAACTAGTTTAAGATCAGACCTCCTGTGCAACTTTTTCTTTTTATTGCAAGAAAAAAAAGTATTTTACCATACAGTTGTCCATATATCAATTTAACAATTTAATAAAGAGGAAAGACTGAGACCGCTTCAGCAGCACGTGATTTCAATTAAGATGAGCAGACCTCCTTATTCTGGTTATTCTAGGTTAGAGATCTACTCCTCTATTGCTGCCCTGTCTGTCAAATAACGCACTATGCAGCTTCAGTCAGACATTAGGCCCCATTCTTACCTGAGTGATTTTGTACAGGTCAAAAGGTCAACAATGTAAAAAGCAGAAAAACGCCCAAATATGCCTAAAATTCCAGAACTTGTTTGAGCTTCAGGCGTTTTGGAGCTTCTGGCCTCAGGCGTTTTGGAGTGGAGATGTGAACCATCTTCATAGAGAATAATAGATTTTTTTCCCCTCCAGTGTTTTGTAGCTTGAGGCTTCAAGCTACAAAACGCTTGTGCACTAGAATAGGCAATATGCAGAGTGAGGACACTAAGATTTATATATACCTCCCAGTTGTATCGCTGCTAAAGGAACTGAAGGGTAGCGGTCGACCAATTTTATCAGTCCGGCCAATATTCACTTTTTTGAAGCATCAGTATCGGACACAAACTTGCCAATATTGTGTCAAGTGGTTGTACCGGGGTGATGCTGCAGGCATCACCCCAGGAACTGTTCTTTAGAGTGGACGGTCGGCTTTCTTGTAATAACAACCGCTGCGGCTCAGCAGCCGCTCGGCTGTTATTACAAGCAACGGGAGGGGAAACCCCCTCCCGCTGCTCCACCCGCATCTCCCGTCCCATCGGGAGGCCCGAGTGACCAGCCGCCACATCCGCCGGCTGGCCGGATTTCTTCCGGATTACTAGCATCCTAAAGGCGCCAGTTTTCAAAAAATAGAAAGTATTCGCAAAGTTTTTTTTAAAAGGACCGTGTAAAAATAAAAGTTTAAATCTACAGAATATCAGCTATCGACCTGAAAGGCAACCGAAAAATCAGTATCGTATCGGCCCTGAAAAAAAAACGATAACGATCGACACCTACTGAAGGGCTTTAAGCAGCAAAAAAAAAAAAAAAAAAAAAATTACACAGATTTTTAATCTTTCCTGACCAATTCAAAACTAAAATTTTTAAATCGCTCTGACCCATGACTCATGATTACCCAACTGTCAAAATCCAAAATCTTTGCCACACTTTTCAGCATGGTTGTATTGATGCCTGATTCTAAATCAAATGAAGATGTTCTGTGACCCAGTCAACACTGGAGGACAACAGAGAATTCGACAAGGCCAAGAGAGCCCATTGAATTTATTTACACTCCCCAGTTGTCATTCAAACCTTTTTAAAATTGCAGGTGTTCAGCAATACACATTTTACATGGATGTTTTAACTGAGCAAGTCCATTTTTTTTTTTTTAAATCTTCAGTTCAGTTTTAATCAGTTTACTAGATGGCTACGTTGCACACAAAGTATTTAGCAGTCTGTGAGAAATGTAATATTCCTAGAACACAACACTCAAAAATGTTTGATCATTCAAGAAAAATCTAGATTTTTTTTTTAATCTGTTAAAATAAGTGTGGTGCTGCCATTCTTTACCAAGGTAAAATGATGTATGTTTGATTGCAGATCCGATTTATGAGCTCTTTAAGTATTTTGTTGGTTTGCTAATAACTGAATTCCAAGGATATACACTTTTATATTTCTCTCGTTCAGCCTGCTAAGTAGGGTGAATGTAGGAATCTGCAGATGTCTGAATACAGAAATAATGACCAACTGATTAGATGCAGTCACTGTTTGGTCAATAATTTGCCAACCAACTCATTCAGTATTTACTTTTTTGGGGAGCTAAGTGGTGCCAACAGCTCATATTTCACCCAGTTTGGCACAAACTGGACAAATATTGAGTCATGTTTGGCAAACTTTAGCCTATGGACACCTGTAGATGTCAGCATAGTCAGATTTTGTTTTCCCTCAGAAGGATGTCTAGATTGTTTTAGTTAGTCTTCGGCAAATTGATGAATGGATGTCCGGATAGATAGATTACACTTTTTTATTTTATTTTTTTTTTGGAGGGAGTTGGTTTAGGATGGAGTACTCTTAACTTACTCGGATTTTCAAAAGATGGATTGAATATTATAATTATATGCTCTTTATGACCTATGAAAACAGAAGCTGTTGGTAGCTCCAAGTGAATAGCATAAAATAAATCCATGATTTATATAATATGAAGGTTACTCAGGTGTTTTGCCGTGGGTTTTTTTTTCTTTTTCTTTTTCCACACTATGCTGAAAAAGCCTTTAGAGGACATTTCTGAGTCTATCTACTTAATGGTAACTATGGTTGCGTATTAAGCTTTAGGGGATGTTTGTAAAACAGACTCATGCCATATGGAACACCATTCAGAAGTAGGATTAATTTTCATTCTTCAGTGTGTGTCCTGTTGGCACTCTTCTGCATTTGATTATCATATCTTTTCAAGTCCTGGTTTTCCTTTTGATATGTTTCTCATGAGTCTAAAACTATGTATACAAGTAAAGAAATAGAAAAAGTATATTACTGATCTTGCAAATACATCTTTTGTGTGTTTATGCTCAGTGTGGCTACTGTGCATATTGTATGGATTAATTTTAGAAGGCTAATGCCTTTAACTAAGATTGGTGGGCAAGTCTCTGAGGCTTAGGTCTGTCATATGTAAAGGTACACTTTTGGCTAAAATAGAAATGTGAAACCTTGATGCATACAGGGAGGATAGCTGAGTGTAGACCGTGAAAGAGAGATGTTATTCCTTCAGGAAATCTAGTAAGCTTCAAGGCTAGGTTCATACTGATGCGATGCAAGTTGAATCCATTTAGCAGTGTGATTTTTAAGGAGCAGCTGCTGTGCGAGTTGATGTGCTTCAGATACAAGTGTAATCAGTTTCGAATGCAGCTGCGATTTTTCTTTCCTTGGCTCCTGCTCGAGCTCTCACTTGCGGGCTCTATGCAATTTTGGCTTCTATGCAGAAGTTCACCAGATTTTGCACACTCAAGCTTTATTACATAAACCCTTTTGTTATATCTGTGTCTCACACCGAAAACTTATTGGAATCCTGTTATCTTAGGACAAGTTTTTACATGCAGTTACCATTCGCACAGGACCCTTCTTAAAATTACACTGCATATGTAAACAGCCTCCACAGAAAATCTTGTAATTTCAGTTGTTAGGTGTTTCCATGCGTTCTGGAATGCATCAGAAATTGCATCAGTGTTTATCCAGGGCTTGGTGATCTGCAGTAAGCTTCCATTGCTCTAAAATGTTATCAGTACTAACCAGAGATGGCGGCATCTCCAGGTAAAAAAAAGGAAAACCACTAATGCACAGCCAAGGGCTGGTGAACTACAATCTGCTACGTTTTTGTTTTTGGGTAAACTTTAGGTTAGATGATGGGGGGGGGAACGGGACTGAGTTCCAGGTGCTACTAGCTTTATTGACCCCCCCCAATAGTTGCATTTCCATGCTGACTCTGGAGCTGGCTCGGGCATTGATGGATCACTGTGTCCCTAATAAGGAAAGCCATGGGGAGGTGTACCGGGTACCGCGCTTTCCCTCCAGGTGCTTCTGTGATGCCATCCACACGTGCCGGCTTGGATTTTTAGTGGCTTGTTCCATCCCTGCGACCATGGAGGTCGGTGCCTCCCCATGTCTTTCCTTGTTCCGAACACCGTGATCCATCAGTGCCCGAGCCAGCTCCAGAGTCAGTGTGGTAACGTGTTATAACATAAGTATACATTTGAGCGAACATCGCTCAGATCTGAATAAAAACAGTCTTCTGGTATCCAGTGAATATACACAATGCGACATGAAAATTACATATCTAATCTGCTTGGTTCGACCCTTATGGAGTCTAGGTATATGCATACATTTAACATAATCCAGTGTTACAGCCTCATCCCATAGTAGATCAGGGGGCAGGTAGGTGGTATGGTACGATCTGAGTTAACCCAAGAATCCCAAATCTTGAAAACATTTTTTAGGGCATCCTCTGGCTTCATATGTCAACTTATACAAGGGGATGGCATGATTGACAATAGTGAGCCAAAAGGCTATACAGGCAGTCCCCGAGTTACGAACACAATAAGGACTGTAGGTTTGTTCGTAAGTCGGAACACTGCATTTGTAAGTGTAACTTCCCCCTGTGCATGGTTGTAGAATGTTCTGGGCACTTGTTATGTTATCTGGGGCTCTTCTGGCCATGCAGTACATGTAGTACTGCAGTGTGGGATGTGTCCGGAGGTGCTCGGAGTTATCCAGGACCAGTGTGGAGCACAAGTGACCGGCATTTGAGGTCGTTCATAAGTAGAAGTCGTTCGTAACTCGGGTGTTCGTAACTCAGGGACTGCCTGTAGTGGGTGAGGATTGACATTTCCAATGCATGGTTATTGATTTTTGGCATTAAACAGAACAATACGTAGAAAGGTTTGTACATTTGTAGACAGTCCATCAATATATCCTAATAGAATTCGCAGGGTATAACATATATTAGGTATCTGATTTATGGAGCTATTAAAGGCCATAACCTCTGACCAGAACTTTCTAATCGGTGGACGTTCCCACTTTTGATGAAAGAACGTGCCCTCAACCATGCTACCCCCGGAACACAGAGCAGAGGGTATTCTATGCAGTCTATGAAGCAAGCCAGCTGTAAGTAGGACCTGTATAGCAATTTGGTTTGATTCACCTTATCACGGGATAAAATGACAGAGGCAACCTGAATAGGAAGCACTTCCTGCCAGATACAGTGGCTTGCGAAAGTATTCTGCCCCCTTGAACTTTTCAACCTTTTGCCACATTTCAGGCTTCAAACCTAAAGATATAAAATTTTTATTTTTTGTAAAGAATCACCAACAAGTGGGACACAATTGTGAAGTGGAACGAAATCTATATATTTTAAACTTTTTTAGCAATTAAAAAACTGAAAAGTGGTGCGTGCAAAATTATTCGGCCCCTTTACTTTCAGTGCAGCAAACTCACTCCAGAAGTTCAGCGAGGATTTCTGAATGATCCAATGTTGTCCTAAATGACTGATGGTGATAAATAGAATCCACCTGTGTGTAATCAAGTCTCTGTATAAATGCACCTGCTCTGTGATAGTCTCAGGGTTCTGTTGAAAGCGCAGAGAGCATCATGAAGACCAAGGAACACACCAGGCAGGTCCGTAATACTGTTGTGGAGAAGTTTAAAGCTGGATTTGGATACAAAAATATTTCCCAAGCTTTAAACATCCCATGGAGCACTGTGCAAGCGATCATTTTGAAATGGAAGGAGTATCAGACCACTGCAAATCTACCAAGACCTGGCTGTCCCTCTAAACTTTCAGCTCAGACAAGGAGAAGACTGATCAGAGATGCAGCCAAGAGGCCCATGATCGCTCTGGATGAACTGCAGAGAACTACAGCTGAGGTGGGAGAGTCTGTCCATAGGACAACAATCAGTCGTACACTGCCTTTATGGAAGAGTGGCAATAAGAAAGCCATTTCTCAAAGATATCCATAAAAAGTCTCGTCTAAAGTTTGCCACAAGCCACCTGGGAGACACACCAAACATGTGGAAGGTCGTGCTCTGGTCCGATGAAACCAAAATCAAACTTTTTGGCCACAATGCAAAACGATATGTTTGACGTAAAAGCAACACAGCTCAACACACCATCCCCACTGTCAAACATGGTGGTGGCAGCATCATGGTTTGGGCCTGCTTTTCTTCAGCAGGGACAGGGAAGATGGTTAAAATTGAGGGGAAGATGGATGCAGCCAAATACAGGACCATTCTGGATGAAAACCTGTTGGAGTCTGCAAAAGACCTGAAACTGGGACGGAGATTTATCTTCCAACAAGACAACGATCCCAAACATACAGCAAAATCTACAAAGGAATGGTTCACAAATAAACGTATCCAGGTGTTAGAATGGCCAAGTCAAAGTCCAGACCTGAATCCAATCGAGAATCTGTGAAAAGAGCTGAAAACTGCTGTTCACAAACACTCTCCATCCAACCTCACTGAGCTCGAGCTGTTTTGCAAGGAAAAATGGGCAAGAATTTCAGTCTCTCGATGTGCAAAACTGATAGAGACATACCCCAAGCGACTTGCAGCTGTAATCGCAGCAAAAGGTGGCTCTACAAAGTATTAACGCAAGGGGGCCAAATTTTGCACGCCCCACTTTTCATTTTTTTATTAGTTAAAAAAGTTTCAAAAATCCAAAAGATTTCGTTCCACCTCACAATTGTGTCCCACTTGTTGGTGATTCTTCACAAAAAATAAACATTTTTATATCTTTATGTTTGAAGCCTGAAATGTGGCAAAAGGTTGAAAAGTTCAAGGGGGCCGAATACTTTCGCAAGCCACTGTATACCCCGAGTTGACGGAGTATATCTGGCAGCTGTGGGCTGCCCCAAAGCTGGGCATTCGGTGAGTGTGCGACTCATGAGTCGGATGGCAATAGTTTAGAAAGTTTAAATATCCATAGGGTCATTGCTAGGACAGTTGTACCCACTCTTCTCCTGAGTGACATTCTGTGTATGAGGTTCTGGAGAGATTCATAGGAGGTTAGGATAGCTACCTCCAAAGCAGTGGCCGCATTTTTGGCTTTGGGATAAAACCACCAATGCGCATGTGACAGTTGCGAGGCCACATAAGTTTTGAAGGCAAGGAAGTGCCAGACCCCCTTCCAGAACAGGTAAATGCAAGGTATTTTTTGGATCCGAACCGCTCCTCCCCTTCAGAGAAAGTTGGTGAGGATGGAGTCTATCTCTTTAAATTTGGTTTTAGTGCTATAGATCGGTGAGTTACTCAGAATATATAAAAAGCGCGGCAGAAAAATAATTTTAAAAATATTTATCCTACCTAGCAATGTCAGAGGAAGATTTGACCATATCTTCAGTGTGTTCCTTAATGTACAAATAAGAGGGTCTAGATTTATTTTAACGTATGAGGAGATGGGGTTCTGTATCAAAACCCCCAGATAACGAAAAGAGTGGACGATCTGTAGTGGGCATGTGGGAGGCAACACTGAGGCTTTCTGGTCTATCATAAATAAAAGAGATTTGTCCCAGTTAACCTGGAAACCTGAGAAATGACCAAACAGCCGGATAATATCCAGCAGGGCTGGGAGAGAAAATTGAGGGTCTGCCAAATATATTAGCATGTCGTCTGCATAAAGGGATACCTTTTTCTTCCAGACCCCAATCGTCAATGCCACAACCACCCCACTGGATTGTATCAGTGCCGCATAGGGGTTCTATTGCCATTTTGAACAGCAGCTGCAACAGGATATGGAAGCATTCACTCTGTCTAACTGTAGGTTTATGATACAATAGTTGTACCCATCTGATAAAGGCGTTGCCAAATCCAAATTTAGCCAAGACTTCTAATGGATACGGCCATTCGACCGGGTCGAAGGCCTTATGAGCGTCCAGGGCCAGAACGGCCCGAGAGCCCATGGTATCATGAACCACCTGCATGTTGGTAAAAAGCCTGCACAGATTAATGGAGGTTGATCGCCCTGGGAAAAATCCAGTCTGATCTGCTCCAAAAAGAGTAGTGATGACTGTATTCAATCGCCGGGCAAGCACTTTGGCTAGAATCTTTACATCTGAGTTTATTAGTGAAATCGGTCGGTATGAGTCACAAAGAAGGTGATCCTTATGGGGCTTAGGGATAAGGACAATCGGCGCCTCTGACATGGAGGGCGGCAACTGTCCTGTCTTTAGGGCAAAGTTCAGCGTGGTAACGTTGCAACTACGTTATATGGATTTTGTACTTCCTTTAAATAAATTGCCAGTGAGTTCATTTTGCATATATTGTAGATTATTACTGCCACTTTCACTATTTATTTTGTTAGTAGTAGATCTTTTGGTTTCAAAAAATGGACTTCATATTGCCATGCTTTATAATAAAAAATAGCTTTCTCCTGTTGCATGGGAAAGTGGAGAGGAATGAATACTAATAAATCTATAAGAAGTCTAGTGTTACTAGTCAAAGTGATCTACATTAGAACTGTTGCACAATTTAAAAAAAATTCCATCAGAATTTTGGGGTCCCTGTCTTCTAATCATCATAAAACATGACCCCCTACTGATATTTTGCATGTATACAAGCTTGGAGAATTAAATACAGGCACACATCCACTTACAAAAGTCTCTTGTGCCTGTTCAATTTAATAGGATTGATTGTTACACTTTGGATCATTATAATTAGTCTATTCGATGTAAACCGTTTTACTTTGGGCCATCTGTGAGCTGTATACTGGCCTTTCCATTAGCATTAGAGGCGCAGCAAAGACAAAGACCAATTCTGTGCCGCTTTTCTCACCCTTGTTTCTTGGAGTTGGAAGGAAATCTCTTTTAGAGTAAACACAAATTTGAAAAGCATGCAGTAAATGAGGTAATTTGGCACCTTCTACCCCCTGCATCCCTGTAGGCTGTCCTTCTGCATGGTGGCTAGTGGCTTTTTTCCTCCTTTGTAAAGGTTGTTAGTGGGGCAGCTCATTAGCAGAACACAGAGGAAGTAATTCTGTTATCTTCCCACATCAAAGTGTCACAGGGCTGGTTGTGCAGAAAGGTCATTAGGGCACGCACACAAAAAATGTTTTGTACTTATGTGCAGATGAATTCACTGAACTCACTCTGCATCCTGTCATGTATAGAAAAGACTGGCTATCAGATAAGCAGTGCTCTGTGCTTGTTTTTTTTCTTCAGATAATACACAAAATGGCCAATAGCTGTAAATTCCTACCAGTCACCAATCTATTTAGGTGTACACCCCATGGGGCTTTCTCAATAGTGGCTTTTTATTGTACACTTTGTCATTTACGAGGACTGTGATGTGCTTTTTTGTAACATCTGCTCCACTGCCATGTATCTACAAAAGTCATCCTCAGTACTTCCTTCCTAGCAAGGTCTTCACTTTCATAATTTGCCCTCCACACAAATTGCCTTTCTCCTCCAGTGTTTGGTCAGCTGCCTTGGAGGGCAGGGGAATCATCAGGGGGATAATACACCCCTTATGTCACCATAAAGAGTACTGTTCACTGCCCTAAGCTATCACAAGGGGGCTTGTTCACCCCTTTGTGATAGCAATAAAGTTACATAAAAAAAGCAAAAAAAGTTTACCACTTGCTGACCGCAATACGTGTAGATAGCGAGATGTATGTATATATGTGTGTGTGTGTATATAATAAAAAAAATATATATATATTAATATTATGCACTTGTGTGGAAAAGTATTTGCCCCTTTCTGATATTTTTATTTTTTGCATATTTGTCACATTTAAATGATTCAGGTCATTAAACAAATGTTATTACACAAAGATAACCCTAGTGAATACAAAATGCAGTTTTTAAATGGTTTCATTTATTAAGGCAAAAACGCTGTCCAAACCTGCCTGGCTTTATGTGAAAAAGTAATTGCTCCCTAAACCTAATAACTGGTTGTGCCACCCTTGGCAGCGACAACTGCAATCAAGCGTTTGCAATAACTGGCAATGAGTCTTTCACATTGCTGTGGAGAAATTTTGACCCACTCTTCTTTGCAGAATTGTTTTAATTCAGCCACGTTAGAGAGTTTTCCAGCATGAATGGCCTGTGTAAGGTCATGGTACAGCATCTCAATTGGGTTCAAGTCCGGGCTTTGACTAGGCCACTCCAAAACCTAAATTTTGCTTTGTTTGAACCATTTGGAGGTGGACTTGCTGCTGTGTTTCGGATCGCTGTCCTGCTGCAGAACCCAAGTGCACTTGAGCTTGAGGTCATGAACTGATGACCGGACATTCTCCTTTAGGATTTTCTTGTAGAGCTCAGAATTCATGGTTCCATCAATTATGGTATGTCGTCCAGGTCCTGAGGCTGCAAAGCAGCCCCAGACCATCACGCTACCACCACCATGTCTGACTGTTGGTATGATGTTCTTGTTATGAAATGCTGTATTAGTTTTATGCCAGATGTAACGTGACGCAGACCTTTCAAAAAGTTACATTTTTGTCTCACCAGTACACAGAATATTTGCCTAAAAGTCTTGGGGATAATCAGGATGTTTTTTGGTAAATGTGAGATGAGCCTTTGGGTGCTTTTTGGTCAGCAGTGGCTTTGGTCTTGGAACTCTTCCATGGATGCCATTTTTGCCCAGTCTTTCTTATTGTTGAATCATGAACACTGATCTTACCTAAGGGAAGTGTTGTTCTGGGTTCTTCATGACCTCTCGGATGATGAGTCGTCATGCTCTTGGAGTAGTTTTTGTAGGCCGGCCACTCCTGGGAAGATGTGCAAGGCAAACTTACACACACACACACAAGTTATCTCCATTTGTGGATAATGGCTCACCCTGTGATTAACTGTAGTTTCAAAGCCTTAGAAATGGCTTTAAAACCCTTCCTAGACCGATACATGTTCATTATTTTGTTTCTTATCTGTTCTTGAATTTTTTTTAAATTGTGGCTTTTTGTGATCCGTTAGCGTGCTTCACTTTGTCAGACAGCTTCTATTTATGTGATTTCTTGATTCAACAGGTCTGGCAGTAATCAGGCCTGGGTCTAGCAAGTGAAATTTAACTCCGCAATTACTTTTTCACATAGGGCCAGGCAGGTTTGAACAGCTTTTTCCCTTTTAATAAATTAATTTATAAATTAAATTAAATTTAAAAACTTCATCTTGGATTTACTCG